>NW_022900914.1:34059822-34226147 GCF_012274545.1 Fukomys damarensis | reverse complement strand
TATATGTAAATATATACATATATATATTTGGAAATAGGACTTATAGGAAGGTAATTAGGTTTAGATGCAGTTGTAAGAGTAGGACCTGATCCAGATGAGCCCCTGAAGGAAGAGAGCCCTCACTAGAAATCAAATCAACTGGAACTTTAATCTTGACCTTCTAGCCTCCAACATAGTGCAAATATAAGGATCAGCTGTTTAGGGCACCCAGTTTGTTACTTGTTATAGTACCCAGAGCAGCCTAATACAAAGAAGTTAGTTAACTTCTCAGTGCCATATTTAGGTTCCTTACTAAAAAATTAAGATAACAAATATCTATATGGCCACAGTCTAGTGTTGCTTTGATGATTAAATGAACTGAATATTACAACCTCAATTGATATTGGCTATTGAAAGTGTAACCTTCATAATGCAATTTACTCTACTATTTATATAATTAGAAGGCAGAAACATTTTCTTTGATGAGCCATTTTAAAATAAACTCATGAGGAATGTGTATTTATGCATACATTGTATATAGAGGAATTGACACAAGCCTCCAACAGAATTAAATCTAAGACAAGGCTAACATAGTCATCTGCAGACAGTAATTAGAGGAATTTTTTTAATGCTCTTAAGAGACAACCAACAATGTGGAAACAAATTTTTACCAGCTATTCATCAAACAAAGGTCTACTGTCCAGAATATATGAAGAACTAAAAAAAAAATTAAACCCCCCAAATTTAAAAGCTCAATTCAAAAATGGGCACCTGAAATGAACAGACATTTCTCAAACAAAGAAGTAAAAGCAGCAAATAAATATATGAAAAAATGCTCCATATCTCTGTGTCTAGAGACACAGATGAAAACAACAGTGGGATTCCACCTCACCCCAGAAAGAATGGCTGCTGTCAAGAAATCAGCCAATAACAAATGTTGGTGGGGTTGTGGAGAGAAAGGAACCCTTCTTCATTGTTGGTGGGAGTTCAGACTGGTGTAACCACTGTGGAAATCAACATGGAGATACCTTAAACAACTAGGGTTAGAAGTCCCATTTGACCCAGCTGTTGCCCTGCTAGGTATCTTCCCTAAAGAATTAAAAGAATCATGCCACAGGGATATATACTCATCCATGTTTGTAGCAGCAGTTTGTAATAGCTAAAGCTTGGAAACAGCCTAATTGCCCATCAACTGGAGACTGGATAAAGAAAATGTGGTTTTTCTATAAAAAGGAAAGAGAAAGAAAGAGAAACTAGAGACATTTATAGCTAAAAGGATGTACATTGAGGACATACTCAAGTGAAATTAATAGGACACACGTGTAAATACTGAATAGTTTCTCTAGTGTGATAAACTAAAAGTGTAGATAAGAATCAAAATGTGTAGGGGGAATGGGAGGGTGTAGGAGAAAGGTACCAAGGGAACAGAAAAAAATAAGAGAAAAGAAAAAAAATGGAAACAAAACCTTTGTACATAGGGAATGGTGGAGGTGGTGAAGGGAGGTCAGAGGAATAGGGAAAAAAATAGAACCAAGATACATCATGTAAAGGATCAAGATCCCAATTATGAGTAACTATATTGTATACCTAAAATGTACCAATAAAGAAAATTAAATAAATAAAAGCAAAGCTCTGATATGAATTTGAAACTGTTTGAAGATAGGACTCAATTGTGGTCAAATAGACTTGGAGCATTGGATAAAGTTTCGAAGGTCTTTTGGCTCCTGAGCTATACTCCAAATAACTAACTGCAAACTGTTAGTACAAAACATTCTCGTGGTTTTTTTTTTTTCAACATGAGAAAATGAAAAAATGGAAATAAAGTTTTTGTAAACAGGGAAGGGAGTAGGGGGTGAAGAGAGGGCAGGGATAAGGGGGAAACATGAGAACCAAGACCTGTCATGTAAAGGTGCAAGATCCCAATGATGAATGTAACTGTACTGTATACCTAAAATGCACCAATAAACTCAATGAGAAAAAAAAAGACATTTTCTCAATAACCACCAGAAGAACAAAAAGATCACAGAAACGTCGTCAGTTGTTTAGCCCAAAATTTCAATTTGAAGTCTTGACTGTGCACTGTCAAATAACCAATTTAATTTTTGATGAGTTGATATTTCAACATCAAGCAACCTCAAATTCAATCAATTTCGTGAAGAAAATGTCAAATCAATTATTGTTGTCTTAGAAGAGGAAATGAGTAATTGATTTAATTATTCAGTTTGGGTCACCTTGAGTTCTATGCAAAGCTTCAACAACATCAGCTTTTTTCTTTTTAGTAAATTCTTCAACATGACTCCACGTGCCACTGTACAAGCAAACTGCTTACTATATTGGGTTCATTGATGAAGTTTTGGGATTCAGAACTGAAAGTTTAAGGGGTGGAAAGGAGAGAGGAATTGAAGACAAATGTCTGAAAACATGTAATTGATTGATCTAAGGAAATTTCTACTATTATAAATAAATAAACAAACAAATCCTCGATTGCTGCTGATGCCTTTGAGGTCAGAATATAGGTTTTATAGGAAAATATGAAATTTAAGGATCCAGAAAGATTATTGATCAAAATTGAAGGTAAGATTGGTAAAACACACTTTCTAAAAATATAGCTGATTTCTAATCATTCTTTTTATTTTTAATTACCAAGTCTAGAAATATAGCTGATTTCTAATTAGAAGTAGAATAAGAAAAGGTTGGAGAGAGAGGGTGAATACAAGATTTAGATGTCATTAATAAGTTCGGTGTGTGTGTGTGTGTTGCTGTAATCCTATTATAAGTACCAGAAAATTGTCTAACAGATCTTGAAGATAAAAGCATTTCAATGCCATCAATTTTATTCTCATGATGCTAATTATACAATAATAAAATATTCTAATAAACACTAGAAAAATCCAGAAGGTAAAAACAATAAAAAGGAAAGTTTTAAAACAAAAACCTCTATATTACTATAATTTCTTTAGTATCTTAATTAAATAATCAGAACTTAGTATTATAAGTTGAGTGTGTAATTAGACAATTCTTTAAAAGTTCTTTCTCACTGAAGTTATTATAAGAAAATACTAATATATGTTTATGCATTTATTATTTATTGTTAAATAATGCCTATATGTAAAGGAAAATGGAAAACTTATCTTTCATATTTTGCCTAAATTCAGTCACATGAAAAGCAATAAGGGAAAAGAAAAAATATGAGAAAATGAAAATATGGAAACAAAGTTTTTGTAAATAGGAAAGGGAGGAGGGGGTGAGGGGAGGACAGTGTATGGGGAAAAAATGAGAACCAAGACCTGTCATGTAAATGTACAAGATCCCAATTATGAATGTAGCTGTACTGTATACCTAAAATGTACCAATAAACTCAAAGACAAAGATATCTATATATATGTATATGTAGATATATATCACAGTTTCAGTATATTTTTCTATTTAAAAATTATAAAATTGGATTTGTCAAAGTAGAAGAAAATCATTTTTATTCAATAATATGTTTTGTTAGTTTATAGCTTTTAAATGCTTAGATGTATGATAGTTGGGTTTCCATCATTTTATAAAGTTGCTCTGGGTCCTACAAATTTTAGATTTGGGTTATTGTATGTATCATGCTGAACACTGTTTCACTCCATAGTCTCTTTAGTGAATGTGCAGAATGGAATAATAAAGACTAACACACTTTTTGATGATATACTAAACGCACCTTCTGCGGTGAGCTACTAGGAAAACCACCTTTTATAAAGGAAAACATTATTCACTGAATATTGTTTACGAGCTTGGTACCAGAACATTGATCTTGTTATTGAATGTGTGAGTCATGGTAGCATTGCAAAACTTCAGTGATTAGCATCCTGCAAAGCCATTTCAGAGGCCCATTAGGAGAAAAATCAGGAAATGTGAGGAAGTGGACTGAAGAGCTGGAGGCAGCCATCTTTGGGCTTAGTACAGAGGATGCTCTCCAGCAACTTAGTCGAGAACCAAGAGTCCTTAGTCTGGAAATTTGAAGGTGAGCTTCTAGGTAACACAGATTTTTATATTTTTAAAAACAAATAGCATTTTAATATGTGAGGTAAAATGTTGGATAATTATTATACACATTTATCTCATCTAATCCACATATCAGTTGTGTTAAGTAGGTCTCGTTGCCTTTATTTAACAGAGAAGGAAACTAAGTCTCAGGTTGTTAAGTAACTTATTATGCATAGTTTGTCTATTATCAGACACAAAATTCTATTCTCATAGAATATACTGTTTTACTGGGTTTTTATTCTTTGCTAATACCAAAACACCCTCATCGTTTCTTATTGACTGGTATATTCCTTCTCACACTGATCCTGTGTGCTCTCTTATAGCCTATAAACTTTCTTGATTTAGGGCTGGCAATATGTATCCATCCATTTTAACTGTCAGGAAATGCATGGTTAATTTCTGGTTAGCAGGTAGAGCAAGGAGTGTGATTTACACAAGTTATTTTGAAGCATTCTTATTTATCTTCCTAAGAAAATGCATTAAATTTATATGTATTTATTAAGCAAAAGACCAGTGATACCAGATTCCTTGATATCTTCCTGCAAAAACATCAAATGTAACAGTTTTATTAATACTTTTCTCATTAAATTACACACAGCTTATACAAAGGCAATGTCTACATGTCTGTTTCTGAATCAAACATGACTAAAAAATAGTCATTCATAGTTTCCAGTGAATAGTAATAACATGGCTCACAAGAATGGAATTTCTGTTATCTCTGTGTCCACTTGCCAAAAGGCTTGCTGTGAGGGTATAGAAAAGTAGAAATTCTGCAGCTGTACTAATATGACAACTCCAAAATGATTTGAAGGTAGAAAAAAAATTATTGATTTTTGAGATATTCTGATATGTCAGTTCTATCCTTGGCCAAATTCAATTTTTCATGAAAGATGGAGAATTAGGACAGAGTAAGTTAATAGAATTTGTCATTCTCCCTCCCATCATAGTTAAATTTACAATTTTTGTATTTGAAGATGATTGATTGGTAATGTAGAACAAACCTCTGTATACATAATGCAAACAAATTTGATGTATACAACAGTATATAAGCTTGAAAGTCTTTATTTAAAGACTCAAGCAATGCAAAGTTAAACTGATTTTATATTTCAGGTTATAGAAAGCATGAAAATAGAATTTCCAGTTATCCCAGGGTTTTATCTTTAGAGCATCATAGATGGTGGCTACAAACTAAAATTGCTTAAGCTTTTGGTTACTTTTTGTTAAGCAGAATTTATAAGGACTCAGGTGAAATTACAAGGGTAATTTTGCTCTTTTGGATATTGTCATTTCAGACTTCTGTCTTTATTAGTAATAAACCCTGTCCAAATGACAATATGTCAGCAAGAAAATGAAAGCCATCCAACATAATTTTTCCCCACTTTCTTTCCTACAGCCTGCTGCTGTTCATTACTATGTACTCCAGTTACAGAAACAAGTGTCAAACCTAATTGATTTTAAGGTGTTCTGCATCCCATTCCCTTCTACCACTGAACTTTTATATATATAGGGATTGAACCCAAGGCCTTCCCACTAAGCCACACCTCTGGGCTTTTCTTTGTTTCATAATAGTGCCTGGCTAAATTGCCCATACTGGCCTCAAACTTGCCATCTTCTGTTTCATTGTCTCAGAGTGCTGATATTACAAGCCTCCACGCCATGCCCACCTTAAATTGCTTATTTCATTTATGATCATGTGCTTTCTGTTTTTTCATTAATCCCACTCTTTTCACTGCCTCCTTTTTAAAGAATTGTAAATAGTAATTCAACATTTTTATTATTAAAATACTCAGAAGTAGTTTCTTTTCTAGGCACCGTGTAAAACTTTTGATAGGTATTAATAAAATGGGAAAGTCTTTAAGCAGTCTAGAAAGATTTCAATAAGAAGGTGATCCTTGTACAAAATTATAATTTGTAAAGAGGTACACATACATCTGAAGAAATAGCATTTTAGTAGAGGAAATCATAAGCATAAAGATCCTGGAGAGGCACATGCCTGCCATACATAAAGAACTAGGAGTTAGAAGTGGCTTAAGCAATCAGTGAAGGAGAATAAAAGGAGGTAACTCAGAGAAATAAAGAAGGTGGTGCAGGTCAGTCAGGGCTTGGTGGGCAATTATGTGGACTCCAAGCCACTGGAGTTATCTTAGTAGAACAATGAAGTGAGCTGTCTTGGTTTTTATCAGTATCAACTATCTTCTGTATCAGAAGGTCATGGAAAGAAGGAAGATCAATTTAAAGGCCATCACAAAGTCCAGGAGAGATTTAGACAAGAGTAGTGATAATAAATATGAAATAATCAGAATATGAGTGTTAACAATGGAGTCAATAGCTCCACTGTATTATCTAGATTTCATGATAGGGCGTAAAGGATGAAACAGTAGACCACAGATGTTTCCTCTTGCTGCTTCTATTTAATGTACTAGAGGCTCTACTCAAGGTAATTAGACAAGTCAAAGACATAAAAGGCGTCTATATTAGAAAGAAGGGCATAATCTTATATACTGAAATTACTAAGGTGTCTTCTAAAAAACTATTATACCTAAATTCAGGATGGTTTTATAATATAAGATCAAGATACAAAAATGAACTGCATTTTCATATGCTACCAGAGAACAAATAAAAATAAAATTGAGAAAACAATTCCATGTATAATAGCATCAAAAAATATTTAGGAATAAATTTAATAAAAGAGGTATAAGAACTTGTATAGGGACTATCACAAAACATCACTTAAAGAAATTAAAGAACTGATTAATGTAAAGATAATATATGTCCATAGTTTTTGCTTAAGACAGGGTTTCACTAAGCAGTTGAGGCTGGCCTCGAGCTAACTCTGTGGCCAGGCTGGCCTCAAACTCACAGCAATCTTCCTTCCTTAGCCTCTAGAGTGCTGAAATTATAGGCATGCACCACCACACTTGGTTCCGTGTAGACAGGTTACGATTTATCCAGATTATAGTATCATGACATTACTCCCTAAATTGATCTATGAAACAAGTCCTTATCAAAATGTTAGGTGCTTTTTTCTTTTTTCTCAAAAAATGACAAGCTGACCCTAATCCCCACATGGAAATGCAAGGGACTCAGAATAGTTTAAAAAAATAAAGTGAAGGACAATGTACAGGTCTTTTCAATTTCAAAGCTTACTACAAAACTACTATAATCAAGATTGTGTAGGCCAGAGATTTAGTTCAGCGGTTCAGTGGCCTGCCTTGCAAGTGCAAGGACACGAGGAGTTCAATCCCCGGTCCCCCCAAAAAAAACATTGTGTAGTACTGACATAACATAGGCATATAGGTCAGGAAAATAAACCCCAGAAATAAACCCATATATGTAGAGTCAACTGATTTTTCACAAGGGTGTGAACACAATTTATTGGGAAAAGAATATACTTTCCAATAAGTAATGCTGAGATATTCAAGAACACTAAAATGAAACTGTACCCATATCTTTCACTATACATAAAACCTCTCCTAAAGTGAATTGAAGACCTAAATATATAGGCTAAAATTACAAATCTTTTAAAAGAAAATGCAGGTTCTATTTGTCATGACCTTGGATTAGGCAGTGGTCTCTTAGAGATAACAAAAAAGCATGAACAACCAAAACAAAACAGATAAATTAAACACTATCAAAACTGAAGTCAGCCTTGGTGGCACATGCCAATAATCCAAACATTTGGGAGGCTGAGGCAGGATTGCCACCAGTATGAGGCCAGCCTAGGCTACATATGAGTTCAAGGCCAGCCTGAATCACAAAGTGAGACTCTGTCTCAAAAACAAACAAACAAACAAACAAAAACTGAAAAAATTTGTGTTCCAAGGGAGAGCACCAAAAATATAAAAAGACAGATCACAGAGTGGGTGAAAATATTTGCAAAGTATATGTCCTATCAAGGACTAGTATCTAGACTATTTGTAGAATTCTACAACTCAACAACAAAACATACAATTGACCAATTTAAAAATAGGAAAATAATAAATATTTCTCTAAAAAAATATAAATAGGAACATAAAGAGAGAAATGCAAATTCAGTACCACTCAAGATCTTTAAATAATCTCAACCTTTGCACACAAGAACAGCCCATACTATTATCTGTCTCACTGCACTACCAAAGATAGTTCTGTGCTCCTGACATGTAGTCTTTTTAACATTTTCTTCCCCTAACTTCAAATTCTTGCTTGGTTTATTATTGATCCTATTTCTGACCTTCTGGAAACAGTATTTGTCTTTCATATCCCCATGTCCTCCAGGTATCACTAGCAGCTTTAGCCCAGTTTCTTAATTTCAGTACTACTTATACTTTGGACCACATAATTTGGAAGGCTGTCCTATGCACTGTAGGATATTTAGCTGCATTTCTGCCTGTAGTCACTGACAGCAGTAGCAACCTCTTCCCCGGCTCTAACAACCAAAATATCTCCAAGCATTGCACAGATCCCCTAGAGAGGTAAAACACTGGGTAAGAGTCACTTCTCAGTCTGACATTTACTCACGGTTTTTTCTGGCCCAGACTGCTTACAAAGGTGCCTCTCATAAACTGTGCCTCTCCAAATCAACCTCCAGCAATGGTGCACATTCACCTCAGCACCAGATTGGATGTGAAGAAATGAGCTAAATTCGTGGAAAACCTGTTTTCAGTATTCTTCTTTAAAGGAATCCAATTAGTACTGCCTGACTACAAAAATCAACAGTAGATCTCTTTCTAAAGACCCTTCTCTGGGGAAACAGCTCTAAAGGACCATTTTAGTTCCTGCATAGAAAGATGAAGCCATGTATTGCTAGGAAAAGGAAGTAGGACATGTCAAGGCAGATTTCTAATGATTAGATACAGTGATGTCTCCAGTCTTGAGTCCTCCATCTTTGACTTATGCATGCTCCAGTTACCAGAGAGCATTTAACTGAGGGCACTGCCTCAGCTAACAAGAATGAAAGTGGGTAATCACAAAGCCATGGTTCTTATGTTCTGTGTCAAAATCAGAACTGCAACTGAGGAGATTTTCTATCTGAAGGGGCAGGATAATTTTGAAGAATAGACATGTTGAAAAATGCCTGCAAAGGTCCTAGTCTCAGATCAACTGTGCCATTCAAGGACTTTCCTGTTAGGAGAAGCAGTTTATTCAAGATAAATAGGGAGGTGGGGAAATGTGATTGTTCTTGCCTGTGAAGGGATGATTCTTGTCAAAATTGTGAAATGGATTTCCTGGGAAGTTTCTGTGATATATTCCTATTCACCTAGCTTAGACCAAAGAAGGAAGTGACCGGCTTACATCCGCAGCAAAATCAGGAGGCTGGTTGGATTCAGACATTGTATAATGACTATACAATACTCTACTTGGATCCAAAAGTACTTTCATTTCCTCGACCCTCATTTCCAACTACATCCTTCAAAGCCTCCCCCACCCAAAAAGGATGAAATGCTCAAATTTGGAGAACTTGGAGCCTACAATAGAAATCGTGAAATGGAATGGGCCCATGAGAGTACAGTATGCAGGCAGTTACCTTACCTCAGTGAGTATGCACCTATCCAGCTCATTCCAGCCAAAGGTGTGTTTTCATTTATTTGAATTTATGTCAGAACTTCAAGAACAGATCTACTCTCAGATATTCCCTGTCAGAAGTCTTGGGAAGCTTCTAAGGAATCTGGCTTTACCCTATCCATTCAGACAACACTAAGCTTAAGAACCAAGATTATATTAGTAGAAACCAGAGCCTCTCCTAAGGATAAGGCTTCCCTAAGTGGGCACTGAAGACCCGCATTTGGGGTGGGGGAAATCTTCCAGAATCCAATCAAGCTCGCTGGGCCATTATGTGTTCAGGATGAGTCAAGGGAACAGTAATCAGTGAAATCCACAGTAAAACCTCAAGAGATCCAAATCAGTCTTCCCTTATCTTCAGAAAAATGTCTTTTCCTGAAAAATACTCACAGATTCACTACATTTCTTTTCACTGTGATGTATTTTTTAACAGAAATTGCATCAGAAAGATGAAAACTAGGCACCAGAAAATTGAAGGTGATACGTTGGGCTTTACAGGTTAAAATAGGTTCCCTAGCATATGCCCTATTTTTTTGCTATCTTATAATAATCTGAGTCACAGAGGCACCAGCTAGTGACTATTAAATGTCTAACACCATAGGCATTAACAAAGGCCTCTCTCATGTCTTTGGGGAAAGCCATATCAGATGTATTGACTGTATCTAATAGTCATAGAAAGATGAAAGGTTAGAAATAGCCTCTCCTCTCTGACTTATATATTACACTTTACAAATATACACTCTCAAGCACTGACACATATGGAACCACCAGTGGGGTTTTCAAAATATACCGAGATCCCACTCCATCCTCAGAAATGCTGATTTAATAAAGCTCAAATGGAGCACAGACATTAGATTTTACTAAAAGTATTTCCAGTGAATTAAGCATACAGATGAAGTTGAAGACCTCTGGCATACAATGAAAACAAGTATTTATTGAGCTCTAGCGGTATGTTAAACATCATATCAGGTTCTTTACAAGTTTTACCTCATTCAATTCTCATAGCAACTATACTAGTTGGTCACTCTTTCTGTATCCACTTTATAAATTAGGTGATTAAATTTAGAGGAGTAAAACCATTTTTCCAAAATCAAATAGCTGTTTTAGAAACAGAAATTTGTATCTGGTGTATATGGCCAAACTGTGTCTAGCATTTATCTATACTGTTTTCTACTGCATTATACTGTATCTGAATAAACACAATTATGACAACCAATTCTAGAATTGAAAAAAATATGCTACCAAATGGGAGTAAAGGAATAAAATATCAAGTAAGTAATAAGGACTTTCTAAGTCTAAAACAAATGAAATATGACTCTGCTGAGAGGCCAATTTCTTTACCTTACACATACTATGCAATTTCTTCTTTGGAAAGTAACATAATAGTGACAACCATCACATAGAAATAAGGTGGAAATATCAATGCCCTTACACTTTCTTTTAGGTGCTTAGAAAGTTGAGATAAAATGCAGAATTTTAAAGGAAACAAGATTATCAGCACCAACCTTCTAATTTTATTAATGAGAAATATAGGATGCAACTAAATAGGACAGCTTGCTCAAGTTCACATATATTTGAAGAAACTGACACTAAGTCTCCTAACTCCTAGTTTTGGGTGCTTTTCTATGTCCAATGAAGGTAAGCCTTTTAGGAAGGTGCAACAGAAGGTAAGCATTTTAGGAAGGTGCAACAGACCCAGAATATACACAACTTGGTAGCATAACATTCTTCCAACTCTGCTCACAGCATTAAACACACACACACACACACACACACACACACACACACACACATATCCTAAGAGTCAGAAAACAATCTGTGGGCAGATGGTTTCTATAATCTCAGAGTTAAGTCCTCCATAATCCTTCTCTCAAAACAGTGCCTTTTCCAGAATGGCTACCTAAAACCCTAAGAAATGAGGGTGCTGAAGCCGTACGGTCTCGGGTTCTGCTTTCTCAGTATTTTCCAAACTCTAGCTCTAGGCTCTAAGATCAGAATTATCCAGGCTACTTTTACAAAGTACATATTTATGGGTCATGAATCCATTCTATCAAATCTGAATTTGTGAGTGAGATGTCCAGTTATTCTTCTGTACATGAACTTTTAAGAATCACTGTGCTTAGACAAAGAATTGTCCTGCTTAGTGGGAGTTCTCAGAATATGAATCAAATAAGCCACTTCATGATAAAATACAACAAAACAAAATAAAAATTTTAAAATGAGGGTTTTTTTGGTCAGTCTTGATTCTGAATACAGGCTGAGCACAATGGCATTCAACTCACAAATCCCCTGGATATGATATATTTCTAGATATGTCATAAATCAGACTGAAAGCCTAGTGTTCTGATTTGTTTCACCTTCTCATCTTGAGTGTCACACCAGCAAGGCATGGAAACTACTGTTCCCTGATTTTGAAGTAGTCATTTCATATCTGCCTTCAAGAGGACTATCTGAAGGGGCAAAGGCTGACACTGAGACTTATCTCCTGCCCCTGATCTTCAGTGCTTCTCACAACCTTTGGTTTACCAGACAGCAGTTCTCTGCCACTCCTTAACCTATGTACCATGCTTCTACTTTTTATTGTTTCTCTGGGAGATTCAGCTTTTTAGTTGATGCCAGCACAGAAGTACTAAAAAGCCCTCTGGATGGGATATAAAGGTCCCACCTCCTCTTAGGGTAATATTTAACCAAAAAATCAAAAAAGCATGAAGAACACAAAGTACGTTTTCTTTCCATAAATTGATAATCCCTCTAGTGAAAGCATTTAAAATATTTGAACGTTGCTGTCTTGGAACTTTTAGGAGCATGTGGAAATATTTTTGGATTGTTCTTAGAAATAATCAAATAAGAGTAATATAGCTTAGGAAAAGGCTTTCAAGTGACATCAAAAACTGCCAAAGTAATTTTTAGTGTTTTGTTTAAGTGCATTATAGTCAATATGCAATCATATTCTTAAAAGAGGAATAACAAAACAGGGAGTTTAGGAGTGATTGTTGGACTATGTCAATTCATGCAGAGCTAATGGATATTTTAACATGATAGAACTTAATATATGTTTAAATTTAATATTTTTTTTCCTCATTAAGTTTATTGGTACATTTTAGGTATACAGTACAGTTACATTCATTATTGGGATCTTGTATCTTTACATGACAGGTCTTGGTTCTCATTTTTCCCCTTGTCCCTGCCCTCCCTTCACCCCCTCCTCCCCTCCCCATTTACAAACACTTTATTTCCATTTTTTCATTTTCTCCTATTATTTTTCTTTCCCTTATTCCCTTTCCCCTACCCTTCCCAATTTCCCTACCCCTTTAGCCCCTTTCTTCCTATTTCACATTGTCAATTATCTCATTAGGTTCTTATGTACTATTATAGTTTATTCCCACCAGAGAAACTATTCGGTATCATTATGTCATGGGCCCCATGGTGTAATGGCCTGTGTTTTAGACTCCGAAGTAATCATTTACATCATTTTGACCACTACCACTTATACTGCCAAATAGCCACACATCAGTTTTTATGTTTAAATATTCAATGCTTAATATAAAAGATATGATTTATATTATTGAAAAATAATCTCATACCCTTCCCACTTCCAGGAAATAAGGGAAAAGAAAAAAAATGAGAAAATGGAAAAATGTAAATAATGTCTTTGTAAATAGGGAAGGGAGGAGGGGGTGGAGGGAGGGCAGGGACAAGGGGAAAAAATGAGAACCAAGACCTGTCATGGAAAGGTATAAGATCCCAATGATGAATGGAACTGTATTGTATACCTAAAATGTACCGATAAACTCAATGAGGAAAAACAGTATTTCTCCTTTCAAGGAGAGGTAACCTCTTCGTGTATAAGACAGCTCATATTTTCTTCTAATACTGATGTTTCAAGGCATCAGTGTATCACTTCTGATCTAAGCCCACCTCATCAAGAAGGTGAATGAGCCTGACAATTCGATGTCACATATCTGTGATGCAGAAAGAAAGAGGCTGGGCACACGGAAAGACAAAAAAGAGCTGCCTGTATCACATGGATAAAATGTCTCCACCTAGATATTTGAACAAGACTGAACTATGTATGATGATATGTGGACAATCATACATTACTTAATCCACATTTTTAGTGAATCTCCTCAAACAGAATATCAACCCCGTATTTAAAAGGTAAACTTACTAAACTAGAAGAAACTGTAATATTCTTCCTGAACAAACTTCCTGAACAAACAAAATCTGAAGTTGAATCCAATTCACTTTTCTAGTCCAAATCCTTACCTTTCAGATACTTAATAATTTCTGTATTCTTGTAGATGCTCCAATGATGATTGCATATATGTTTGTACTTTGTATGTCTTTTTTAATCCTATTTATCATTATGTAATGATCTTGTCTCTTTTCATAGTTGTTTTTACATAAAGTTCTTTTTTCCTAATATGAGTGTAGCTGCTCTCTTTGAGATTCCATTTGTGTGGAAAATTATTTTCCCATTCATTCACTTTCAGTCTGTATGGCGTCACTAGTAAAACGACTCTCTCAAAAGAGTACACTGTAGGATCCTTTTTATTTAAATTTATTCAACTACTTCATGTCTTTTCAATGGAAAATTTAACACATTAACATTCATCTATCCCAATAGAAGTAAAAATATGATTAAAATATTCAACATAACTTTTTGCCCTTTTCTTTCATTTTTTTTAATTTTGCAAATATTTGAAGTGTCTTTATTCTTCATTAGTAACTGTAAGCAACCCAAATGTATTTCACTGGGTTTTAGGGCATAGTAATATATAAATAAATTGGAATACTGATTAATAATAAAAAGAACGACTCAACTATGAAAGTGTAAAAATTTAAGGTTTTGTTCCAAGAAGCCAAACTCAAAACACTGCATACTTTCTAATATCCTAGAAAAGGCAAAGCCAGTCTGGCCTGGTTGCCACAAAGCTATAAAAGTGCCTGAGGAACTCTATGAGGTGACGGAAATTCTGTTGATGGTGCTTTAGAAGACTGCAGTTAGCATAAATTTTACCATATATAAATTGTCTCAATAAAATGGATTCAGGGAGACTCTTGTACACAACCAGGCACCTAAACTCGTAACACCTAGAGGGTAGTCTAGGTCTATCTACCAAAGTTGAAACAGAAGACCTCTGACCCAGCATGAAACAATTATCTAGAAATTTTCTCTAGACATTTGCTATTTGTGTGCATACAGGCAGTTTATGATAGTGTATATAATTATAAATAACTGAAAGTCAAATATCCTTGGAATGAACTTTTTCACCAGGCGGCAAGACACTTTATACATGATGATCAAAATGCATCAACTGTGTTATATGCAGTGTGTATGTTTCTAACTAATAAAGGAGTAATTTTATATTTATTTGCTGCGTGTTTAGATTCTAGACACCAGAGCAACAGCAATGCCTGAGGGGGGACAATTGAGATGGGGGAGGAATAGATGTTTAGTAATTAAGTAGAAAAATGTGGTCAGAGGAGCCACGGTTGCTTCTCATTGTGTCAAGCTAGTACTGACTTTTTCAGGGACAACAGAAAATGCCACTCTCTTGTATTGCTTGAGGGAAACCACTGGCCTTCACTACCTCCACCCTTCCCTATTTACAAAGACTTTGTCTCCATCTTTTTCCTTTTCTCTTACTTTTTCTTTTCCTTTCTGACCTTTCCCCTACCCCTCCCATTTCCCCTACACCTTTAGGCCTTTTTTTTCCTATTGCACAATATCAGTTATACCTGTTGATCCTCATTTACACTTTTAGTTTCTCACACCAGAGAAAGACCACATGTGTCCTATTTATTTCACTTAAGAGCGTGGTCTCCATATGAATCCACTTCACTTTCTTCTTGATGTAAGCATCAGTAAAGTGTTTGGGAATTTTCTCTTGCTGATACCAATTTTTCTGGAGATGGCAATGACAACTTTCTGCTGTGTTCTATGAAGAGGAGCACAATTAAGGTTAAATGCTCTGTCACGAATAGCAAGGCACTTGCCAGCTGCTTCAGGAAAACCAGGCTCTTGCTTCGGGGGTTCCCAGTGAGGACGATCAAGATGGTCGCAGAGTGACACTAGCCTGCAGTTTCATTACGTGCTGACCGACGGTCCTTTCACTGTGGCTGATCAGCTTTCGGAGCACATCCATAGTAGGGCAGTATCGAGGCATTTTGTGAAGTTTTATCACCTCTAATTGGTTTTGTGGCCATAGGCAGAACCTTCTCGTTTTTCTTGTCAGCCTTGGGTTTCACAGCTGAGTATTTCCTCTTGTACACAGCCTTTCTGGAATACGTAGCCGATCGGGAGTATCTATCAATTCCTCTAACCAGGACGGGGTTTCGGCTGCAGTAGCGCTGTGCCGGTGACCCCAGTCTTCTCAGTTTCAGGTTTCTTCTCTTTAGTGTCTGACTTCTAAGCTTTCTCACCTGCCAACCTGCAAGCTGGGAAAGAGAGCTAAGTTCTTGTTCATTTTGTTGATGTGGTGTATCACATTTATTTGCATATACTGAGCCGTACTCAAGTTCCTGGGAATAATTCCTCTCCACCATGGTGAATAATCTTTTTTAATGTTAAATTGGATTTGGTTTGCTAGTATGTTGTTGAGGATTTTTGCACCAATGTTGTTAGCCTATATGTAGTTTTTGGTTTTTCTTCTATCCTTATGTGATTTCATATCAAGGTGATGCTGGCATTGTAGAACGTGTAAGGCAGAATTTCTTCCTCTTCCAGTTTTAGGAATAACTTCAGGAGATGTGGAATTAGTTATTCTTTAAATCTTTGGTAGAATTTAATAATGAAGCTATTTGGTCCTGTTACTGAGAAAAGACCTAATTCCATTGCCACTTGCAGAAGCCAAAATCTGAAGAGACAGAGTAAAGGGAGGAAAAAAAGAAAGTTCTATCCAGTAGTCAAAACACAGAAAAGCATGAACTTTGTTCACAAATAAGTTTCTCAACTCTGAGGAGTTAAGACATTATAAGTATAAGATATAAATAATAACAGAAACAGAAAGGGAAATAAAGATGACAAACATTTATGTCTTCTGGTAATAGGCAGGGATTTTTCAGGAACTTGGGTGCCGTTCGTTCACTCTTTTTATGGTTTGGTACTTTTGAGGGGAAGCTGGTAGGTGTCTTTGGCCTTGAAGGGCCTAAGAGAAGTCGAGGCAAGTCTGGGTCAATTTAACCTGGTTTTATAGCTCATTTCTTAATTGATAACATGTGTATGTATAGAACTGAGTAGAATCTGACCCAAACGTTAAGGCAACAAAGGAGACAGATATAATATAAAGAAAGAGAGGCCAAGCCTTGCCATCCTGTTCCTGTCCCATATGAGACATCTGTGGACCAAGTGAAGAGGCAGTGTTTTCATCCAGTGAAAGCGGCTGAAAAGTAACCTAGGCAACCTTATCAGTATAACCCACAGGGTAGAGGCATTATCTATAGCAAAACAAGTGGGAGCCTAATAATGTCTGGCTGGGTAACCTCCAAAATTAGTGATTTTACACTCAACTAAGAGCAAGTGAAGCTGAAAACCTTCTTTACGTTTTTCCCTCAGTAAATATTTTGGGGTTTTTATTGATAGGAACCTTTTTATTACTGATTATTCATGGTGTTTGCTACTGGCCTGTTTAGGTTTTCTGTTTCCTCTTGCTAATGTTCTGCTCTGATTTATTATTTCTTTCAGACCACTTTGGGATTTGTTTTGTGCTTGTTTTTTTAGTTACTTAAGATGTGGTGAAAATTTCTCAATTTGGAATCTTTTTACTTTCTTGATTATGGGCTATAATTCCTAGCAACTACCCTCCTAGTATTATTCTTGATATATCGTCTGGGTTTGGTATGTTGTGATTACATTTTCATTGTTTCAAGAAATTTTTCAATTTCCTTCTTGAACCATTGGTTGTTCAAATTACATTTTCAGTTTCCATGTAGTTTGTATGGTTTCCAACATTTTTCTTGTTTTTGATTTCTAGTTTTATTTCTACTTTTATGTTCTGAAAAGATAGCTTATGTGATTTCAGGGTTTATTTTTTTAATTTGTTGAGATTTTTTTGTGTGTGTCATGACATATAATTTATCCTGGAGAGTGTTCTATGTGTCAGTGAGAAAAATGTATATTTAGCAGCTGCTAAATGAAATGTTCTGTATGTCTGTTAGGTTCATTTGATTTAGAGTACAATTTATCTGTGCTGGTCCTTTGTTAATTTTTCTATCTAGATGGTCTGTTCTTGCCTTGTGAAAGTGAAGAGTTAAAGTCCTCATCATTATTTTATTGAAATGCATCTCTCCCTTTAGATCTATTAATATTTGCCCTATATATTTGGATTTTCTGATATTGGGAGTATACAATTTTGCAATTGTTGCTTTCTTTGGATTAATTGAAATCTTTTTTCTGTTTTCTGTCTATCTTTAATTTTGGACTCAAAGTCTATTTTTTATGACATAAGTATGGATACTTGTGCATTTTTTCTGATTTCTTTTACTTGGAATAGTTTATTCCTTCATTTTCAGTCCACATGTGTCTTTAGAAGTGAAGTAAGTTTCTTATACACAACATATAGTTGGAACTTGTTGTTTAATTCATTCGGTCACTCTGTATCTTTATTAAAGAAGTCATTTCATTTACCTGTAAGATAATTATTGACAAGTTAAGTCTTATTGCAGCCATTTTATATCTTGCTAGCTTCATTTTAGTTGTGTCTTTGTTCTCCCTCTTTTACCATCTTTTTGTAGTTAAATGATTTAGTCTACTAGTGTGAATAATTTTGCTTGGAATCGTAGTCTCAGTTGGTAGTTTCTCTCTTTGGTACTATGAAAATCTCATGCCACTCTTCCTGGCTTGTAAAATTTCTGCTGAGAAGCTGTTAGACAAGTTGGAAAACTTTCATGTGTTTTTTCTTTTCTCTTGCAGTTTTGATAATTTCCTTTTTATTTCTTATCTTTGAGAGCTTGATAATAAGATATCTTGGGAGCAGATCTGACTGAGATAAATGATCTTCAATCTTCATCTACCTGGATATGTATATCCGTCTCTAGGTTCCAGGTCAAATTTCTGTGCTTACTTCCCTGTTATATCACCTGTAGTCTTATACTGTTCTATACTCCCCAGGATTGTGGTAGTGTTGGTGAAGGTGGTCACTTGGCCACTTAAATTGAACCTAAGTAACTGTACTGTATACCTAAAATGTACCAATAAACTCAATGAGAAAAAAAATTTTAAAAATTGAGCCTAAGTTGGATTAATGTACAAAAAAAACCTCTGAGGCCCAAGTGTCGCAGATAGAATGAACTTTAGTTTTTGGAGTACATTGAGGCCCATACCATAACTGGTAATTATGTAGGTGGAAACGTGAGTCCATCCTACTGGTATTAGATCTCTACTTGGTGCCAAAGAAGTTCTAGAGCCTCATCTTTGAATACTAACCTGGAAAGAAAGTTGTGCTGGTTAGGTTGTGATACAGGCAATAGAGACCATCCCTCTGCCACCAGACTGACTGAAACTAAGCTGGTAGCACCTGAATCTTACAGCTACTAGGGCCTATACTATTTCAGAAGCAATGTGTGCCCTGACCCACTCCAAGCCTAGAAAAATGTAGGTTAAAATACAAGTCTGTCTCAATGCAACACAAGTCTCTGCTTGTTCTGGGTATGTTCTAGAAAATCCATATGTGATCTCTTACCTGTGTATATGGCCAGTTTATACTGGGTGCTGAGTCTCATCATGTGGGATTTGCACTCAGCACTAAGACAAAGCCTTGTGAAAGCTTTCACATCCTGCCCCCAGTAGGTTGAGTCTTGCACTTCATGTGAAGCTGGAGGAGGGGCATTTGAGGTAGTCAACACAGGAAGTAGTGAAAAAGGTTTATTTGAGCTCACAATATTGGTGTTTAGTTCATGAATTATTGGCCTCATTGTGTTTTGGCCTATGGCAGGGCTGCACACATGCAGGAACACATTGTAGAAGAAATTTCTCAGATCACAGTGACCAGAAAACCAAGAGGAGCTGGAGGAAAGCAGGGCCGTATAATTCCCTCTTCATTATACTAAAAGCAGGTACTATGGTATCTCACCTGATTTTCTCAGTTCTTGTGAAGACAGTTTGGTGTAGAAATAGCTGTTCAAGTTGAAGTCCATGGCTCCAAAGACTTAAAACTTCCCACTATGGCCCATATATAAGGTTTTCATAACTTTCCAAAAGCAACAAGCTGAGGACAAAGTCTCTAACTCACGAACCTTTGGAGGACATTCTAGATCCGAACTATAGCTGGCAGTTTGAATATACTACCTTGCCCTGTCTTGGCGTGCACAGATTCTGCTTAACAATCCTGAACACTGTATTACAGATTCCTTGAATGTGATATATTTCTTATCTCTTGCTGCTTTCCATGTTCTTTTTTTTTTTACTTTGAAGTTTGATAATTTTATTATCATGTATCTTGTTGATCTTCCTTCTGTATTTAATTTTATCGACCTGGTTATTGTCACCTTTCCCCAAATTTGAAAAATCTTTAGCTATTATTTTATTTAGTATGATTTCTAGGCTTTTACTTTTTCTTTCAAGTAGTGCTATTATGCAAATATTAGTTTGCTAAATAATGTCTTGTACTTCATGTAGAATTTCTTCATTCCTTTTCATTATATTTTCTTTTTGCTTCTCTGGATACTTTAAAATGTTTTGTCTTCAAGCCTATTGTTTTTTCTTCTCTGTAATTTTCTTCCAACTTTTATTTGCTTTTCCATTTATACTTTTTTGTTCCTTGAATTTCTCTAAGAGAATCATTGTGAACTCTTTCTCAGTCATTTCATAAATCTCAATTTCTTCTGGGCCTATTAGTAGCTTTATTAGTTTGCTTCAGTTATATCATGCTTCTTTGATTTTGTCATTATCTTTTCTCCTCACATTGATGCCGAGCATTCAAGGAGATGGTTTCATATTTTGGCCTTTGTAAGAGTGCAATCATTTTTCATTGTGCTATCCTAGAATACTTACTGTTTGGTGTATCCTAGGATTATGAATTAACAAGATATTAACAATTTCATACAGATAGAGCATTATATAATGTTAATATGCATAGGATATCTCTTGAGTTCTGTTGTCAAATAGTATTGGTTGCTCCTTGGTCTGGTAAGATCATCACCTGGACCTTGCTATCAGTAAAGGTTGTTGGCCAGGTTCAGTAATAATTTATGATTACCAAAATTATACATTATCTTCTCTGATTTGACAGTAACATTGCTTTGAATCTGTGGGTGAGCACAAACATGTAGTAGACTCCAATACTACACTGAATATCTAGGATTGCTACACAACTCTACGTGGCATGGGCAGAGCCGGAGACTGTGTAGTATAGACACATGGCATTCACCTCCTGGCCTAGGACAGGCTTAAGCAGAACACAGTAATAGTAGTCATTGCTCTGCTAATGAGATTAGGCAAAGTCATATGCTCCTTCCATAAGTAATCTCTGAGCAGCAATTGCTTCTTAGCACCAAAATTTAGTTGGAGTGCCTCTCCACCAGTACAGTTATGCAGGAACAGATGTTCCATGGGTATTTGTTAGCCTGCATTTGCTTCCAGGTCTGAGGAAGACTAAGGCGAACATAAAAATTTTAATTTGATCACCTTTCTACTACTAGGGACAGGCAGAACCAAATGCTTTCTCCATGAGAAATTGTTGACTTACAGATGCTTTTAAACCTGGGAGACTTGATGAAAAGACCTTACCTATATGGAGAATTTCTGGGATTCTAGCCTGGAAGACCCTTGAAAAATGTTTCTTGCAGTTTGATACTAGTGGCTAGTTTCTCTGATGTGATTCCTCCATGGGCCAGAAAGCAGAATGAATAATATAATCTATCTGCTAGTAACTATGAGCTCTACCTCTATTCTTTGTTTGTAGCTGATGCTAGATGTGTTAGGCCTGCTGGCATTTCTAATCTTTCCAGTGGGACAAGAACAGAGTAAGCCTCCTCTGAACGGTCTCAGAAGGCTTGAGGAGATGAATGTCTAAAATCAGCTCACTTTTCTCAGTATAAAAACCATGAGTACAGGGCTATTATCTGTGTGTGGTGCTGTGTCCACCTGAAGTAGGAATATCATGGTCAAAGAAAACAATTCCTCTAATTGTTTAATCAGAATTTCCCTTAGTTCTTCGGTTGGGAAGCAGTGTCTCAGCCTCATTGTCAAATTTTTAGATACCCAGGATGGTATTTTGCCACTGAATAACTAACTGCTAGTTTGATTTATGAAGGAGGGGGAGTAATGCCAGAGAACTCTTGCCATCTTTCTGACTTCACACTCTGCATCTTAATAAACAACAATGTTCTTACAATCTTTTTACACAAACTTGTGAAATGAATATATTTATAAATATCTAGTGCTAAGCTCTCAGCATATTTCTTTTCTGCTTTGTGTAAGAGGCCTGGAAATGCTTTGTAGATACAAGTATTTTCTATCTGGAGCCATTCTTCGGACATTCTTCCATCTCTGCCTTTTGAGTGTTACAGAGGAAATTAGAAAAGTGGGGAAGCTAATCAAACTATCCATGTACTTCCCAGAAATTAAGTTTATTTTGAAGCACAAAACCTTACCATGCATTCCAAGCATGTATTTCTGTATGTATGTTATACATTTCTCAAATCATCCTATGAAACAATCATAATTCTTTTTGGGGGGGTTGAGACAGGGTCTCACTATGTAGTTGAGACTGACCTGGAACTCACTATGTAGCCCAGGCTGGTCTTGAACTCACAGTGATCCTCCTGCCTCAGCTTCCCGAGTGCTGGGATTACAGGCATGCGCCACCATGCCCGGCAAAACAATCATAATTCTTATGTGCATTTTAATATTTATATTTAGATATTCTGTGTTACTTTCCAAAGTCTACAGTATGTCCACAGAACTGTTATGATGGACACACTAGAAAAATATTCTTAAGAGATGAGAGAAAGTTAACTTGCTGCTAATCACAGCAAAAATTTTTCACTTTTTATTTTTTGTTAGTACATGTTTACAGTAAATAATGATTATATTTCTTGTGGAGAGTTAATGCTTATACATGATGAATCCAAATTCTTTTTTATCTCCTTTCCCTCCCCTGCTTATCTATTCATCACTCTTTAGGCCCCCTTCCTATTAGCAAATGATCTATCTCCCTATTTCCTGTTATCTATACTTTATTTTGCCCTTTATTTATATTTTGAGTTTCTCATATAAGAGAAACTACACAATATTTGAGCTTGTGTAATTGATTTATTTCAGTTAACATTATGGTCTCAAGGTGCATCTATTTTTCTATAAATGACTCAAGTTTATCCATCTTTAAATAAGAGTAGTACTCCTTTGTGCATAAATACAGTAAAACTTTTTCTTCTTCCATTCATCTGTTGATGGACATACAAATGTCCAGGCTGCTTCCAAGATTTAGCTATTGTGAATTTTGCTGCTATAAACATGAGTATGCATGCATTACTGAATACGATGTTTTTAACTCTTTCAGGAAGATACCTAGAAAAGGAATAGTTGGCTTGGATGGAATTTCCACTTCAAGTTTTTGAGGAATCTTCATACTGATTTCCATAATAGTTATAGGTTATTATTTATGTCTAGAAGTCCCCTCAAAGCCTCGGTGCTCATAGATGGGGCTTTGGGAGGTGATTGACTCATGGCTGTGTGATACTCGTCACTGATGAGTCCATGATAAGTTTATCACTAAACGTGATTTGGAGCTTGGTTGCAGAAGTTGGTTCACTATGGGCATGGCGTGGAAGGCTGTATCTCCTTCCTCTTCCCTTAATTCCCTCTCTGCTCCCTGTCTTCCTTGCCGTGAGCTGTTTCTCCTCTGCCATCCCCTGCTGCAATGCTACCCTGCCTTGGAATGAGCCAACAGTGGACTAAAACCTCTATCAGCTGTGAGCCAAAATAAGCTTTTCTTCCTTTAATTTGTAAGTGTCAGGTATTTTGTCTCAGCAACAAGAAGGTAACTAAGACGTTGCACTAATTTACATTCCCACCAACAATGTAGAAGGGTTTTCCCTCACAGCCTGGCCAGCATTTTTTATCATTTGATTTCTTGAAGATAGACATTATTTACAGAGAAAGACAGATCTTGTTGTTTAATTTCCTTTTTTGTAATGGCCAGAGAAGTTGAACGTTTTTTCATGTATTCATTGACCATTTTTACTTATTCCAAGAAGTGTCTATTCATTTTGGTTGCTTGTTTTTGTTTGGGATTTTTATTTGTGGGGGATCTAATTTTTTTGAGTTTGCTATAATTCTAGATATTAGTACTCCGTAGAGGTTTAGATGGCAACATTTTTTCCAACTCTGTGGTTATCTCTTTACTCAGTGGCCACTGACCTTAGGGCACTTTGAAAAATGTCTATTTAAATTCAGACACCAACAAAATTATTTGTAAAGATTTTGAAAACTCATGTATCCACCGTAGCCAGTTCAGACACAGTCCAGGCTTCTGCATTTCGGTTCAAAACTGAGTTTCTAAGGGAAGAAGATATCAGTTACAGTACATACGAAAGCTTAATGAAGTCTTAACTATGGTGTGATGTCTTATACTCATTTTATCTGTTGTTCCAGCTGCCATCCTCTCTAACCTGATTATAGTGGAAGTTGAGAGGGAAAGTTGGGGAAAGATTAAATACTTGTAAAGAATTAGAATACAATGCAGGCACGTTTGTGCAGCAAAGAAAGTCACAAATATACACAAGGGAACACTAATTCGTATCTCATTCAGTTCAAACACCACACACAGCTTTGTATATGGATGAGAAGCCTGAGAAATAGCAGTGGAACTTTTCAGAAGCGTATAGGTGTCACTGTGGAGTAACTGGTGTAACTCACAAAGGACTTTCAAGAAAACATTCAAAATTGGCCCTAAATGTGGAAAGAGATAAAAATAGAGTAAAAGTTTCTCAATAACAATTACTCCAAAAAACACACACACGCATACACTTTGTGATTATTATTATTACTACTACTATTATTAGGAAAAATATTGAAGAATAATTAAAAATTGAAGAAAACTTTACTCAGTAGTGAAGAAAGAAATTGAAATACTAGATTATGGAGAAGAGGGTCTCAAATGTGATAAAAGAACAAAGGCACTACTTTAAAAATAAAATGATTTTTAAGTCTATTGCTCCCTTTTTTATCTCTTTTGTAGTGACCACGCTGACTGCTGAAGCTATGGAGAATGAATTTCTCAACAAATTGATTTAACAAAATAATAACTGTCTTGTCTAAGCATCTCCTTATTATTTATTGTTATTTAAATAAATGTCAAAATAAAATGTTACTTGCTTCTGCAGTCAGAAGAGTCCCTTTAGGCTGTGAAAGAAGTGGTAATTAAAGACAGTTCTCCCTGGATTCCATTGATCTTTCTCTTGAGATTACAATATTGTCTGTAAGACATCAAATCCAATATAATAAGTTAGCACCTGCATATAAAGTGCCAGTATGTTATGAATATTTAATTTCAAATGTTAACGGCAAAGATAAATAGGCAATAAAGATTTGTACCTATCTTACTCTAAAATGCTTAAATTAAAAGGAAAAAATGTACAGCTTCATTTATAGTCTGTGTGTATAATATAGATATATAAGCTTCAATGTTTCCTAGTATTTCTTCTATGTTTTTGTATGATTTTAAATTTTTAGACATGCACATCAGAAATAGAGGTTGAATATGTTTTCATGGAAATCATTTTCTGAAGAAGAGATGAAAATGTAAAATCAACACTTACAATAATAGCACTACAGGTGCACTAGCATGGTTTTCTGTTGTCTGTTGTGGCTACTGTGTGTAGATTTTATAGGTTTCTGTTTTGTTGTTCCTGTCAGCTTAGTTCTTTGCTTTGGGAAATTAGAAAGTCTTGACTAATTCCAAACCCATCAGCTTTCTTTAGACATATACTAATCCCACATCTGCTGCACTAAATAATCTAGAATATTATTTTGTAGTTGAGATTGTTTTTCAAAAATGATTTTAAAACATTAGCATTCAATTTATTCATCCATAATACATTCTCCAGCATCTAGAACTTTCCAGGCACTATGCTGAGTACTTAGGACAAAGAGTTCAACAAAATCGAAAAGGTTATCACCCTCATGAATGTGTTCATATTGCCAAGTAGCTGTGAAGGGTATGAGAAATGGTGAGATTCTGGCAAATTTTAAAGATGGTGTCACAAGATTTGCTAATGAATTGAGTGTAGGGGAGAGGGAATCAAAGATATCTCTAAAAGGTTAGCTGAAGCACTTCGGAGAATGAAAAGGTCAACACTTGAAAAACCAAAGAGTAGACTTAAGTAGAACGAAAACACTAGATTGGAATTCCAGTTTCTGGTCCAGCATGTAAATGGCTTAGAAGTTACTGCTCAGTTCTATAATGCGTATTTTAAAAACTGAACAAACTGAAAAATCAACAACTCTTGTTAGTTCTATCAGATAATTGATGTCACAAGGCAAACTGCTACCCTTCCCCAAAAAATGGAGAGACAAATAGATAGAAATTTTTTCCCACATTGTGGTTTGTCTCTTAGATCTGTTGGTGATTTCTCTTGCAGTGCAGAAGTTTAAACTTTATGAGATCCCAATTGTTGATTCTTTGTGCTAGTTTCTGTGCTTCTGAGGATTTGTTCATAAGGTCTTTTCCTATGCCAATGTCTTCAAGAGTTCTACCTAACTTATCTTCCAGAAAAGCTTAGTGTTTCTGTTGTAATATTTAGATCTTTAATCCACTTTGATTTTAGTTTAGTGTATGGTGAAAGATAGGGGTCTAGTTTTAATCTTTGGCAAGTTGAAATCCAGTTATTCCAGAACAATTTATTAAAGGGGCTATTTTCCCTCCAGTGAGGATGGTTGGCTTCTTTGTCAAAGATGAGGTATCTGTGCATGTCTGGAGTTGTTTCTGCATTTTCTGATCTATTCCACAGATCCACAGGTCTGGTTTTTTTTGCCAGTCCCATTCTGTTTTTATCACAGTGGCTTGGTAGTATAGTTTCAAGTTGAAGATTGTGATACCCCCTGCCATGTCTCTGTTGCTTAGAATTGCTTTTGCTATTCTAGATCTCATCTGGTTCCAAATAAATTTTTGGGTTATTTTCTCTAGTTCTGTGAAATATACCATTGGAATTTCAATTAGGATTGCACTGAATCTGTATGGCAGTTTTGGTAGTATGGTCATTTTCACTATATTGGTTCTTCCTACCCAAGAATAAGGGATGTCTTTCCATTTTCTTATATCCTCTCTGATCTCTTTTTTTCAGAGTGTTGTAGTTCTCAATGTAGAGGTATACTGCTTCCTTCATTAAATTGATTCCTAGATACTTCTTTTTTTTTTTGGATGCTATTGTGAGAGGGACTGTTTCCCTAATTTCTCTCTCAGTGATTCTGTTATTTGTATAAAATAATGCTATTGATTTTTTTTGAGTGTTGACCTTGCATGCAGCTACTCTAATAAATCTGTCATTTAAATCTAGAAGATTTTTGGTGGAGTTTTTTGGGTCTTCTATGTATAGTATCATGTCTTCAGCAAATAATGACAGTTTAACTTCTTCTTTCTCTTGTCTAATTGCTGTTACTAATGTTTCCAAAACTATATTGAACAGGAATGGTGATAGTGGGCATCCTTGTCTTATTCCTGATTTTAATGTGAAGGTTTTCAGTTTTTGACCATTTAGTATGATATTGGCTGTTGGTTTTTCATGGACAGCCTTTATTAAATAAAGTCTATCTATTCCAATTTTCTGCAGGGTTTTTATCATGAATGGGTATTACATTTTTGAATGCTTTTTCTACATCTATTGAGATGATCATATGGCTTTTGTCTTTGACTCTATTAATATAGTGTATTTATTGATTGATTTTTATACATTTGAACTTTAACTTATCAAACAACCATGTCCACACTTTTCCCCCCAGTGGGTCCTTAATGAATGATTGGTGGTGTTACAACATAAAACCCTGTCATGACACACTCTGACGCAACTTATGCTCCATCAGTCCTGCTTACCCTATTTTCTTGGGTTTCAATAAGAGTGGTTGTCTTGCAAGGGTATTATTTTTTCAGACTTTACTTCTGGGAAACTCAACAGAAAATGCTTTGTTACAAGCTCCCGGAGTACGTTGCATTCTACTTCAGATTGCCCAGCTCATGAGCCATTCTTTGTTCCAAGCTTATCCTCCTGGCTACTGCATAAATTGCCTAAATGAAGGAATTGAGCTATCTTTTCACTGATTCATCAAGTACCTAAGCCAGTTGGTTCACCTTCTTCCAAATTCACACTGGATGAAGTATGTATGAGCAAAGAGGATCCATATTAATTAATAAATTAGTGACATATTTACAATTTTTTAAAGGAAACATGCTTTACTGTTTTTAAATAGATTTAATAAATTAACCTAGAATAGATAATCCAGCTCTGTGATAGGAGTTCTTATGATTCTTCTCTCAGTTGTCAACCCCTCTAGGTCTCTTCCCTCCTAATTATTAGCTGTTTGTTTTATATTTTCTAATGTTCTCACTTTCCATTAAAGATAAGAAAAGTATCAAAACAACAATAAAGTAGATATCAATTACACTGAGTACCAAAGTTAATACTAGGCATTTTTCTCTTTAGGTTCCTTCCTTATAGCCATGATTTAAAAAAAAATGATATTCAGAATATCTGGCTCTTTAAACATGAGCAAGGCACAGCAAGTAGTGTGTGCCCCAAATCACCTCTGTTGCTCCTCACAGGTCCTCCATGGGACCTCAGCAAGCAGTTCAGATCTTTAGAGAAGTAGAGATAGAACAGAAAGTGTGTACATTAGTTCACACACTGGAACTTCTTCTTTGGAGAAGGAACTGACAGGTGAGTGCTCTCAGTCACTTAATACCAAATCGTTACAAGTAGAGTTCTGGAATAGTTTTAGAGAAAAAAAAGTACAAAAGATAAGAGATAGAACAGAAAGTAGAGAATAGAGAAGTAGAGATAGAACAGAAAGTGTGTACATTAGTCCACACACTGGAACTTCTTCTTTGGAGAAGGAACTGACAGGTGAGTGCTCTCAGTCACTTAATACCAAATCATTACAAGTAGAGTTCTGGAATAGTTTTAGAGAAAAAAAATACAAAAGATAACGGATAAAAACATCAGTTTTCTATGCTAACTTTCCTAGAATTTTTACTACCAAACTGAACCCATTTGAATTCTTTGTGCTTTAAATATATCTTGAGCCCTTTCTTCTTCTGTGAGTTGAATATAGTTGCCCAATATGAATGACAGTTTGGGGTTGTATATGGAAAAAATGGGCAGCTGCAATCATGAGACCTTTCCTCCAAATTATAGGAGCTTCCCTTTGGGACCTAAAGCAACCGCACTCCAGATAAAAGAAATTCAGCTCCCTTCTGTGAGTTGATTAGCGTCTTGGGGAAGAAAAAGTGAATGTACATTTGCCTGCAAAGACATCTTGCTCATAAAACCATCGTGCTGAAGTTTTAAAAGTAGTTTTGCCATCTGAAAGAATGAAAACTATGTTTGACTTTATCCACTATAGGAAGACATAGTTAAATATCTTAAATCCTATCTTAAATCCAATTACTAAATGTCTATTTAACTATAAATTAACATTGTCTTAAAATATATATAATTTATTTATTCTAAACTTTAGATGAAAAATTTGTTCACATCAATAAATATGTAGAAACAGGAATAAAAAGAAAAAAGTATAATCCATGACAGTTACTTTATTCTTATTTTGGTTGATTTTGTATTTTCTTGATGATATTTCCATGGCTTGACCATCACTTTTAATTCCTAAATGCTTCTATACATCAGCTCTTTCAAAATTTAAAGAGCTTACAAAAGAATATGCTGTCATGATTGATGGAAAAATTAGAAAAAGAAAAGAGGGACAAAAAATAGTAAAGCGAGGGTGTTAACCATCAGGTAAAATCCTTCACAGGCTAGACTTCCAGGTTGGCTCTGGTCTTCTGACAAACAGAGAAAAAGTTAAATGAATACAATGAAAGAACAGAAAACCTCACTACTTTCTTATATGAGATAAGCGTTCCAATTGTGAATTGCAGACTCAATTTTTCTTTTGGAATTTTATGAGACCTGTTCAACTAGTGAACATTATGCCTGGCAACATTTTTACAGTAAAAAATATGATTATTTCATAAAACGATACTTGGTTAAGTATACAATGTGACTGAATGAAAGTAATTATATAAAACAAGGTTGTATGGTAAATATCATCGGTCTAATTCCTTTTAGTTGTAGTTTTAAATTACAAAAGAAGTGAGTACTTCATTTTTGCTGCGTGGAACTTTTCTCAATCAAGTTTTGTTAAGAGGTAGATGATAGACCATAAATTAGACCATTCTCCAACCAGGGAATGTAAAACAAATTTCTACAATGATTTATTTAAAGAAAGCTTTAAATACTTTGAGCAGGTTTATGAACAGGTCTTTTCTTAAAATGCTTGGAAAAACATTCTAATTTGGAAGATCAGCTAGTTTAGCTATGCCCAAATGTGAGCATTTGATAGCAAACCAGCAATTTTTGTGAGGAGAAAGATTTCAGATCTGATCCCAAACTTACATCAGCCATAGAGGTTGACAGTCTCATTTGGTTGAAAATGGTTTTGGCTTAATAGCATTTTTTAAGTAAATAAAATATGACTGTCCCTATGACCATATCTTCTAACTCTACATGACAGTATATGTTCTACCCACAGCAACAAAAAAGCTTAAAGTAGTAGATATTGGCATTATTTACAGTGCATTTATTCCAGTGTGAAGCACTATTTCCTGTGACTTACATATAATAACATTTAACTTCACAGAAATATGTAAATATTATCTCCATTACATAGACCAGAATTTTGACATATGAAATTCAAGGCCACATAGCTAATAAGGAAGAAAGCCAAGACAGTCTAATTTCAAGGATTGTTTTGTGAACTACCATGTTGATAAAGTCAGGTTTAAGGTATAGGAAGGAAGATACAAGTTTGTAACTAAATATCCATGTGATTATATACATTGGAAATTCAAGAGAATACAAAAACTATTCTCCAGGATTACATGATAAAAGATTAACACAGAACTGTAATAGAAATAAAGATCTTATTTACAACATCATAAAATTTATGAAGCATATAAGAATAAATCTAAAAATGTGCAAGACTATCATGAATAAAACAATTAAACATTATTAAGGGATGTTAAATATCTGAATAAAAATTAAAGTTTAATGGATAGGAAATTCAATACTATATTCTAAATTGGTAGATTAATTTTATTTAAGTCAAATTCTAAAGAAAGATATTTCATTATAATTGATATATTATCCTCTAAAAAAAAATCACATAGAAAGAGTTAACTTGAATGAGAACAAAAGATTAAGAGAGAGAAATATTGGTGAGCAAATGAACAAAGTAATAAACCAGAAGATAAGTCTAAAATGCAGAAACAAATTCCATTTATAAAAGGAAGGAGGGCCAGGGATTTAGCTCAGCGGTTTCTTGGACTGCCTTGCAAGCGCAAGGACCCGAGTTCAATCCCTGGTACCAAAAATAAATAAATAAATAAAATAAAATAAAATAAAAGGAAGGAAAGCTAAAAACACAAAGATAGACTTCACTAAATGGTTCTGGAATAATATGGAAAAACAATAAAATTAAATGCTTACCTGATAGAATGCATAAAAATAAATTATATACAAATAAGAATGCATATATAAATAGCATTATTTTTAAAACTTTGAATGAATAGAAGAATGTCTTTATGAAAATTTGAGGTAGGAAAACTTAAAGTTTAAAAAGGCAAAATTCATAAAGGAAGTAAAGTTTTACTACATGAATACTAAATGTTTCTGAATAAGAAAACTACAAAAACCTACAGAAGATATTAGAAGTGCATATAATCTGCCAAGACATAGTAAACAGCTGTAAAAAGTGTAAACAACCTGGTAGATAAATGGTTAAAGGAATATAAACTTCAAAAAACTTTCTACATCATTATAATTAGAATTATGAAACAGTGAGAGAGAAGGATACACATCAACTTCAGAATAGATTTAGCCTCCAGAACGGAAAGAAAAGGAATTAGGAAGAATGTTGAAAAGGGACTTTGTACTTCTTGATAAAAGTGCATAAAATATAGCAATATGTCAGCATGTGTTAAAACACTTCTTTCCAAGTATATTTTAGAAATGTTTATAATTTGTAATAATTGGAAGATCCCCAATCTCACAGTTCTATTAATATCTCTGTTATAGGTTTTGCCATGAAAACTCTAATACTACTAGGATTTTTCTCACCTTAGCACACTCATCCACCTCAGCCTGGATGCCTGGTCGCCACCTCCAACCTGGTTTCTCCTTCTCCTCCCTCATCTTCTCGGACCTCAGCACAGCTGGCTTGGAGATATTTGCTCTTCATTGCCCCCTTTCATTGCAAAAAGCTTCCTACTTTACTATGGAGACTCTTCCCAAACACTGCTTTTCTTTTAATTTTAATTTTTGGGGTTTTTTAGCACATGTTCGCAGGACATGAAGTTTACATTCATCTTGGGGATTAAGTACATGTATGAACTCAACTTGTTTATTTTTTAAATACATTTCCCCTTCTCACTTCCTTCCCTGCATCTCTAAAGCACTATTCCCGATTTTTCTACTTATTATTATTCTTGGCTTATGTTTGTGACATATAATGTTTACATTTATTGTGGGTGTTTGGTACTTGTATATGGTATATCTGAAATCGTCTTACTTTTCCTTCCCCTACCCCTTCCCTTTGCCCTCAGTCTTATGGAACCCTTCCCAATGCAAGATCTCTCCCTTTTTTTTCTTTTTCAGCCTTTATTTGGCATGTTGTACTTTGCCTGAGCGATATACTGTACTTAAGTTTCCCATCTGACTTATTTCACTCATATTTTCTAGGTATGCCCATTTTCCTACCCATGCCTCGATTTTTGGACTATTTGTCCCAGAAGGAGGATGGAAAGGTCAGGAAAGAGGTGGGGAGAAAGTAAAATAAAGCAAAAAAAGGAAAGAAAGAAAAGAGCCAGAAAGTTGTGAAACTCCAAATGCTCCAGGTGCTTCTTACTTTGCTACATAAACACAGTATAGAACATCATTTTTGTGTCAGTAAAGGGTTCACTTTATTTAAAAACTTCTTGTTCCTCATAATAAAACTAAGTCATCATCAAAAATATAAATCCTCCCATTAGCTATAACAGGAGAACATATAGCCAATGCATAACATTTAAAGTATACAGTTGCAGTCAGTATGCTTTTGGGTAACCAACAAAAGTATTTCAGATCAAACTGGTTTAAAACAATAAGGCCCTTTTTTACTCTCCCTGTTTGGGAAGTAGAGAAGACTCCAGGCAAGATTTTTAAAAACCACCATTTAAGTAGAAGAATGTCTTATGCTGACTGGCCCAACAGGTACATATTGTAAGGAGTTAGTATGTAATTGCGTAGGACATCTTAATTCTTTTTTATCTCCTACTGCTCCGATCCCTCCCTTCTCCTTCCATCTCTCGGTCCCCTTTCACTCTGCAGATGTTTGTTCCCGTTTTTTTCTACTAATTATGTTTTCACCTCCTTTCCTTCCCCTCCTCCCTCCATCCCTTCATCTCTTGATCCCTTCCTCTTTTTAGAAATATCTAACTACTTCCTATTTTCTATTTTTTTAGTTTGCTCCTTATTCATATGTTATGTAGAAGAAAGAGTGCAATGTTTAAGCCTGTGTGTCTGATTTATTTCATTAATATTAGGGTCTCTGGCTGCATCCATTTTGCTCTGAATGATACGACTTTATCCTTCTTTATGGCATAGTAATACTCCATTGTGTATACATATCACATTATCTTTACCTGTTCATCTGTTAATAGGCATATAGGCCATTTCTAAGATTTACCTACTAGAAATTGTGCTGCTATAAACTAATATGATGACCTTAACATTTTCAGGAAGATACTTAGAAGGGGAGGAGCTGGGTCAAATGGAATTTCTAGTTTTAGCTTTTTGAGGACTCACCATATTGATTTTCTTGGTGGTTATACTAGTTTATGTTCCCATTGATCTAGAAGTGTTCCCTTTCCTCCCTCATACCATTACAACCATATATTAGATTTTTTTGATGATAGCTATTCTTTCTGCAGTAAAGTGAAATCTCAGTGTTGTTTTAACTTGCATTTCTTTACTGGCCAAAGATGTTGAATTTATTTTCACCTATATGTGGCTTTTTGACCTTCTTCTTCTGAGAAGTCTCTATTACTGTCTTTCTGTTGCTCCTCATTGGGTCTTTTATTTGGATGATCTAATTTTTTTAGTTCTTTACATACTGTACGTGCTAGTCTTCTGTTCATTTGGAACTAACAAAAACTAGGAGAGCAAAAGCAATTCTAGGCAACAAAGGCAAGGCAAGGGTCATCACAATCACTGACTTGAAATTATATTACAGAACTACTTTCATAAAATCAGCAACCTGTATCTTTTAAATTGAGAATTTAGTTTGCTTCTATTCAAGATTCTTACTGATAAAGACTTACTCCTATTGTTCCTATTTTTCTGGTTCTTAATAGTCTATCTTCCTTTCTTGTTCATCTTTGTAGTTTGATGGTTTATTGTACTGATAATGTTTGATACTTTTCTATTTCTTTTTTGCATGTCTGCTCTTCTATGACTTATATTTTCACAGACTTTCAAAATGATAAGTTATCTTTCTTTCATTTACTTTAAGGACTCCTTTAAATATCTTTCATAAGGCTGGTGTGGTGCCCATAGATCTCATCAGTTTTTTTGCTTACCTTGGAAGGTCTTTTTCCTTCATTTCTGAAGGACAGCCTTGCTGGATATAGCAATCTTCACTGGCAGTTTTCTTTTAGGACTTGGCATATTTCATTCTATTCCCTCCTTTCCTATAGGGTTTCTCCTGAGAAATCTGCGGTTAGTCTAATTAGGATGCCCTTAAATGTGACTTGACACATTTATTTTTACAGAATTTTAAATTCTTAGTCTTGAACCTTTTTATAGATTTATACAACATGTGATGGTAACAGATCCAGATACTGGGAGAAGCAGTGGCAGAGAACAGAGCAACCTCTCTAGGTCACCCATATTCAGTCCAGATGGTTGTTCTCACTCAGACCAGGTGCAGGAGTTGGGTAGCAGGATGCATGTAAGTGAGGCAGCAGCAGGAAGTAGACTGTTCCTCTCTACAGCTGCAGGAACAATACCTGTTCAGGTAGAAGCCAGGCAAAATTCCTCTTAGGCACTCCTTTGGTTGTGCACACTAGAAGACAAGGCAACAGCTAAGGGTTTTTTTCTTCACCCACATTCTTCAACTCTAGTGCCTGCCCAGGAGTGAATGGAGGAGAACATGGAGCTAGGCAAAGCTGCTCTAGATTCAGGAGCAGGGTGGCCAGTTACAGCCATGGAATTGCTCAAGGGCCCCTCAGCATTCTCCTCTGGTCAGAGCACCACCAGGAACTATGTTCTTGCATGGTCTTATCAGTGATAGAAACCTGAGTGTGGAACAGGGCACAAGAATGGAAGGAAAGATATGAGTGCCTCTGCCTTTAACCCTAAAATGGGATGGTCTCGTGCATGGCTGGTCATGCCCTTGGACTGATCTCCTGATTCTCAAGTGCAAAGTCCCTCATTCTTCTCTGTTGCAGCCCCTGTCCTCTATAATGCAGGACTCCCAGCAGGCAGAATCAGTCGCTCTGCTGGGCCAAGTTGGATTCACAGGGCAGCTACTATAAGCCAGTGCAATGGATTCCAAACAATAATATGCAGGGATTTCTGAACCCTAGAGAAGAACAACTTCAGACAATAATAGCTTCTTTCTCAAGGTGGTTCCTCGTCACAGTACCCTGAAGGACAGCTGAGACATATGATAGCCTTTTTCCAAAGCAATTATGTACAACTTCTAATTACTCATCTAATGGGCTGCAAGTTTGAGGATTCTGAAAGGCCCTAGTAGCTAGGATTGCCAGAATCTCTGGGGTCAGTGCCCCAGTTGCCAGCACTGAAAATGTTATTCGTCACTCAAGTCCATACCACTCATCGCCCAAAGCCTCCCAAAAACTATAGGAGGCTTTGTGAAAAGAAAAAAGGGCTTCATTTAAAGCTAGCTTTATTTTATTTATTTGTTTGTTTGTTTGTTTTGGTTTTTTGAGACAGGGTCCTGGAACTCACTATGTGGCCCATGCTGGTCTAGAAGTCACAGCAATCCCCCTGCCTCAGCCTCCCAAGTGCTAGAATTATAGGCATGTGCCACCACGCCCAGCCTTAAAGCTAGCTTTAAAGAGATGGAGGGGCTTCTCACTGTCCCACCATCCCGCTGTGTTCAGGTGTGCAAGGGCATTTTAGAATAGGGAAGAGAAGAGAGAGGGAATGAAGTGACACAGTAGACAAGGAAAGTTTCCATTGCTTCATCCCCTAGACATCGTCCAGTCTTTCCTTTCCCTATGGAAACAAGAGTGGACTCCAACCTCTTGGGGTCAGCATCTGTATATTCTGTCCACTTATCTGGACTAGGGGCAGGGGAAGGTTTCATCCTTGGCATGAAGAAGCTTGAAAAAGCAGTTTATTTCTAAATGAAAAAGAAATTCTAACTTTTAAGCATTTATTTTCCCTCTCAGTTGCATTAAGAATTAGTTTGTTAGAACCAGACACGTGACACACGCCTGTAATCCCAGGACCCTTGGAGGCTGAGGCAAGAGTATCACAAGTTTGAGCCCAGGCTTGGCAACTTCTCAACTTACCACAACCCTGTAAATAAGTAAGTAAGTGTTAGGGATATAGCTCAATATGAAGGCCCTAGATCCAATACACAGTTTCACTACACACAAAAAAAGTGGGGGCTTTTTCTTTCACACTTACCCTAACCCAGTTGTGGAGCTAAGGTGACAGATGTTGGGGCATTTTGTTTTTCTTTCTATGCTCTTGTCCCTGGTTTATGAATCTTTAATGTTCTCATATCTCAATTGCCAGGGTTCTCCCGTGGTCGTTCCCTGGAAATGCAGCTTTACACTTGTTGTTTTGATTCTTGTGAAGGAATAGGTAAGTGCTGGGCATCTCCACTCATATCAAAATTAATTCATTTTAATGAATGTAATATTTACCATCTAGCATTAGCTATGCTTCTGAAGCCCTTTGAATTTTTATTCTTTTCCTTAATTTTTTTTCTTTGTTGAGTTTTCTACTTCTGATCCGTAGTTCTGGCTTCCCTCTAGTGTTGAATGGTTGTTGGTTGTATACTCATCTTAGTACTGAAATATCTGTATTAGGTTGTTATGCTTATTCCACAACTTGCTTGTTGGAGAAGCAGAACAGGCTGCTAGGCTTGGGAGATAACAGGAGTTCTTTAAGTGTAAAAGAGATGGGATAAACTTTTAGTTAGTTGTGCCAGTAGCTTATGATCTGGGTACAGAAAATTCTTTCTCCAATGTGTATTACTAATTGTGAATATTGTGCTCTCTTTATCCAATTCAAATACTCTCACTTTCCACTCTGGCCTGGGAGAAACTATTTTTATTGTTCGCTGAGAAAGTAGTTATATATAGTTGCAAACGTTCTGGCTACTGTCAGTTACAGGACAGCACCACGTATGTATCAACTCTTCCCCGTTTGGAGTGCTCTTCCGGTGGTCTCAGTCTACAGTACCCTCCATTATGCACTTTGAATTATGGATTCTTTGCTCAGTTGTGTTTGTCTCCCTTCAAGAAAGTCTCATCATCACTGACCAATGAATATGCTTTGTGGCCTAGTTGGACCATGGATTTATTTATTAAAAATACCTTTTAATAAGTTTTAGGATTTTTTTTTTTTTTTTTTTTTTTTTGTACTGGGGATCAAACTTGGGCCCTTACACATGCAAGGCAGGCAGCGGAACCACTGAGCCAAATCCCCGGCCCAAGTTTTAGGATTTGAGACAAGAAGATGCTGTAACAGATATTCATTCTATCATTTCAGAGTAGGAGTCTTTATTCTCATGTTTTCTTAGTTGTATGAAAAATACAGAAATTAAAAATAGCGGTGGTAAAGTTTTTAAATGTACTATTAGTAAATGAGAATCATATTAATGTCTCTCTTTATTCCGTTTACACGATCATCATTCACAATGAGTCATGATATAACCTGATGTATACTGGATGATATATGAAGAACAGAAGTTTATAATATGTAACAATGCAGCTAGGATTTCTTTATGTAGTAGTAAATAGAATTTTCAGCATCGATTTTTTTTTTCTCTCCTAACCTAATGTTATATGTGCCCCAAGCCCAAAATTCTCGGCTCCTATGTTTTGGTGCACTGTCAAGGTCCCAAAATAGGATGGGAATGAGAACCTTACAATGAAGTAATAGAGACGTTATTTCCTTTCTCTGTGAGGAAACAGGCTCAGGAAAGTTCAAGCTTACAGACCTACCTAGAGTCAAATGCAGAACTTGTAGGCCCAAAGTCTTCCTGCCTAGTGAAACATGTTTTATTCAGCGTTGCTCTGAAATTAGCCTACTCTAATATAGCTCCAGCCTAAGGTGATGACTCTCTTTTCCAATTTACACGGTATTTATCCTCTACTCTAATTCCTCCAAAAATCTCTTCATCCTGAGGTTGAACCATAGAAAAATACAGTTTTTATAGTTAAAAGTGGTCAAATATTAGCGATTTCATGTTTCTGCCCATTATGTTGTCTTTAATTATTTAACAGGGTGGGAGATTTCTTTATCCTTTAGAAGACAGTATAAAAATTCTTTATGAGACACCATGAACTTCTCAGACCTCTACCTTGCTAAGCCTGCTTGAGGTAGGCAAATCCCTTCCGGGAATGGATGTCAAGGTTTCTAATGGAGAAATCAGTTTACAACTGAGGTAGAGGGAGAATGAGGCAGCAGGAAGCTTAAAGCTGACAGATTTGGGGACCCATGGAAATCTTAGGAAGCAGTAAAGAAAATGGGTGTTTGAGGCAATCCTATTTAGATCTCAGTAACAAAGGAAACTCCTACTGGCATGTATGACACCACTCCTCCGTGTGTATCTCCAACAGCCAGCCTCCTGAGTCAGGAACCACAGCTGTGTTTACTCTTAAGGAAGTTGTGGGGAGGGGCATTCATTAAATGCTCATTGAACTAAAACTATTATCCCAATTACACTGTCAATATTTTATTGAATGTCACACAAGGTGATTTGCGTTTTCTACAATGCCACAAATGTGTGCTAAACATGAAAGGCACTCATTAAAAGCTACATTTTGATTGTCAGTCTATCAGCTTCAAGGCTGGTAAAAGTACTCTGTCAAGATATATAAATTAGTTTTGTCTCTGGGAAGATGATAAACTTATGAAATGGTCACATAAGAGAACAGTGCCATTCATTTTGATCTATAAACTCTTGTTATTAAATGTTGGGACTAGTGCTAAGTCAAATAAGTCTTAGTTTATTATTTTAGTTCTTGGTAGCAATTTCCAAGCAGTATCTGTGATCTCAGGGAATGCGAGGGTGTGTGGGTGTGTTTTTCTATTGATGTCTTGGTCATATGTGCATATTACATTATTTTCCCAATAAGGTGCAAGCTCCTTAAATATAGCTTTAAATTTTCCAAGTATCCAAGTTTTTCATTTCCTTAGAGTTTTTCTTCCAGTATATTTCTTCTACTGACTAGTGGTTTAATTAGACAACTAGATATTTTAATTTATATGAACTGAAAGAATGAGGAGAACATTGTACAACAGAAGCCAATTTTTAAAAATTCTTAAATATCACTAAATATCCTACATTTTAACTATGTTATATTAGACAATAGTGCAAATTGAGAAATGTGAATATCAGATCCATCTTTGTAAGCATACTTAAAACATGGTTTGGTTTTATGTTTAAGATGATGAATTATCTGTCTTCATATTATTAGAACCCTTGCACAGGAGCATATTTAGTGACTATTAGAAATTTCAATTTAAAAAACACTTTGAAGACAACACACTATGAGATTAAATAATTTATTACCATTGCTAAGATGAACACATATACTGAATACTCAATTTTATGTGGAACTTTAAAAAAATAGTTTTAATACAGTATCAAAATTTACACAAGTATTTTGTTAAAGACCAGTGTCCCTTGGATTAGCTTCTGCAGTCTCTGCTGCAGACACAAAAACTTGTTTTAAACATCTTCAAAGTGTAGCAATACAACAATTTAAGGATGAAAGCTCTCCTCTGACAAAAGGTGGAAATATAGTGAGCAATTTTCTTTTACAGAGTAATAACATTTAAAAATATAACACTTGAAAAGAAACGGAGGCTTAAACTGTAACCCAATTATGATAATTAGAGATAATCCTACAGTAAATTAATTCATAAATATTTTCTGAAAATAGAGGGCTGGTTTTCATCACAGCTAAAATTTTAAAGGTAAAACAAAATTCTTTCATATTCTCCCACCAATGACAATTAATATGCTGTGTAATGAGCCCATTTTAAAAAGAACAACAATAAGGAATATTTGATATGAATCAAATCTCAGTAATTTAGAAGATATGAGAAAACTTGGAAATGTTACATTTCTACTTTTAAAATCTTAAACTACAGTAAAAAGATAGCATTCTGTCACAGGCTTCTTGCACATTCATACAAGAAACTATCATTGCATTAGATAAACACAAAATACCTATCATAGAATTTTCAATACACACATTCTAATATTATATGTATATACCAAAAATAAGGAAAAAACTAAGCAAAGCTAGCACACCTCTTTTTCAAACCTCAAGCAATCTGAACAAGAGCTTTTAACCTCAGTACTGAAGGACATGCGTTAGTTTCATAAAACATTAAATAGCTGCAGTAGGCAAAAAAAGCTTTTTTCATAAATGCAGTGCAATATTTTAAAGTTTACATAAAGTTTATTAAATATACAGCATGTCTAGAAACTAAATTGTAGAAATTAACATCTCACAGCTCTAAACATTTAAAAAATTATATTTGCTTGTTTTTTAGTTGAAATTGATACACTGAATGAATATGGAGGTCGACATGTCCCCAAATGTGCTCCTATGAACAACTCATCAAGATTGCAGAAAAGATATACTTATTTTGATCAATGGAAATGAAATTGATACTCTCTGACAAGTACTCTACAAAGTCTTGCTAACTTTCTAGCTGGTAATAGAATTTTTATGGTATTTTTAGCACCTCAAAAGTCAAAACAAAACCCCCAGAAACCATGTCTCTTATATTCAAATCAATTATGAATCAGGAACTAATATAATCTTAAATGAAGTGTAAGAGGTAAATGCCCAACTTTCAACGCTCGGAAGCTGGAAATCACCTCTTCGTATCTTCAATACTACATGGTAAAAAGTTTCCACCACTAAATGGAACAAGTCAACTCTATCAAAACCACTGAATCTCTAAGGGACACTTCCAACCATGCAGGTTTCCCAATTATAATCTTAGATCTGGGAAGTTAAAAACGCTTTAGTTCTAATGAAAATACTGATATCAAATGGTGATTACTCAGAGCTACCTTGTTTGAGATTAACTGTTTTGGACACTGAAGTAAGACACAAGAGTATCAGTTTAATGGACTGAAGGTTTTAGAGGGGAGATGTGTGCAGTGTACAATCCATGTCATTCCATGAGTCCAGGTTTGTGGAAACCCATTCTTTTGTTTTTCTTCTTTTGGTCTTTTTTTTTCTCTCTCTGGCAGTAGGGAATCTCACATTTGAAAAAGAATGCTTCTCACATTGGTCCTTTGTACTGGTTTCCTGATAGATGTTGCCTAATTCCAGGACATGAACCGGCAGCATCTCCAAGTTTCCTCCACACAACCTTTTAAATAAAAGAAAAATAAGGAGTAAGTGATCTTACTTGACCTCATTTCTGAAAAAGAGTTGTGGGTTTTCAGGGGAAACTATGAGAGGGGGAAAGATGGATGCAAAGACAAGAGACAAAATATCCACATGAATGAATTCAGACACAAAATAAAACATGATGACAAGCTTCTGAATCAATGGAACCACCCTGTAGATGGGACTTCTGTACCATGGTAGCAACCAGGGTCAAAACTAAAAAACGATGTGTGGACCTACTCCTGTTACCTCAGTGGTCCTCAACTCTGGCTGCACACAAGTACTTGGGAAGTTGATAAACAATAACTCTCCACCTTAGAAATTCTGCTTTCATTGGTGCTGGCATTTGCATTTTTTAAAAAAGCTCCACAGAGATTTTAATGTGTAGACAGAATGAAGAACCCCTTTAGCAAGAATATTCTGGTTCCTACCTTATACATGAAGTGTCTAATTCACCTAGGAAATTGAAGAAGCTTTTGTTCTTTAGCTACCTCAATCCTGAGCTGGTAGTCTTAAATACACTGACAAATTTCCCTGGATGTCTCTACAGAATGAGGCCCTCAGTTGTCACAAATCTTACCTACTAAACAATTTTCTGAGATTTATAAAAGGGAAAGCATCCAAATACAGGGGGAAAGTGCAAGAATAAATTTCAGAATCTTTGAAAGAAACACAATTACAACCTATTAAAAACCAGATAACTTCAGAGGGATGTTAGCAAAAGGTGAGATCAAGAATAATAAAAGTATAAAAGAAAAACTTGGAATTAATAAATGATAAACCAGCATGCTAACAATGGTTGGAATAAGTACACACACAATAATCCCACTCCAGTGTTTCACTATGAGGACTATTAGATGAATTCTACAACAATTTACAGTGCTCTAACATGGACACAAAACCAAATTATTCATTCATCATTCAGATCATTTTTCTTTTGCTTTTAAATAGAGGTGAAAACTCCAGGGTAATCCAACACCATTTATAGTAATACATAAGAATATAAGACTTTTGTCTATCTTCACTTCTAAGCCAAAAGAATTTTTAGTGTCTGCTTTCTCAGCAGACACTACCACATGGCCGAAATGTCCTGTTGTACTCAAGGAGAGTTGTAATTATTGTCCATAAATATTTGGAAAAGAGTTTTATAGCAATGGACAGCTCAAGTTAAATACACTCAAGTTAGCAAAGTCTCTTCTTAAATTGACTGAAGAGGTACAGATACTCAATCAAGAAACTGAAATTACTATGGCTTTTCCCTTTCCAGCATGTAATTGTAATTACATCTACTCAGACTGTCTGAATGTCAAGTTTGGAGACAGAGGATAGAGGACGTCAAGGCCTCACACAGATCAGAGACCCAAAACATTAGCTGGTTACCACTCAAAAATGCAACCCCTCTCTTCAATTATTCAAATGTGGAACACAATGGGCCTTTACCTAAATATTATGTGGTTAAAGCAAACTCTTACAGAAAGCAGAATCTGAAATAAACCACTTATCCAAGGTGGACAGAGGAATAGTGACTGCACAACTAGAAAATAGAAGTGTGTTTGAGATTGTGAGTGAAATGGCCAGTTTTTCAACCATTGTCAGAAAATTTGTTATAAGAGCTAAACAGACAACCCCCAAATGAAAGTGTTACTATAAAAAGATAGTTATGTTAATTCTTAATGGGATGTATATTTATCTCTTGAAGAGATTAATAGACTGTATGCTTACTAACCAACAAGATGCTCCTAAGGATAAACAGCCTTTTCATTGCACAGATGCCAACAATTTATCTCCAGGAGAAATACCAAAAAGTGTGGAAAAACTTCTATTGTGCAAGGTTTTATCTGAGTCTCGTAACTTATCTTAACATTATGAGAAAGTGTTATGTTTCTGTGACACTATTATAAAAGCATATAGTTCTTCCAATAGGAATGAAGATTTCATAATCTTCATAATTTCTAAGGAATTACTTATCTTTGAAATATCTTTATTCCCCAATATTCACCGTGTTCTTTTTAATTATATAATTTATAATGGCAAAGCCAGTATTATTTTAAATCAACACTTCTTTCCATTGGCTTTAAATTTTCTGAAATATGAGTTCTTAAGAATCAGATATAGGCTGCTGTGTATTTTTTTTTCTCAAATTCTAGAAATCAAAGGCAAAAGCACACCTATAGAAAAGATTCCTTAGGGAACTTTAAAAGGTAAACAGGAAGATAAAGGTTTTTTGCTTTCCAAAAATGTTTTGTATAATAATAATACACCAACACCGCATGGTGCCTTTTGAAACATTTTTGAAAATACAGGTAAACAAAAATATCAACCAAAAGCTCATCAATATCCAATGCAGTCATGGTTTTCTTTCAAAACTAAAGAAATGAATTTTGTAAACACTGACATTGTTCATGAAGAAGGAAGGAGGAGAGAAAGCATAAAATGGGGGCAAGACCCAATTCTGGCATTTCCTTTCAGAACTTCTTACATTAAATACAATGGAGACATGGAGCTGTACACATGAAAACAGGGTGAATCTCATTCTATAGGAAAGAATTGAAATTCCCCAGATTTACTACAACTGACGAAGTGCAAAGCTCTCATCCTCAAAGGTCTGGGCTTATTCCTGACTTCACTATTCATTAGAAAACAAGTTGACCAAGTAGCTTCATGTCTGGATCTTAATTCCTTAATATAAATTGTGAGAGTTGGGTTTTTATATAGGGTTTCATATCCAAATCACTTGAGAGATGTTAAAAAGTAGATATCCGATTATAAAAGAGCTTCACACACTCCTCTTTGGAGACTTCTGAGGATAACCTCCGTGATCCTTCCTAGTTCTACACTTTTTATTACCTGAATTTTATTTATAATTCCAAAGTTTTACAAATTGTATTTTAGGTATGTGGCTCGAAGTTTTAAATTTATCTAAGGGACCTACTCAAAATGGAAAATCTTAAGCACAAACTGAAAAACTACAGAAGGTGAAAACTAGTGTAACTAGAAAATTGTGACATCTAGAACTAGTGACCTTTTAAAAATAGACAACGATAGATGTGCACAAAAGAAAATGACTTGGAAAGGGTTGCAAAAAAAAAGCAGTCATAACATAGGTAAGCAGGAGTCTAATAACCCCACCCCACCAGCAGCACATATAAAATGCTAATGAACTTAGGTTACATTTACTGGATTCTAGAAACATCTTGAGGAAGTGAATGAGGGTTAGAGAATATCTGGTCCTATTACCCTAAATCTAAAGTGTATTCCTAAAAAAGCTTTCCAGCCTAATGGAGAAAAGAATATGAGGATAAAAGTATAATACAAAGCCAATTAAAATCAGTGCTTAACATGATCAATGCTTAGCCCTGATTTCTTAGAGTTAACACATGGCTTCCTCTATAGTATTCCATTTAGCTGTTTTGAAGTTTCATAAGTTGTATTCTTGATGAAATAACTTACCCATGCATATTATTCACAAATGAAAATTTAGCAAAGGTCTAAATTGCATTAATAATTACACCAGATAGATGTCATAAAAATAACATAAATTTTAAAAATTCTGTTCCTCTCTCTACTTCATGGATAGACTTTCACTCAGGATAGCTAACTATCCCTCAGCTTCCTATCTGTCTCACCTTATTACCCTCTAACTAGCGAAAAGTCCAGAGAATCCTTTCTATAATATGAGGTACATATATCATGTTTGAAGAACTGAGCAAATGTAACCCAGCAAAGTAGTGATATTTTCTAACAATAATTACAAATAAATCTTAAAAAGCTGTATTTTTAATCATAAGTTTTTAAACACTGATGTTTAAATAATGTCTTACAAGTAACAAAAAACATTTATTTCATTAAAATTCACAGTAACATCTTAGACAACAAATTGGAGAAGTTCGTTGATCATTCTAAAATACAAAATTGGCTTATTTTAATCTGATTTTTCATTTTATGGTCCTAGGGATTGAATTGAGTACCTTACACGTGCTAGGCAGGCACTATTATACTGAGTTACCTCTCCACCCCTCTGACATCAATATTCTATAATATTATTAATGGGTGAATAAACCTGTAATAAAATATATTGAAGACAAAAAACAAGGGCAATTGTTTTATTTTCATATGGAAAAGGCATTCAGTCAGCACTTTCAAAGGGAAGTATTCATAAAGTAGCAACTAAGCTATGATGAGGCTTTCAACACAAAATACAAAATAAAGCACATCAAACTTACATTGCACATTTCTCTGACTATAGCTTTTTCTGTCTCACTAAGGTCATGTTCATACTCTTTACCCTGTTGACGATCTATAGTTTCCTGAACATCCAAGACCTGGATTTGTTGAAAAAAGAAAAGCAAATTTCACATGGGAAAAGAAAAACTTGTTAGTTATGATAAACGATCAAGGAGCTCCATTTTGTAAAACTTTTAGTTTTCTTTGTGTCTGCATATCAGAATGGATTCCTATAGAGCAAAAATCTTTTAAAATAATTTATTATTCTGAAACCTGCCTACAATAAATTCTACTTGATTTCAAATGGTCATTAAAAGAAATACTGTAACATTAGTAGTTGAATTCACTAATGTCTAAAATAATTAGATGTATTTAATTTGTTCATTAGGTAACATAATACAGTGAACCATTTGGAGACAGTCTATAATTCTTGGTCCATTTTAATAGTGAACAATATAAGTATATACCATACAGCCCAAATGTTACGTAGACATGGCCATAGAAAAGATAACTAAATAATAATATGCACTTAAGAACTACTGACTCACATCTTTTCTGGTTGTGTTCCTAGTGCCTAAGGAAAGAATCACTCTCTCTCGGGATCCCTCTTTGATGGTAGCAAAGAAAAACACCAGCTCCTTATAATGAAAACATTCAAGCAAAACTTTATTTTTCATTATTAAAATGTCTGGTGAAGAAATACTTTTAAACAATTTTAATAGGCCTATGTTTCTGTGTCATTAAATTTTCCATAAATGAATTGAAGTATTCCTTTAATAATACACAAGGTTTTCATATGGATACTTTTATGATACAAAAAGAAACGAAACTTTGGCTTTGAATGTTGTTGGTCAGTGTTTCTTTATATTGGCTTACAAGCTGAAGCATTAGGGTAACATAAAAACTCCTTTCCCAAAAGCTCTTAGAGAATCTGTTTTACGCTGTAACACTGCTAAACTATTTGGTTCTGTTGTGGGCATGTTCAGTACTGATGGTACTACAAGCGTCTCCTGAGAATCTGTACCAATGAACAGGTGGGGCTATCTCATCAAATTCATAGATCCTATCTGAGATTAACTAGAATTCAATCTTGTAATGGATAATTCAATTCACACATTATTTTGTTGTTAATCTGAAACTTCTACCCATTATCACTACATAGATACCATTTCTTTAAAGCCCTGTCAACTCACCTCATACTAAATTCACATTCTTTACATACTTAGGGAAATCATTGCTTTTGTTCAGTATATAGGCATAGAAAAGAACCCCTTAAACAAGCTCATTTGCCTACAAATTCAATATACCTCAGAGAAGTATACTTTAAATCAGTTAATTTCTACTAAATGAAATGAAGCTCAATGAATAATAATTGTGAATTTTAAAGTCAGAGAAAGATGTCATTACAAATGGGCTAATTTCTTCCATTGATTTTCTATAGAACCTCACAAACTGTGACCACAGAGTTTATTATAGGCAAGTTTTCTTTGAAACCATCAGAAAGTGAGAAACTTTCAGAAAGTGGCGTGTCAAGTGTCTGCTTTTTTGTACACTGAGATCTTCTTAAGATTTTCTAAGGACTATTTTTGCACATACTTTTTTTTCATGATGCAATTAGCTCATGGAGGCAAGCATATTTTATATTCAAGGACCTCTAGTTATCCAATAAGGATGCTTCAGCTGTTCAGTATCACCCATCTGCCAAACAAGGGCACTTATTGCTCTGATTATGACATAACATCTCCTCACTTGAGATAATTCTTCACATAAAATTTAGAGAAGGAAATCAGGGAAAATTGAGGAGCCCTTCCTTGTACCTTCCCTTCCTTTGAGGCCACACAAGTATCTACCGCACTGAGAAATTAGAGGAAGATTTCCATGTAATCTACTATGCTGACGGGATTCGAACATCACTAGCCATTTAAGAAGGCAACAGACTTGTTTTCAATTTTGACGAGTAGAGTGAGGTACTGTTTTTAGTTTGGGCAGACACTATAATGCTACAAAGCTAAAGTTAATATCAGGCTCCTTTTCCACTACTAAAATCCTTTACAATCGCTAGTATCTGAGTCATGCTAAAGTTCATTCAAATGCTAGCGCAGAGAGCGAAATGTTCTTCAGGCAATAAGCCAAACCCACTGGATGAAGGGCGGTGCCCCTTGTATTGGTTGTGCCTTCCTGTGAGTTGCTCTCAGTTGTTCCCTTGTGAATTAGCCCAACTAAGACAAGAAATATCAAGTGCATTGCTCATGACTATAAGCAATGGTTCTTCTACCTTCTCTCATCCACAATCAATGGGTGTGAAGAACAAATTCAACTTTACCCGAGCTAAATCAAAATATACTGAGATGACTAAATCTTTGGCCAAAATTAAAGTATCACAAAAATCAAACATTTTAACATTATCGTCTACTTATGCATGTGGTGGAAAGTGTGGCCCACTCCAAAAAGGTTATCTTCAATCTCATGATAAATCACTGTAAGGTGAAACTATTTTAACTAAAGTTAGGAAACTTATGGGCCATAAACAGAACTGAAGCTGTCTATGTATTTTATGGCTCACGAAGGTTTAGTCAAGGCTTTTTCTGAGGAATTATAGCTATAGCCATATAGTTAAGTGGTTACTATATTTAAATTAATAGAACATCAAGAAATTACCTTAATTTTAAGATGTATTTTTATTTCCTGTATCAATTTATTTTCTTAGGTAACTATTTACATTACTAAATATGTATTTTAGTTATAGTGCTCACTTGCTGATTTTGCTTATTGGAAAGCTCCTTACTGTGTAAAAATTATAAATTTTTCCCAAGTTTTTGTAAAGTTATTGTAGAATCTGAAGTAATGGTAAAAAATAAATTATCATTAGATATAAAAGCATATATCTATTTTGTAACTGTAATTTGAAGACCTAATTTCTGCTTATTAGATGAAAAAGTAGATTGTTGTTTATTTCAATACTTTCTTTTCATAAGTTGCACAATGTGCTTCAGTTGCATAAAGAAATAAAAATATAGTAGCCTTCTGTACTTTTACAACTATTAACTCCTTACATTTGAAGACATTCATGTTACAAACACTACACATATAATAGCTATTACAATATTTTACACATATGGATATACATGCACATCAGACTTCAATTTTGATGCAGATAGATATGAATCACATTACTCAAAACAAAATGATAAAAGTAGTTTCAACCATAAGTACTCAAACCCATTGTTAGCTTAAAAATTGAAAATGATACTTCAAAAATTAAGATTAAAAAGTTATACCATTAGGGGTCAAAAAATAAAGTATCTATGGTTAAAGCAAGACTGTGAGGACTACCAGACTACAGCAAACAAGCCACAACACAACTGAAGTTCTAGATACACGGTTGCACACATTTGGTTACCTTAAGAGAATGTACCACAGGCTCGGGCTGCTGAGAAGGTGTGGTATGTCCACTGAAGCTAGCTGGAGAGTTGGGTGAACTGTTACTCCCATCAGCCCCTGATGACAACCTAAAAGAACCCTTAGTAGAAAATCAACAACTTTGTTATTAAAACAAAAGTCGTTTATAACTACATAGATGTCATTCAATATTCAATTTCACTGCCAAGTGAGAATCAGTCATTTTGTTACTGTTTTCTGGCCTATCCTAAAATACCATCAACATGTTATTTGGAGCACATTTAACCAAGAGCCATTCCTATACATGTCCAGGTGTCATTTCTTATATACCAAAGACACCAATGCCTTCCAAGGAATGGTCATTTAAAAACATTTCAAGAATGATTTTTGTAACTTAAAGATACTCAAGAGTGGAGAATTCATGAGCTACTCCACAACTGAGTTAAACATCTTGCCCAGCAGGTCAAATGCCATATTCTGTATGTCTCAGAAAATGCAGACATGTTGCTTTCTTGCGTTAGAGAAACTGTATTTCTTGTAAAACACTTCTTTGAGGGAAAGACCTATAGTAGAATATTTTCAGAGGAGATTTAACCAAATTCAACATTTTGTTTAACAAATATTTCCCTTGATTTCTAGCCTTTTAAAAAATGGAAACCAGAATAGATGTAAATTACATGTTTTAAGTCATTCTTCAACAAAGCTGATTAGAAATCAGAACCTGCACATGATAAATTAGTTCCATGGAAGTCACAGTATCTGCATAAGAACTGGGAATTTCTCACTAGGTGTCTGCAGTTTTTTTAAAAAAGAATGCTTGAGGAAAGAATGGATGGGCAAAGAAAAAGAGAGCAGAGTCATCTACTCTCCTAGAAAAAGCAGGAATGGAAATTTTCCAAATCTGTTTTTAAGCAGATCATTACACTAGAGAAAAATGAGAAATTTAACTTTCGCTTATCAACAAACCTACTGATTTTACCATGTCTAATAGATTAATCACTGCTCCATTTAATCCCATCAATCAAATTCCCTGTGTAGGATCCAGTGTAGGTGTATCATATATGAATTCATAAAGGGAGAGACAACAGCTGTGGGCAATTAAATTCCAACATCTCCACAGGCGTGCTTGTATAGTATGTACTTTTAGGGATGAGAGACAAGTTTACCCCTGCAACAGTTACAGGTGTGGGTTGCATGTACCAATGCTGTTTACAGAGAAATTAACAACCCCTTGATTTTTATAATGATTCTTATTTGTGCAATGAGAACTTTTTTTCCATTGCCCTGTCATTTCTTCCTATGTCTTTGACAGCTCCCCTTGCCTCCATGTGAGCCTACTGAGAATACTTTCTTTTCTGTGTTCAAAAAGTAGTGCAATTAACCAGGTCCTGCCCCTATTCTCTCTAGCCAACAGAAAGAGGAAGCAATGGAATATAACATGTAGGTAACTATTTCAGCTTTTGTCCTCTAAAACTTCAATTAAGAGCAGGTGATGAAACAGCTTTGTCAAATATAAAAGCCCACCCTTCTCTGGAAAGTGAAATTATAAAATTTATTATTTTGTATTTATAATTCAAATCAAACCAGACTTAATAATTCCTAATACAAATAATAGAAGGGAAATGATTTGAAGTTTAAAAATATTTAAGGGGCACACTCTCCCTCATGCCTTTAAATTTTAGACAGCATCTTCCTCTGCAGAGATCAAACAACTCCAAAGCTGGGCAGTTATAGTGGAAGGTCTTCTCTAAAGAATTCTCATCCTGTGCTGTTCTCTTCCCTTGTCAGTACCACCCTCAGGGGCTCTTTTAAGGTTATAGAATTCACTTCGCCTCCCATTAAGGACTTACCGACACAGTGCCATTTTTCTGCTGATGGGTAATCTAACCTGGCAGGCAACATTTTCCCTTTATGGGCTGGCTATCTTTCTGTCAGCTTCTCCTTTCAAAACTTTTCTGCCCGGTTTTTCTGTTTCATAAAATTTTTTCCCAAATTTGGCAAAAAGATAGGCATATTAATACTGTTATGATTTTGCTTGGGCATCTTGGTTTGAGTGTTAATGGCATCCTCACATTAAATCTCCTGGGCCATTTAGCATTGTATAAATACAGGGGAAGTTCTGTTTCTGATCAATAAGAAAAAGAAGATTGGTGTTTTATGTGAAGCTTCAAAAATGACCAAATGCCTTCTAAAAGTCAGCAAAAAGGTGCTAAATAGTCTTCTAGATTCTAACATCAGATTCAAGCAACTTATTCTATCTCATCTAGAGCTATAAAATAAAAGGTTGGCTTTCACTATGCTTAGTGAAATAAAGCAGTTGACAAGTACATTGGCACTAAATTATTTTTTTTAAATATTCTAATGAGCGAAATACCAGTGTACAGATGATGTTACATAGTTTTTTTGGAGCATTTCAATAAGACTGAGGCTTTTTATTTAAATTGTACTTCAAAGGCTCAGAAGAGAAATAATTTCAAAATATAGAAAATCTTAATAAAATTGGAAATGTAATTCCTAGCCTGACTTGTTTGTTTTCAAGCCACACTGAATACACAGTGCAAATACATCAAGAATGCACTGCCTCTCAGTCAGCCATCAGTTGGAAAGGGCAAGGAAGAATTTTCTGGGCTGGCCTAGATACAAGTGATTGTGTTAGTTCATTTTCATGGCCATTAATCTCTTATGCTTCTCTTAACGAAAGATCCAGGGTACCTTTATTTTTTTTTTCTTTTTTTCTCTTTTCTTTTTGCATTTGGGTTGCTCAGTGTTCACTCCAAGGTTGAGGAAAAAAAAAAAGACACTGCAGACAAAGTTTAAGAGGTGACGTACTCTGCTCCCACCCCACCCACCCCCAGTTTTAGACACGCAGCAACCTTCTTCCACGTATATGGACTTATTCTCTACCCCCAAGTAAAACTTTTCCTCTAGCAACAGAAGCCACCTGGTTATGCACAGCAAATGCAGCCAGCTGACTTGTCTTCACTCACCGGGAGAGTGGGCAGGCATCGTCCTATTCCTCGGCACCCTTGCCACCACTGCCAGACCCGCCGGGCTCTGGGCGCCCAGCCTTTCTCCACATGTGAGCTGTTTCTAGTTGGAGGTTGCCTTCTATTCTGGGTGGCCTTATATTTGGAACAATATGGTACAATCACTCAGAAAAATACTGTTTCCCAAGTCTCAAGAAAGCAGATAGAACAAGAGGCTTAATGAGATGAACCACAGTGACCACAATGGACAGCTGTTAACATGCACCTATAGCTAGGGAAAGAAATAAAAAAAACAATCTGAATCTTGTGTGTTAGTGCTAACACTGATTTCTTTTAAGTGTTTGATAAAGGTATAACTACATTCTCAATCTAGCGAAAAGAAGTAGGTGATAAATGCAAAATTACAGAAAAATCTTGAGGCTATTGAAACAACTTAATTTCATGGGTTTTACCTGTGAGAAACATAATGAACATAAATCTTTCAAGTAATTACACTGCTTAACTTCAGAATTTAACAGAAATTTTTACAATTGTAAGCACTGTGCTCTTTTGTTAAGAAATACAAGTAGGATCTCCACAAATGCGTATGCAAGAATACTCAGAAATAACTGACCATCAAATTTTAAACAAAATTGCTGCAGACTGAAGAGTATGTAATAAGCTTGAGGTCACCATTGTGTTAACATAACTATTTACATAAGAAATCTACATAATTATAAAAATTTCTGTCAACCAGTTAATTTCCAAATTCTTCTACATACTGGAACTATAGAAAATGCCACAAATAATTTTTTTCCTAAATTTCAGCTTTTTTCATGAACAAACTAATTCTACCAAAACAATCTGAAGCAAAATGCACTGTTTCAACATGGTTTCCTCTCCCTGTAAATTTTCACCAAGATTTTTAATAAAGGATACTGTGTCCCAGGAAATAACACAATAAATATTGAAGTTAATTTGAGGAAACTAAAAATGAGAATATAATGTCTTAGCTTTTGTTCATTCACTTTCCTGAATGTTAGTGCTCTATTCTAAATCACACTGGTCTAATTTTCACTCCTCTTTCACTTTTGGAAGCTGAACACCAAAGAAAATGCACAACACAGTCTTAAGTAAAAGAAAGACTGGTGAGTACTGCCCGTCAATTGGTACTCAAAGAACTCATTTTTCAATCTATGAAATTAGCATCAGGTTCCTATCAAATAAATCACACAGACTCTATTTTCACATGTAACAAAATATTATACACTTGCACTAGGGCCATCAGAAGTTTTTCAGTATAGCAACACTGACTTCAACATTGATCTTTTGGTAATTTTATATGTAAGTAATTTCCATCATCAAAAGAGTTGTATCCAACAATTTAAAACATGATTGGGAGATTAATCCCTGCCCCAGTCTACATAGCTCTATGCCTAAAATAACTACTAGTGAGTAATGCAGATCTTATAGTCACTTTTACAGATATGGAGATATAACATCTAGATTTGGTTCTTTCTATGATTTATGCATCTTTCAGAACTTAGGCTTTTTGGATTCAATAGCTGAATAAAAGATATAGGAATCCCTACCTTGATTTTCCATTCTGTTCTAATAAAACCTGTTGTCCTACCTATTAAATTGAAGGCAGCAGCCAGGAGTGGTGGCTCACACCTGTAATCCCAGAACTTGGGAGGCTGAGACAGGAGGATCACTGTGAGTTCGAGACCAGCCTGGGTCAGATAGTGAGTTCCAGGTCAGTCTCAACTACATAGTGAGACCCCGTCTCAAAAAAAGCAAAAAAATAAAAAATAAAAATAAATAAAATAAATTGAAGGAAGCATCTATAATCATTTAGAAGCCATTCATATACTACATACACAAAGCATAATATTTCCCACTTTCAGAAAGTACATACTATAAAAATAATAACTATACAATTAAGTCTTATGAAAACTTCCATATTAACTATATAGTATTACAATGCTACTAATCACATAAGAGGAGGCAATATACAAGGGCCAGATTTTTTTGGTAGAATAAACTGCTTGATATAACCATTTTCAAAGAGAAAAAGCTCTTATACCATCAGAATTATTGATTTTCTACTCATGTCAGCAACTTTTTAAATCTAGGTACAAGGAAAAATGTGTTCAGGGACAGCTATCATCTTTGACCTTCAAATAAATATGTCTGAATGGTATTTATATACTAATAATGGCTTAGTTCTTTGCCAGCACAATAATTGTCAATCATGGTATTTTTATGAACACTGTTTAATAAAACATAAAAAGCCTCCAGTAAGGCAGTTGTTGAAATTGTTTCTATCAACTTTGGAGCCCATAATGGAGAAGACCAATTCTACTCACCAACTGAGAAACATTTCCTAACTTTTAAGAAAATGACTTTCTGTTTTCTGAGGAATTTTGTTTTGATTGTTTTTTTCCTGCAGTTTCCTATAATTTATAAGAAAAAAATAAAAGATATGACCAGTCCCACATAAACCTGTGTACTGGCCAGTTAGTTTATATACAGATTAATAGTATATCTGGCAAATTATTTTAGATACCAAGATTGCTCTACCCTAAATACTAATAGTAATTCTCTACATCAAAGATTGTGTGGGAGGCAAATGACAGCTTACTCATTAATGGTAAGTGCATATTATGGAAAAAATAAATTCTAATGCTATAAACACCCTTGCCCAGGAAACAAAAGTATCCCTTTATATCACTAAAGAAGTTAAAATATGTGAATACTTCTATGCCTTTTATCAAGGACCTGGAAGATCTTCCATTAAAATTGAAATTTGGTACATTTTCTATTATTATCCTTAAAATAATTGACCTCTCTTTCAGACTCAAAATAAAAATAAAGCCAATTAAAATTTAAAAGATCATCTAAATAAACTGAAAGTATATTATTTATCTGACCAAGTAAAATTATTATAATGACTTTAAAGAAAACTGGTGACATGAATGGAAAGTATTGTGATTAAGTTGTCCTTTTGGTGTTTTATTATTATGTTTCAGTATGGCTATTTTTAGTAAAATTATTTTAATTAACAGTCTGAAGGTTTCTATTCTTTTGCCTAAAAATTTTAAAAGAATATCTTTTTAACTTTGCTGTTACAAGTATGTCAAAGCAGAAATAGGAGTATTATGTTTTAAATATGTTTCTTACAATTTTCAAAGCAAAAAAATGTATGTAGTTTGGGTACTGTAGTAAATATAGATATTCCTCAGCAAAAGCACTCCTATATTCTTTATAATAAAATAATCCCATTGTTATTTCAAATTCTGATGAGATCCATATGAAAATGGGATCCATTTTGTCTCCAAAATAAAAAAAAATATTCACTAATCACTATCATAATACAGTGGCTCTCAATATAAGGGTGGTTATGGAGCTCATCTTTTCCATCCTGTTTTCACCCTGACTTTTATGTACCCTCTGGGCAAGAATAGCCACTAACAGAACAGTCTTCACAAGAGAACCAAAGATAAAGGAAATGCAGAGATTGGTATCCTCCCTCTCTCAGAAGCATTTTTTCATGAGCTAGTTACAGCAACCACCCAAATTTATGGGGGAGAAAGTAAAAGTCATATAAACAGGGTCATTACATCAGAAAATACAGTGATCCTCCAATAATCTGGCTGCAAAAATGGAATTATTCTTTAATTTTACAAATTTCACATAAATTATTGCATAAAATTCCTATCTATAATTATAGAGTGTAGATCAAAAAGGAAAAGCATATACTTTAGGTAGGCAAATAATGGATGAAAGTCAAGAATTGAGAATCATTGAATCTCTTGAAAAGTTTCAATATAATATACCATAGTCAATTGTTTTTATCATCTCTACAACTATAGAAACCTCTGAAATGGGGATATTGTAGGCTTTTTGTGGAAAATGAAGTGCTTCTGAAATCTGTGGTGAAAATTTTGAGAGGGAGATAAAGGAAGCTATCCACGTTGCACTCCTTAGTCACCAGGCAAACCACAAACACAGAGGTTCCTCTTGGAAGACTGATGGGAAATGCCTCCAAGAATGAACTATTCATTGGAAACCTCAGTAATAAAAAAAAAAGTTGAAAAGTAAAAAGTAATGACTTTTTAAATTAATGGGAATGGTCATCAGTCGATCTGACTTGGAGACTTTTACCTTGCAGCCTTTGAAAGGAAGAAGAGATGGGAAACCAATTTTCACATAGACATTAGTGTAGGATCTGCTCAGTCAGAGCCTGTGGTCTCCAGACCATCAGGGGTCATAGCATGAAGGGTCCTCCAAACTTCTCTGTACTGACACAGGGACTCAACCACTACATCAGTGACATTTCCCTTCTAACCCTGACTATTCTAAGGATAAAGAGTCTCATCTCTTTCAGGATGTATGGGTTCTTTAAGAGCTAACAGTTTCACTTTGTCTTGTTCTCAGTGAATTATATATGTAAATAAAGAAAACAAAAACCAGTTTTGCAAAAAGAAAAGATGAATTTTTTTTACACAGTCTTGCTTCTTTTCTCAAATTTGAATTCATAATGTTATTCTTCATAGGTGTAATGGAAAACACTTTAAAATATGCAACATTATATATTATATAAAACACACAGATCTCATAAAGATGATCATTTGTAATTTTATCTACAGTCTCTGCAATAGAAAAAAATTACTTAAAAGAATAAAGTTCTAGAACAATCCTTCACAATATTTCATTGTAGTTCAGGAAAATGAATTTATTTTTTAAATGAAAATTCTTTCTGAGAGAAATTGTGTTTTCTACTCTAGAATAATGAAAGAGGGCTTTAGCCCTCCCTAAACTTCTTAATGAGTATGTGTGTGTGTGTGTGTGTGTGTGTATGTGTGTCCATGTATGTTTACATTTATTTCCAACTGAGCAAAATCACATTAAATAAAAATAACATAGTGTCCTATAAAACACAGGATTCCAATTTGATATAAATCAGATTAAATGCCATTTGTAACAAATTTTAGAAATTCACCTTCTTGCTTATTTTATGAAACCAGCTATGGAAGTCTAAAGATTGATGAGCTATAAAGTGGTTTCCTGTTACTTAAGCATGTTTAATTTTTTATGAGCCCTGAAGCTTGGTCAGACTATCACACAGTGCCTCATACCTCATCAGAACATATACTGAAATGAGGGATGAATTCAGTCGTTCCTTATTATAGGGCAAGAACGGATGCAGTGCTTAATTGCATTGCATAATGAAAACAAGATTTTGCTCAGTGTGGTCAATCTCCATTCTGACATACTGTAAAACTGCCCTAGCACACAAATAGAAGCTCAGGTTATGATAGCGAATTAAAGGTCACCTTGGCAAATTATCCAACAGATTCCTGCACATAGACTTGGAGATGCTGAGACTTTCTGTTTTGTTCTGACCATATTTAGTTGGTTGCAGTCAAAGTGCATTTTTCATTTAGATTAACTAAAAAATCTATGCAAGGGCTGGGGATTTAGCTCAGCGGTTCGGTGGCCTGCCTTGCAAGCACAAGGACCCAAATTCAATCCCCAGTACCAACAAAACAAAACAAAACAAAACAAAACCTATGCAATAATGACTTAAATATTAAAAAATAGATTTACTCACTTAACAAACATTTAATATTTTTAAGCACCAATGGCAATATCATATGCAATGCCATGCAATTCTGATAAATTTTTGAAAGAGGAAATATAGTGGGTTCGAATTATGGCTTCTAAGGTCATATAGCTTAAATTCTTAATCTGACACTTTGAGCTGCACTTTGAGTTTCCTCATCTATAAAATATGAATAATGGTATAATACTCTATAGTTTTATTAACTTTCATGAAAAGATTTCTCAAAGCTTTGTCTGGCTCCTATAAGTGTAAAGTATTTGCTGTCATTATCATGAATGTTTTTGCTTTGGTTGCCAACACATTTCATAATGTGTCAATTTACTTTCACATGTTTATTATATATAGCAGTAGTTCTCGACCAAGGCCAATTTGCTCCCCTAGAGAGTACATTTGGTAAAAAATATCTACAGATGTTTTTAATTTTTAAAACTAAGCATCTTCTACTAGCATTTTTGGGACATAGATACCAAGGATGCTTTTAAACATTGTACAGTGCATAAGACAGTCACCTCACAAGGAAGAACTAGCAAGCTTCAAATGTCAGTATTGCTAAAGTTGAGAAACAGATTGAGAAATAAGAACTATGTTGAAGAACTACAAGGAAATACATCTACTTGTAGAAGATTCCTATGAGAAGTTGCACAAGAGCATCAAAAACTTCAAGAAAACTCACTAAGCTTCGGGACTCAGTGGCCTAAGTATAAAGGTGTGCATATAACTATCCATCAATAAGAAATTACTCTTTCTAACAAATGGAATAAAATTTTAAATGCCCCAGCATCCCACTGTAACAACAATACTACAAAAGAAAAAATACAATATCAGTAAGCACAGGGCCACAGTCCAAAGAACAATGAGTTCTAAAAGCAAAGTGATACAGTGAGCTGCAGACCTTCACAATACTGAGAAAACAATCCCATATAGAGAATGAAATTCTCAGAAGGTTCTTTATGAAAATTATGAAATAAAATAAAGCTTTCTTAACAATACACCAGGCAAACATTCTATGCTTAACTTTAAGCAGTCATATTAGGAAAGAACAAAATTGCCAGCAAATAGCAGTGACCACCCTGATACACAAAACAACATCCAATTGCCAAGGACAGCATTATGCAACATGCAGAAAGAAATTAGATAGAGAAATCTGCACATAATAGTGACAACTCTCCTCTACACATAGCTAAGTGGTGTTGTCTGTAGGCATGTTTGTCTCCTAGTTAGGCAGAGGACACTGGGTAAGCATGTGCTAGTCCTAATGGCTCTCAGTCACTATATTCCTCCTATGTGGTAGGATTATCCTCGACAATATGAGCTCCTACTACATTTGAACATCTTCTATAACTGAATATAGAAATATACTGTATAAGGAATTGAAAAACCAACAGCAAGAAAACAAATAAGCAAGAAAAAAATAGGTGAAGCAGCAGAATAGACATTTCTCAAAAGAAGACATATAAATGTATGCAAGTATATGAAAAAATGCTCAGATTCATTATCCTCAGGGAAATGCAAATTAAAACTATAATAAGACACCATGTCACTCAGTTAGAATGGCTATTATTAAAAGAAGAAAAAGATAAGTGCTGCCAATTGTTCAAAAAAGGGGGGAACTCATATACTATTGGTAGGAATGCAAATTAATAAAGCCATTTTGGAAAACTAGACGTAGAACTTCTGTACATTGTTGCAAGGCCACTACTGGGTATATTTCCAAAGGAAATTAAATCAGTGTGTTGAAGAGACATCTGCACTTCATGTTCATTATGGCATTATTCACAATAGCTGATAATAAAAACACTCTGAGTATCCACCATTGAATGGATAAGGAAAATGTGAACACACACACACACACACACACACGCACACAGAGACACCATTATATACTATATAGCCATAAAAGGATGAAATCGTCATTTGTGACAACATACATGAACATAAGGATATTATGCTAAATAAAATAAAGCAGGCAGAGAAAGACAAACATTTCTTTGATGGGTCCTTATTAGGCAAATATGCATAATTTTTAAAAAGTCTAAACTTCCATTTTTTTCTTACCTACTATTATTTCAACCAAACAAATTAATCCCTGAAATTCTGAATCATCTCCATTGATCTTTAAAGCAAACGTGAAACGCAGATCACTGAGAAGATCACTAGGAATGATTAACCGAAGTATAAATAAATTTTATTAAGGGAGCATTCAAAGTATATACTAATTCCCAATAAAATCACAATGGAAACATATATCAAGTATAAAATTCTTTTCTAAATGTCATCTCAGGTGATATTATTCTCAACTTCATTAAATGTAGACTCTAAGTTTCCAGGTAATTCCAGCTAAGAAAACCAAAAAGTGTAATATTTATTCACTCACTTGTCATTCCTATGCCCAATAATGGATAACACTAATGTCTGTGGAGTCACAGTAGAGGTGATATGGAGCTTTAATTCAGAAATCTTAAAATCTTTAGATTGATGACATCCACGGAAACAAAAGTAATTCAGAAAAAATAGGAACCTAGCATGCAAGACACAGAGCAGCAAGAGGTGAGACTGACATGGCACAAAGGAGTGGGATCAAAGACAACTTTCTACGCCTTATGAAAGATTTGAAAAATAGTCTATATAGAGCCATCAACTGTAACAGAAAATGATCTTTGCTTTATAGATTGATCTGGTAATATTGTAGAAAATGACTTGGGTGGGTAAGACCAACTGGGACAAAGTGCCAACTAGGAGATTAGCAAAGTAAGTTCAATGATTTTTTTATTGCCTGCACTGGAGACTGGCAGAAGTAATAAAAGTATAACATTGATGGATTAAAGGGCAGGACCCTATGAGTCTTAATATCTATCTGAATAGAAGAAGTGAAGTTGAAGTGAATCTAGAGTGGCTCCCAGCTTCCTGGCTGGATAACAGCTGGATGGTTAACCAGAACTGGAAATACCAAGAGAAGTAGTATATCTTATTCCTTCTGCAGGTTTTTAGTGTCAGGATGAAAGAGATGTTTAGCAATCCAAAAACCTGGAAGCAGTCTTTCTCACAGATACCCTCCAAATAGTTTTCTTGCAATACATAAGTTTGCAAAATATACAAATTATAAATGATTTTATCTTCTTGCAATGATCGCTGTTGCAGATGAAAATATGTGAGTAAACATCACAATGTTCTTCGCAATATATCTAAATTATGTCCTGATTGAGTTGACTTTAAATGGTAGGAAGCTCTGGCATTGTTGCTCAGAGGCACATATGTGAATACCTTTATGTCTTGGGCTAATTTAAAAAAAAAGGAGAAGAGCATGAGTAAGACACAGAGAACAAGAGCATGGAAATGAATTACCAGTGACCATGCAAAAGAAAAATAAAGCAATACTCATTAATACTGCATTTGACTACAGAGCACACCCCATTAATAACTGTGTTAAACACCTCAGCACGGCAGCAGAGCCCAGTAGAACTCATGCAGAGCTAGAGACCCAGGAACTAAACAGCTTTTTTAAATAAATACTTGTTGATTTGACTATGAAATATTATACTATAAAGTGGTATTTTCTGCATAGTAGGGAGGTCAAGACAAGACAGAGGTCAGTGGAGAAGTAGAAAAGAGTCGACTTCAAACAAGGAAAGCTACCTCTGTAGGGTATGTATCAATAAGACAAGTAAGCTCACTGGACTGCTATCCCACCCATGCCCTCTGTTTGTCTGTCACAGGCTCTGTGTTAGACTGCAAACAATAATCTTATGTTTACAGATGCACAAAAAATAAGGGTGGCCAAAATGAATCGAAGCCATGTAGCCTGTGCCTACGTAGTAAAAATAAAATTGCCAACAGAAAAGAATGAAATTAGCCATTAGTGAGGACATTATCAGAATGCAAAAGTTCTCCTCACTTCCTTAGGGGAGGCTTTCTCTAATTCATGTATGATGCCCACTCACCACAGGTGTTCTCCAACTACACACTCTAGATTTGTTTTCTTCCTAGTGATCACCATCTCCAGGTACTACATCTGCATGTTTTTTTTTAAATAATCCATACATTAAACTGTAAGTCACAGGAGGTCAGAGACTTACTCTTTCTTATTCAAGACCATATTCCTCTTGCCTAATATAGTGTGTATGAGAAATGTTAAAAATATTTAAATGGTGAAAGATGGAATGAATGACCTTCCGTGACCTACAGCAATCCCACCCCTATTTGTTAAGGGTTATTTGGATACATTAAGAAAAGCAACAATGCCCACTAATCACCTGTCTTTCACTGAATATTCTTATACAAATATGACGATAAATGCCAGCATCTCTTATGCCAAAGAACAAGATCTGTTTGATATTCTGGTGATAAAAGACAGTATAGATAGTGCTCACTTTGGCAGCACATATACTAAAATTGGAACGACAGCATAGATAACTGAATGAATGATTTCACTTAATCTCTCTATACACATTTTGCCCACATATTAATGTCACAAATGAAACCTGCCAGGTTAAAAGCAGTTTATTTTTCCTGAAGTTTCTGGATGAAAGATTTGAAAGAAATGAGATGGCCAAAATTCTAGAGGCATTACCTAAGCAAGGTAACCCTTAATATTGTTCTGAAAAGTTGCCTGAAAAAGTTCTGAGAAGCGACATCGTGAAGTTTTAGGAAAGCCAAATTTTAAGAAGAAGCTTTTAAATGTTACATTTTTTACAATAGTATTATCCTAGAGAATAGATCAACCAGTAGATTGTTCAAGGCAGCCAGAGCTGTATAAAAAAAAATGTAAAAAAGTATTTTTTTTAACCCAAGAGAAAAATGACCCAGAAACTAATGAGCTCCATAAGCCATTCACTGCCTGACCCTCAGCAAGTCTCTTGTCCTCGATGCTAAAATGGAGAGGCCTATGAATTAGTTTCATGCAGTGGCTGTGAAGGGTAACTAATAAACCTGATTGCAAAGCATTTGGAAACACTAAGTACTATAAAGAGGCTTGATAATTGCCAGGTTGCCATCAGTCACCATTCAAGCACTGTAAATGCATTCGGCCATCTTTTCTTCTGAAGTTTTAATTTATAAATAATAATTGTATGTATTTATGGGTTACAATGGAACCATCACACTGCCTAATATTTTTAAATTGACTCCTTCCCCCTTGGCTCCGCTGATGTCCTGGTGACAAAGACAAGTAAGTGAGCATTCTCCTCATTTCCCTACAAGTCTCTGCCTGAACCACAGAATCTGCTAGAAACCAGCTATCCTTTATTGTACCCTATTCGTTCCTAACCACTTTTGGATCCTCTTCCATGAACTGATGATGCACAAATGGCCAACCAAAAGCTGTTTTCTTCATAAATGAAACCACATTTATGACAAAGATAATGGGAAAAGAGAATATGAATGCAAATGACCTTAAAAAGGCAAAATTCACTTCATTTCTACCAATGATCTCCTAGTTTTCCATTCTTCCATGAAATATCCACACTTATGGAAAATGGAAGATTAATTGATTTGAGACAGCCTTAGACAGAAATGGTTTTCCTTCTCACTGATAAGCATGGATCCAGAAATTCTCTTGTCTGTGAAGGACTACATAGGAACCCATATTCTTTCCATGTTGCCATCATGTCATATCTGTTTTAGAGACATCTGGCTCTTGTTATTTTTCTAAAGCATTCAAGACTAGCCAAGGCACAAAATTAATACTATCACTTACTAAAGTGTAAGCACAATCACCATACATAAGAATTTCAGAAAAAGAAATATATCCTAGTCATCTGTACCTCAATACTCATGTCTTCTCTAGAAGAGGGTCTTGATTTTTCCAGTCAAATGCAAGCATCTAGGTCTCCAAAACATTTTCAACCAAAAACTTCCACTTGTTTGGTTCAATCACAGCACATTTCCCATCCCAAGATTGACCACTTGGGGCATGTTTAGGACCAACAAGACAAAGAAACTTATACTAATGAAGAAAATAAATACCAAACACTTACTGGAAAGAGTACTGTGTACAGTTGTCTTTACTGGTGATATTACAGGAGATGCACTGTGAGGCAATTATCAGTGTAGCTTTTACACTGACAATGAACTCATAAATTACCTTTGACAGAAAGTGCCACTGAGACTGTATAACCTCCTACCATGTTAACATACGATGCTAATGAGAAGCAGCATAAAGGAAAGGCCTATTAAATAAGCGATAGGTTTTAGCTTAATGGCTTTATTACTTGAGGGCATTCAGTTGAGGCTTGGTAAGGTTTAAGGATTATTTTAAGAGTTTATTCTAGAAAGTTTACAAAATACTGCATTTCCATGCCCATAAGCAATGGAATATTTTTAGAAACTATCCACTTACCTTTGTTAAGTGTAACATTAATAAATAATAGACTGTTTTTTCTTGGGCTTAGGCCATATTGGGGTCATAGACATGATGACAGTGTTCTCCATTGGCTCAGCCACTCCGAGCCTACTTATGGGAGCTACTGCCCTCTGAAGTACACAGTTTCATTCACTATTTTCTAGACCTCTGGGTTTCTAAGTTGCAGCATCCTTGAATCTGACTTTGGCTCTTCACCACTTTCTCCAGTGATATTTTTGCCATTTTCATGGCTCCTACAGCTGGAACTCTTCAGTGCTCCAGAATTCTCTCAATTGAGAAGTCCCCTCACCCTTACTGGGTTCTACTTTGTTCCAGGCTCCAAACACAGGGGGAAAAAATATCTCTTTACCACAGGGTTCTAGGGCCAACCCAGGAAATGGAGGTGGGAAGGAATAATTTCTATTGGTCAAAGGGCAGTCTTTTCAAAATCGTTCCTTTAAAATCACTCCATTTGTGTCCATTTGGTCCACTCCTTCCCTCTGAAGAGCCTTTGTCTGCAGACTCCACATTACATCATGAAAATCAGTTCCCCTCAGGTATTTGTGATTTCAAGAGTGAGTGATTAGTTGAGACACACAAATAATGCAGCCAGATTTCAGAATTGTCTTCTTCAAGATTTTTATAGTTTCTTTCATCGGTTCGTGGTATAGAAACAATTTTTTGAATCATTTTTTAAGAGGAAAAAGAAAAACAAAAAGGAGACAGCTAACTCCCTTAAAGTCCTTAGACTAGTTTTGTAAGTTTTATTTATCTAGCTATTGTTAGGCCGCAGTTATATTAGCATAAAGATTGGACAGATAAATATACATATTACAGAAGAAATATAAATCTGACTCAAATGTAACACAATAAAATAAAGGAATTGGTACTGTCTTCTTATGACCTAATATGCCTCTCATTCATTACAGAACAATCCACAAAGCAGGAGTTCTAGTGTCTGCCTGATAATAAATAACTAATAAACTCAGGACCAGATGGAAGCCATTTTAAAAAGCTAGCTCTTAGCCAAAATATATCAGCTATTTGATACCCAAGGCAGGTGTGTTTTAATGTCAAAGGGAGATATTTTTTATTTAAATATTTTCATATGCAAGGAAATTTAATATCTATAACATAGAGATCTCAGAAGTAGAAAATATAAAATGGACACTCAAAAATAAATCACAATCCAGTAAATTCAGTCATGGTTAAGTTGTGTGGGAATGATGGATCCTTATGCTTTGGGGTGCCTCATAAGTAATGGAGTGCCAAACATTAACACAAGCTCCAGTTAAAATACAGATGACTTTAGACAAAAGCAGCTTTAACAACTTTGTGTTTTGAAATGTATCATTTTGTTTGAGAAAATCCCCATTTACTTTCTATTTCTGTTTTCACCCAAATCCTGTTTTATATATTATTCCTTAGCCAGTAAAACAAACTTGTCAATAAGTTCTACAGATGATGACTGGTGATGGCAACTCAGGGTCTCCGTCAAGGAAGGAATTTAGAGACTTAAGACTGGGCTTGCTAAATGGTCTCTTGGGAAGACAGTGACTCCTATGCTTTCATGAAAGCTAGGTTTTATTGGCAAGGAGTCTCTCAGTTAAGGAAACTGCCTGTATTAAACTTTTGATCTATGGGAGCTCATAAAATCTGCTCCAGCTCAATTTATTCATTTAAAAATGTATCTGGCTCAAAATCTTGATCTTGACACATTTATCATAATCAGGCACAAGAGTATGATAAGACACCTTTCAGTTCTACATAAAGTATTCATTTTCTTGTGGGTACAAATGATGCCTAATGATTCATGAATCAAAAGGACTTTAACCATAGAAAATGCTCAGTGTTACCATCACATTGATGTGAATACATTATTGCCTTAGTACTTTGTTACATGTATTTTTATATTCGTTTTAGTGCATAATCCTAGTGAGTTTTAAATATGTGTTCATTGTCATAAGCCTAAAGAAAGGCTCTATTTCTTGTTCTCTATTATTCTAGATTCTTTAATCTACAGAATGAATCCAATATATCAGATGGCCTTTGAAACAAACATTTTAGTTCTTCACATATTGTTACTTCTGTGTATAAAAAGTATAGCTGACTTAGATTTATATGCTGATTCTCTTCTATTATTCTCCTCAGTCCAGCTACCCTGCAAAAATCTAATGTGTGATACCTCATGTCTTTGTTGTCTGTTTCCATAGTAATTTATTTTATCTTATCCTAGAGTTGAATTTATGAAGTATGCTACATCTTTAAATAAAAAGTATATATTGTTTGATTATAAGTTACAAGTAAATAAAAGTTGATTTTCTTATATTTCCTTGATTGGCATTCTCGTTCATGCTGATTTATAAAATTCCCTCTGTAAAATGTCAAATCCTTATTTATTATATGCATTTGCAATCTTTTGATATATTTCAAGTGTGATTTTTTAAAAATATATTTGTTTTGCTGCCCAGAAGAAAATTTCCTTAATTCCAGGTGTATTTAAGTATCATTTGTACCAATTTTTAAAGGAATTTTCATCTCAAACAATAATACAAATAATTCTGCAGTTTCTAAGACTAAACAGATTGCTCACAATTTGGGACTCTCTTTGAAATACATCAATTTGCAAACTGGTTTTAAAGTACAGCTCAGCAGTGCTTGAAGGATTCTCTGGTCCCCACAGTGGAGCAAGAAGTTCTGCGTCACTAGGGAGATGACCTTCCATGGTGGCTGTGCTGACAACCCCTGCATTTCCTAGGGCCTCCTCCACACCTGGCAGAACTAACAGTCTGCACCAACTTCTCTATTCTTTAAAACACAGCCATTCAGTCTGGAGCCTAATAACTTTACAAGAATATAAGACATAGATCCAAGCTTTTTTATGTCTTCAGACTTAATATGTTCATGGTAAAAGGAACTATGGTTAGAAATGAAGAAAGTGAGGCCTTTGTACTTAACAAGAATGAATCCACAAGCACTTATCAAATTCATTTAAAGTAAGGGAAAACTAATATATTTATATTTATTATATTTTATTCATACAAAGAATTAAACATTAATGGGATTGCACTCTCTCAAAATACACATAAGCTAACACCACTCAGACTAGTATGTTAACCTACTAAATTTGTAGTTGATGTGAAATGCACCTCAAACATACATATCTATGACTCCTGTTATTTAAAGATTTAATAGCTGATTACATTTTATTAATTTACAATGCCATGAGACTGAATAACCTAAGGTGACGTAAACAGAATGGTGTAACATTTTAAATTTTAAGAAATTTTAGTATCAAAAAAGGACACAATTATTTTACATATATATCATACATAAACACAAATTTTCTACAGATAAAGAATTATGGATCTGCAGAATGGAATAAAACCTTCAACATCACCTATGGTGAGATATATAAGGCACAGGGAGATTAAGAGTGTCTTTCTAGTTTAGCAGTTTATTAAGGACAGACCCAAGCCAAGATTTAGTTCTTGCAAATCCCTCTTCCACACCCTTTCAGCAAGTTCATAATGCCTCTTTTAACAGAATCCAATGTCACCACTGACTATATATAACTCAGCTTTCTAAATACAACAGATAAGATTTCCTTAACTTTCATACAATGACAGTTTTTAAAGTATGCCTCAAATGAAAAAGAAATTCAGATACTTAAAATGTCTTATTTTCCTAAAGGATATAGATATTTGATTATCTTACATGTATATGTATATTGTGGTTATATTTAGGTAATATAAATGTTGCCTAATTATACTTGTCTACTTTTCATCTAAAGGATACATAATTACCAATTATTAAGAGGCACCAACTTTAATTTCCGAAGTATTATTTTATAAGGAATATTGACTTGTTCAAGCTGTAATAAGACAGAAATTAGAAATATAAGACTTTTAGATGAAAAAGGCTTAAGTCTCATTAGAGGAAAGGTCAGTAGCAGCAGAAAGAATAGAACAGCTTGTTTTAGACACTTCTGTTCCATCAGTCAGAGGGAACAAACTGCAGCAGGAAATAACGATCAAGTGAGAATCACAGCCCTTTTATGATCTTCCACAAAGCCATTATTCATAATTTACTGCTTTTGTGATATCTATATTTTATGGTAATCACAGAAAATTAAATTAATTAAATTCTCAAATCAAAATTATACATTATTTTCTACTATGAGTTGGTTACCTTATGTATTAGAAATGAAAAGATTCATGTTAACATTTTATTTTTTGCTTTCTTTTGGATTTTTGGGCAAAGAAAAACAGTAGAAAAGCATTTCTACTATTATAAAGCAATATTATGTTCTTATAGTTACATCTCAAATTTTGTCCAAATACTCTTTAGTATTTCTTTTCATTCAAATATCTATGATCCTACTTGAGTATGTTTGCTTGGTTGTTTTTGGTACCAGGGATCTAAATCGTGTCCTTGCACTTGCAAGGCAGGCAGTAGAACCACTAAGCTAACTCCCCAGCCCCTAGTTAATATGAGTATGCAGCAAAGCTCAATGCTGAATAGGATCCCATAATTTTTTTGGCAAATTCTTCCAAGGACAGGTTAAAAATGTTGTATTTTTATGGCTATTACAAACAAAAAAAAAACACTTTAATGTGCCTTATCAACAGAAAGAACTATGATGCACCAGTATAATTAAAAAGACAACACTGCTAAATATAAATGGTTGTTAACAGCCCTTAGTAATTCAGTGAGTGACTGACTGCTAAATTCAGTAATTCTATGAGTTAAAATATAGTGAGTAGTATAACCGTATTTTCTTGTTGTATTTTTATTTCGCCTATATTCTCTCATTAGAAAGAGGATTTCTTATGACATATAAGAGATTTACAAACATGAAACTTTAAGCATGAGGGGATGGCAGAAAAATGTTATAAAGACTATCACTTAGAAAATCTTCATGCTAATTAGACAATTTTTCTACAAATTTTACTCTGAAATATTCTCTAATAGACATTTAGGTTTTCCTTTAATCCAGTGCCCATTTACTCAGTTTATCTAGCATTATTTTTCCCTATTAATTTACTATCTTTATTTTTCTTCTGTTCCAATACATGCACACCACCTGTTTAGCTCCCATCTGTCTCCTGAAAGCTCAACTGAACTACCCATAAAAGAGTTTTTCATTATTTTAATTGTACAAATCATCCACAAGCACTATTCATTTGTTGAAGTGCATTTTTCTCAAATATGAGTCCAGAAGCGACCAATATTTAACAGATTTACCTAATTTTTTTCCTATCAGTAGTATCTTGATTCTACCCATGCTATGTGACATAATCAGGGCTAATATTCATGAAAAAAGTAATCATAATCCTACGACTTGTTATTTCTCAGGATAGCAGAATGGTAATTTTCACACAAATAACAACTGAAAAATATAACCATTTATTTTAAGCTTCCCTTAAAATGTTATTTTGTGGGATTTTTTTTTTTGTGTGTGTGTGTGTGTGTGTGCAGTAGTTACTATTTTTCCAGAGCAAGTCCAACCCTAAAAGAGCCATACATTTATGGTCCTACATGACAATAAATAAATAAATAAATAAATAAATAAATAAATAAATAAATAAATGAAACAAAGCTAAATTTACAAAGTCAGAAAATATGAAAAGGGGAATGAGGCAAAAACAGTAAGCAAATATTACCACTGCACAAAAGAGAAAGTGCATGAGGGGAATGTATGCGTCAGAGAGAATCCGCCCATCTCTGCCCAGCATGCTGCTAACGTCTGCATAAGCATCCAGGAGAGGTGAGGGAGGGCTTCATAGATGAGAAATGCTGGACTGAGGCTGTGTTGCCATGGAATTGAGAAGCTCAATTTCCTTGGCGCCTGTGTATTCTTCTCAGCACTCTGGCAAAGATGACAGGTTCTTTTCCTTTGTTCAGAAACTGCTCTGGAAACAGCCCTGCCTCTTTCCCAAGGCACTGAAAGATTATATTGTGAGGCCACAAGGTAACCAAATTACATGAGAGGAAATTTTTTTCATTCCCCTTCCTAAAATTAGACTCTTCTCTGTGTGCTAGCACACAGAAATAGTAACGCTCGTTGCAAGGAGCCCCCTCAGTGGGCACACCACTCACCAGGTCTCTCAAACATGTCTGATGAACCGAGGAAGGGCAAGCAGGTAACAACCAGCAGATCTGGTGGTGCTTTTACAGATTCTGTAAGGTGCTAAGGTGCCTGTAAAATGTTGGTTCTAAGAGGTGGATGGTTTGTTTCAAAAAGGGACTTAGAGGCACAAATCACATATAGGACTTGCAAAGCAGCTAGCTGTTGGTGCCAGAGCATTTAATCAAAGGGAACAGATTTCCCAATAGGACTTTTAACAAATGTACTTAATTGACTTTGGAGTCACAGCAAATTGCTTGCTTCATGGCTCCAGCCATCTTCATGATGCAAAATCATTTTGAGATTGTAAATCAATGCACAGTAAGTGGGAATAGTTAAAAATAATATTTCACCTCAGAGTTATACCGGAATGGTCACTGATATCTTCAAAGTGCAGCATTATGTCATAACAAAGTCATCAGATACTCTATATTACCATTTAAACGTATTTTATATTTGAATAGAATTCTTCACTGCAGATGTAGCACAAAAATATTCTATCTACTATATTAATCACTGGATTAATAAATCCTGTGATTACTAAGAAAAAGGCAACGGAATGAACAAAAAGATCTAAACAAGTTTTTTTTACTTTGGGATAAACAAACATTCAATTTTCACAATTCAATTTGAAAAGCGCCTGTGTAACTACCTGACCCCTGTTTACCTCTAGCTCACTCTGAAAGGCCATGTTTTGTCACTCATGAATTTTCCCTACAAATATGAATATTTTTGAGTATATAATAAAATTTTATGCTACTAAAATGATTTGGAAATAGATCTAGGAGAAAAGAAGCCTGTAAAATGTACTTTTGTTTTCATTTGTGATAGATACTATTGTTTTAAGTTAAATACAACATTTTCCTTAAGGCAAGAATGAATGTCTAACAAATTTCACATACCTAAGCAGAGCTGATGTTAGTTTTAAAGATAAGTGTTTTGAAAAATAAATATGGCAATAAGAGGAATATGTATTTAGCAACATACTCCGAATCATATTAATGGTATCAAATGATATGAGAGATGTGGCAGTTATGTTTAACTGTCAACTTGATTGGCATTGGAACCAGCCAGCAGATTAGTAAAGCATATTTCTGTGTGTGTCTAGGTGGGTCATAGATGTGTGACACCGGGTACTGTATCTGTGCTCTGTCTCCCTTCCTCTCTTGTGTTGTTCCCCTGCTCTGCTTCCTGGGCACCACGAAGCTTTGCTCCACCATGTACTTCTACCAGGGTGTTACTTCCTTGGAACCAGCCAACCATGGACTAATCCTCTGAAAACATGAGCCAAATTAAACAAGTTCTCCTTTAGGTTGTATATGTCAAGTATTGTTACCCAGCGTTGGGAAAGCAGACATACAGAAAACTGGTACCAAGAGTAGGGTTGTTGCTGTAACTATATGTGACCAGGTGATTCAGAAGCCTTTGGAACTGGTTTATGGGAGTAGTTTGGAAAATAATAGAGAATTAGATTGGAAAAAGTATACAGTGTTCTAAGCAGAGGCTGATGAGTGATTTTCATTGGAGCTCAGAGGACCAGAACGCTGACAGTAACAGAAAATAAAAAGACTGGTTCCTAAGATTTAATTTGAAAAGTGAACTCACTGCCATGCATGTCATACTCTGGTGATAAATTCTTTGCAAGAGACTGTTTAAGGGCAATGGACTTAATAATCTCACAGAAGACATTTCAAGGCAACCCAAAATTCAGGCTGTGGCATGGGTACTGCTGACTACTTTTAGTTAGATTTATAGTGAGCATCAAGGGCAAAAAACAGAGGAGAAAAACTTTAAATACTTAAATTTCAACTCAAAAGGAACTCTACATAAAGTTAGGGCCAAAGGAGACATGACTAGTAAAGAGACTAGCTAAAAAAGTAAAAAAGTACATTGTATAGGAATAAAAAGAAACATACCTTCAGGGTAACTCAGAAATTAACAAGATGCCACCCATCACAAGCTTAAGGATACAAAATGTAAACTTTTCATTTAAGAAGAGTCCCTAGGACCTCCTAGTCAATAAGTGTAGCATAGGGAATTGGTTACCAATGACTCATTTCACTCTACTCACCCAAGAACTCAGAGGCCACTGCAGCCTCGGTCCAAGGAGACCTGGTTACTGCTTCTACTGACATCAGGTCTTAGTGTAATCCATCTAATGCTGGTTTCCCAGGCATTAAGAATGCATTGGGGAGGCTTCCAGCAAGATTTAAAAGGCTTGGGAGTCCAGGCAAGGAGCCCCAGAGAGGGCATTGCATGAAGATGTGAGACTGAAACTGAGGCTGCAGTGGAGACCCCAGAGAGAGATATCAGGAAATGTAACAGCTCCCCAAGAAAGTTAAAGGATACGAACAGAGCTGGCCTAAGAGAGAGGCAATATGAGTTTTAACCAGCGAAGTCATAGGAATAGTGCTACCCTAACACTCTGGATCTCATTTTTTACCACCATGCGCACCAGAAGACAGACAAGGGATTATAAAAATCAATGTTTGAGTCCAGGGATTTAGCTCAGTGGTTCCACCACCTTGCAAGCACAAGGACCACAGTTTGATCCCAGGTACTACCAAAAAAAAAAAAAAAAAAAAAAAAAAAAAAAAAAAAAGAAGAAGAAGAAGAAGAAGAAGCAGAAGAAGAAGAAAGGAAGAAAGAAAAAAGAATTAATGTTTACCCTTCTGAGTTTTAGTCTTTCTTTGGTCCTCCTGTTTTTTTTCTGTCCCCTATTCTTCCCTTTTGGAATGGAAATGTTCACCTCATGTCATTGTACCATGAGATTAGATAATTTACTTATTATTTTTTTTCAGAGGTTCAGAGCTAAAAGTTTGCCCTGACGCTCAGAAAAGACTTTAACTTGGACTTTTAAATCATGCTGGAACTACTGAGACTATAAAGCAGGGATAAGTGGGTATTCCATTTTGCACAGAATAGTTATACCATGGTAGGTGGAATTATGACCTTATTGTCCATATATGTATATTGCAAGGGAAAAATCATGATTTTCTATCATTACACACAATTTTATACAAAGAATAAAAATAAGCATTAAAAATAAGATTTCTTCCTGCAGATCAATGCTCTACGTAAGAAGCCTAAACTCTAAATTCTCAGTAAAGAATCTGGCCACAGCCATAAAAGATATTTGACAAGCAGGATTCTTATTCCTATTCCTGTTTATCCAAAGACAAATGGACACACTTTTATAAACTTGGGTATTAAAAGAACTGTCTTCTAATCAAGATAGAGTGGCAAGTTCTTATAATTAAAGCTCAAGTGTTCAATTATTGAGATTAATTTATGCAGGAATGTCAGCATTTTGCTTTGAATTGACCTTGCAAATCAGCTAACATCATGCAGTCAGAAACAGTTTCTGCAAGGAAATCTCTTCAGACATATTTGTAATAGTGCCAGTGACATTTAAGAATAAATTGTATAAGCCTTAGTGCTCTCCAGAACAAGTTTCAATCTTCCATGAGGATTCCCTTCACATGATTCTCATTTTGCTCTGAGACCCTCTTCTTTTGTTGAACCCTGGGGCTCATCTACCATCTGTGATCATGACAGCTTGTACTTACAGAAGTTACAACTAGTAGATCTATCATATCTATTTTAGCTCTACATCAAGACAATAATCTCTGACATAAAATTTAACAAAAATACTGTTTTGAACTGAGATCTATTGTATTTTTTGTGTATATCCAATAGTGTGTTTAGAATAATGGATTTTCGGGCCAGGGATTTGACTCAGTGGCACCTGTGCCTACCTTTGTAAGCACAAAGGTCCTGAGTTTGATCCCTGGCACCAAAAACAAAAACAAACAGAAAAAGAAAACCACATACAATAGTGGATTTTCTTTCTATTAAAGAACTTTGACATGTAACTACCCATTTAAATCTAAAACATTGTTTTCTCATTTTTAACATCTCAAAAATCAGCAAAAATCTGACATGGTATAACTGACAGCATCTTTTTTTATTTTGTCATGATACATAAAATAATAGTATATCCCACACACAAATAGCATTTTATATTCAATTGTTCCTATCCACTTCTCAGAGGAAAAAAAAATGAAGGAAAGATAGCAAGAAATTTAAAAGAATATGCTGAACATATTAACTGGAGAAGTTGCTTAATCTCTCCTACTCTCAACTATCCAAGGACAATGTATTTCAATATACATATATATCAAGTACAGTGGAGGGCTCTTCTGATTTTCCTTCAACAATTGTGACATTAACTTATAGATTTTTAAAAATCAATCTTGTAATTTTTTTAACATTTGTTGTACCTCTTTTTAAATAAGATGTCATGTATGCTAGTATTTTAATGTTTGGTGTGAGCCTTGGTTCCTATTCAAGGGAGACAAAAAATGATTTATTACTATTTTCTACTTTTTAATCCTTTACACACTCAGCTGCATGAAAAAATGGTGTAAACATGTATAATAATCTGTATTTTTTTAATCTTTGAAACAGGAAACAAGTTGGATGTTTTCAATCAAGAGCCCTAGAATAATCCAACTCTGAATCTAATACAAGGAAAAAAAAAAACCTCTACCAGTAGTACTTTATTTTATACACAAATAATCTCTTCTGTGATTATAAATTTTAACACACATTCATACAGTGTGAAAAGGAAGATAAATAGATCCATTAATCTCGTGATTTTTATTTGTCCAACTGAGGAGAGACAAAAAAGGCATTTTTCCATAGTACATAATATCCCAGATCATCATCAGTGAGCAGAAAGACCTTAAAAACAAAATAAGACTAAAAAGAATTAAAATGTCTTTCTAAAAAGTCTTTGAAGAAATATTTAAACTTCTTCTCTTGAAATATAATGCATTTATCTTTCTATTTAAATTACTGTTTATTAGTTACTTGAGCAGTAATTTTCCTTTAGTCACTTACAAGAGAATACAGAAAGAATGCTGATGTCTTTGTAAATAGGGAAGGGAGGAGAGGGTGAAGGGAGGGCAGGAGTATGGTGAAAAAATAAGAACCAAGATACATTATGTAAAGGTACAAGATCCCAATGATGAATACTGCACTGTATACCTAAAAAGTATCTATAAACTTAATGAAAAAAAAGAATGATAGTGATTAATTGCTTAGAAAACTATTTCATAAAAATCTTAAATTGCATTGTCATCTTCATGCCTGTAATGTAAACTAACCACCTAGAATCAGTAGATTTGTGCAATTTCTCAACAAATTACTTTCTGAAAGCCACCACCTCAGAAGATTAACATCATTCTTGTAAATTTAACAGCCCAGAGAAATAATTTTGTTAGTGAAATATATGGCAAGACATTAAATATTCCAGAAGTACCACTTTGCATTCATAAGAAAAAAATAAAAGGGGTCCCCAAGTAAAAACTGTTAATTACTATCATTGCTATGTTGTATAAGAATTCAATCAATCACACGACAAAAAGAAATTTTAGTAGGTATTAATTTAATTAATATATGAAACCTTTAAAATATCTGCTTTACTTAGCTTATACATGAGTAAAGTTTAGCTTTGAGTGAGTCCTTTCCTTGTTATCCACAAACTGTAGACATAGCACATATGACTAGTTCCATCAAAATGTCTTTATTTTCCATTTATCTTTATTTTTTCTTCTTCTTCCTAAAATTAGTTCATGTTCTTATGTCAGACATCGATAAACTTTAGCATACTACTTAGAAATCTGGATCATCTTATGGCCATCATAGAACATAATCACATTCTACGAGATGAATGGCTGTTTATAAAATGATATCTAGCATTTAAAGAACATGTAATTGAGACTTTAAATTAAAAAAAAAAAAAGCTACGATTCACATGACACTGACTAGCTATGAGCTTCTGGAAGTCACCCACCTGGGGCAGCATGCGATTTTCTTCTTCCAGCTGTCTTACTCTTGCCTCCAGCTGCCTAACATAGGACAATGTTGATTCTAAAATTAAAAAGAAAGAACTCACATTATCCACACAGATCTTGTTTGGTACACTGTCAGGATTTTTCTTGGCTTGATGTGTTTAAATCAACCTACGCAACTAGTTTGTCCATTACTTTTTTTAAAAAAAGGAAGAAAGATTCTCCCTAGAGAAACTTGAACAGAAGCCACTGAAACTACAAGCAGTTTTGGACAATTATACAGTAATAAGAAGTATTAGAGAAATTTCTAGATGAGATTTCAAGCTTTTACAGCTAACCAGCCCTCAGAACATTAGGCATCTCATACACATTCATCCCTGTTTTCTCATTTTGTGTATTTTGTATTTTCAATTTGTCCTATACACGAGATTTTTTTTTGAAATGTGCTCTATAAACAAATTAAACTCTGAGAGAGCCATAGTAAAAATAAGGAAAAAATCCCAAGTATTTAGTTCCTTTCATTTTTCCACCGAAAATTTCAAGTTTTAAGACCAATATTTTTTCTCCTCACAAATCTATAGATGTTAACTCCATAATTCAGAGAACAGTAATTGCAGTCAGATATTTAGATTTTAATTTGATTTTGCATGAGTGCGACAGAAACCCAAGTTTATACCAAAAGTTTAAGCCAGAGAAAATGCACTGAAATTAATTCTTGTTTCCAATTCTTCACAAATTTAAATGATTAAAGTTCAGAATCAGGATCTTGCTCAGTTTCTGTATCTTTTTTTCACAAAATGAATCCATGGAAAAAAGTGGAGTTTCATTTTGGAGAATAATCTGGTAGTAACTCATGTTCACTGAAATAAAAATATTCAAGTGCATCCTATAACAAATTGCAAGTCATTTGTTTCAAGTATAATAAAATGTACATTGGAATAGAATCCCTCCAGAGTGTATTTACACAGTTAATAATAAAGCAGCAAAACTTCTCAGTGTTTATGTCCTTTGGCCTCAAAGCAAAAGAAGAGATAATAGTACATTTAGGAGGCAAATGTTTGGAGCCTCTAGTCGTGTAAACTTATGATAGATACTGATACAATATTAATACCTTGACCTGAAATTCATCACAGAAACTCTTTCATTACTTTTACACAGGAGTTACCTACTTTAAGGCAATTCTGTTTTCCATGTGACTTTCAAGCACAAGCTAACCCTTTATTTTCATATAAGAAGTGTCCTTCTTTAATTCACAAATACAACTAAGTTCATTCCTGCTGTAAACACATCATACATGTCTGACAATGATTTGCAGAAAGCACTCGTCACTGATATTAATATAAGGATGCTCTGACCTCATTCTGATGGAGAAGGTAAGCAAGCCTTGAGCATTCTTCGTGTAAGAATATAGAAATATAAGGTAAACAAAACAAAGACCTTTCGTAGAGATGTGCTTTTATTTTATTTTTTCTTAATGAAATGGATGCTGCTTTATGAAACTTTATACAGGGAGAAATGGAAAGCATACAGCATAAATGAATAGCAAAATTACTGATTTCATGAGTCTGCTTTACCAAATGAATAAGTGATTTGCCAGTCATCAAGATGTGAACATAGATTACCTGATTTGCAGTTTTGCAAGCCCAGCTCTCTCTTCTAGAAAAACAACTACTTGCTAAGGACCATCCAAACGAAAATTTGAACAGACTGTGCTGCTATAAACATATATCACTGTGGTATGATTCTTTTAATTCTTTTGGAAAGATATCTAGCAGAGGGATAGCTGTATACCTAAAATGTACCCATAAACTCATTGATTAAAAAAAAATTTTATTTTATTTTTTTTCAGCTTTAATTGAGTTTATGGGTACATTTTAGGGATACAGTACAGTTACATTCATTTTTGGGATCTTGTACCTCTACATGACAAGTCTTGATTCTCATTTTTTCACCTTACCTCTGCCCTCCCTTAACCCTCTCCTCCCCTCCCCATCTACAAACACTTTATTTTCATCTTTTCGTTATCTCACATTTTTTTCTTTTCCCTTATTACCCTTCCTCTACCCGTCCCACCTTCCCTACACCTTTAGCTCCTTTCTTCCCATTTCTAAATGTTAGTAATCTTATTAGAATCTTACGCATTGTTGCAAGAAGATGTGGTCTTTCTATAAAATGGAATATTACTCAGCCATAAAGAACGAGAAAATAGATTCATTCATAGGAAAATGGATACATATTGAAGATATACTCCTAAGTGAATTAAATAAGTCACACATGTGTAAATACCGAATAGTTTCCTTGGTGCGAATAATCTGCAGCAATGCATAAAAAAATTTTAATCAGCAATATTCTATTCAAACCACAAAAAAGATAAAATACATTTCTCCTTCATTCATGATTTACAGCTTAGCTTTCTGGGCCTTACACTGCACTATTACTAAGGCTGTGATACTTCAATCAGTAGAAAGGCTACACGTAGTGATTCAGGTAATATTTGAAAAAAGCCACTGAATAAGCTTTTTCTTAAATCGAGTAGTCATCTTTAGTTATTTAATCTATTTCTAGCTTTTAAATCTTTTCAGTTTATATATTTGATGGTCTCACTAAGTCTCAACTTAAATAATGAAAGTTTTATATATAGGACAGCTCAGAAAAAAAGGAGGCAAATTCCAAGTTTGGAAAATACTCTCTACCTCCCATTTTTAGGGTTAGTTATAATGGATCAAGACCAAAGCTTAATTTGTGAGATCAAATCTTATTTTATGTAAATGTAGAAATAACGAAGAGCTGGGTTTTTATTTTAAAGTTAAAATATTTTTTTTAAATTAGCTTAACAGTGTAAAGTAAAGGAAGTTGCAGTTCAACCTTTAAAAAGAATTCATCCTTTGGCTGCTTTGTGCCAGGCACTGTTCTAGGGTTGAAAGGAAGAGAAGGCCAGTAACAGTCAAGTCTTAAAGTTCTCAAGTCTAAATTTCTCCTTAAATTCCCTTTTAGGATTATAAACTCTAGTGCTGGATTCCAGATGTCCCTGTTAATTTTTCTAGACTCAGCACTCCTGATGGAATTACTGTGTCACTTAACAATTAACGAATACCCAAAATGAAAGATCTCTCCCTGGAAGGCAGAAACAGGAAGAGCTGATTGCATGTATAAATCAGAGTACTCATGCTGTTCACTGTTTTATTCAATAAAAGTATTGATCGTACTGTCCTGCAATGGGAGTAGAGTAGGAAAACACTTTCCTGAAACCTGGTGTAAGATCATGATGGGGTCCCTGAATCCTTCAATGAGGAGGTACTGAATTGTTAATTTTGAGCCTGACTACCAGTACATAAGCAGTAATGGAACAGAAAAATATGTAAACTTTCTTCCTATTTCACATTGTCAATTATCTCATTAGGATCTTATGTACTATTATAGTTTTTTCACACCAGAGAAGCTATTTGGTATTTATACATGTGTGACTTATTTATTTCACTTAGGAGTAATCTTCAATGGGGAGGGAGTAGGGGGTGAAGGGAGGGCAGGGACAAGGGGAAAACAATGAGAGCCAAGACCTGTCATGAAAAGGTATAAGGTCCCAATAATGAATGTAACTGTACTGTATGCCTAAAATGTACCAATAAACTCAATTTTTAAAAAAGAAAAATATATAAACTATTTTTAAATTTTTTATTTTTAAATTAATTCTATTTTTAAATTAATCCACATTCTACTACTGGTTTGGTCGTTAGAAAACAACCGATAGCATCTCCTTACAGTGTAAGAAAGAAATGGGGTTCCCTGGGTATTAGAATGTTTGACTGTGTTTGCTGCAATCCCTTCCCCTCCTGTTTTGTCCTTTAATTTCCTGTCTCAAAGATTACAATGTTATACAAAAAGAGTTGCTGTACACTGAGCTAAGAGATATGTCTGACAAAAATTGGTATTTTTTAAATGTTAAAATGGTAACGAGAAAACTGCATTACAATGTGCTATAATTTGAAGTGACCATGATATCAGGGACTGACAGATAGCTTCATAAAGCTGTGATTTCAGAATGACATTTTTGGATTTCAGAATTCTAAGAATGAAGCTCTAAAAGAACATAAATATAGACAAATATTCTTTTATAAACTCATAGATGCATAATCTATTAAAGAATGACCCTACCTGTAAGAAAACTATACCAAATAGGGGTAAATATAATGGAAAAAATAAAACCAATAATATATTATGAATCTCAGTATTAAATCATGTGAGACAGGAATAAATAAAGATCAATGTGGACTAAATTCTTAAAAATGGATCAGCAGAATTATGATAGGCCAGACATACATACAGCCGTAGGGTAGACAAGGGCTAGAAGCCAAGAATAAACCTGATGTAAAGAGCTAAGAGAGGAATCACATGACAGAATAGTAAGATACTTCCTGGACAGGGGAGAGAGAGAGGGCCAAGCTATGTTCCACAATCACAGAGCTGGAAAACCCAACATCAAATCCCAATAATCCAGGTGATAATTTGCTTCTAATCTCTGCAGATGCTTCCCTTTCAATCCTGAGAAACCTATAGACATGTAGAGTGACCGCTACATGATATATCAACTTGAATAGCATCTAGAATTAAGTAAAGCACAGTTCAGGGTGTGTCTGTGGATGACTAAAATGTAGGCCAGCAAATAGAGGGGCCTGGATAGAACAAGGGAAAGAACGAAGGGCTCCCAGTTCTGAAAAGCTCCAGTCATTGCCATTGCTTTTGTACATTTGTCTCCAGTTTCTTCAGCTTTTGAATGCAGACTCCCACTGGTGCCTCCCCAGTGAGCTTCCAGGCCTTCAATCTTGGACTGGTGCTGCATCCTTGATCCCTCTTACTTTGTGGCTTCCATCTTCTTGGGCTGAGCAGCTGTTGGGTTCTCTGGCTCTCTTGCAGACAGCCATTGTGAACTCTCCTGCCTGTGGTCCTCTAACCCTACCTAAGAAATCCCCTTGCATCATTATACATTTATTTTCTATTGATTCTGTTTTTCTACAGAACCCTAGTTAATATACCTAACATTAGAAAAGCAAGATAAAGCAAATTATATTGATGTCAAATCCAGTGACATTCCCAAGATATTCTTTGGGTAAACATCAGAGACTGTCTAAGCAGAAATCATTTCTCTTCACATATTTCACACTTCTATGAACCTTCGTGTAAATGTTCACATCTCTTACAATAAAAGAAATGTCATAAATATGCTTAAGAATCACTAATTATGTATCTTCTAAATGATTCCAATTTTAGAGGTAGAATGTGCATAGAGGTTTTCTATCCCAATCCGCCCTTCAATACCCTGATTAGTTTTGCACATGAGAGAGTTAAAGCCTAGAGAGTAGTGACCTTGGCTTCTAACACTAAGGATAGTTCAATATATTCAAAATATTTTGTTTCATTTGCCAAGGTACTGCAAATAATTCCTATCTCTACACAGATAGGTAAATATTAAGTTCATTTTCCTGCCTGACTTTCTATATTCTTGATGTATTTACTTTTGCAATAACTACATATTTTCCACGGACCATATATTTTGACTCAGTTTCACTTCAATTTACCCAAAATGTATTCAGTCATATAAAGGAGCCTGAATTTTTTTCCTCTGCTAGTTTGAAACTACTCTGATCAAAATATAAAGTTCTCTATATCTCCTTTGGGTTTCTAAAGCAGTATTTCTCTCTCTATGGAAATGTTCTTTCATAAAATCACTCATAAATTACTCTGAATTTATATGTAAAAGACTTATCATTGGTGGTTAACTGTCTATGGTTTGTAAAAATTCTGATTAATTTTGATTAGATAAAGCACTGTGATTATCTCCAAAACTTGAGGATAGAAAATAAAATCTAGTTATGGTTCATTGTAATGCATACTACAGAAGTTATAAGAATGTAAAGGAGGGAAACCATTTGGAAGGCCATGAATACACAGAAGTTAGCATGCACGCACATGTGTGTGTGTGTGTGTGTGTGTGTGTGTGTGTGAGAGAGAGAGAGAGAGAGAGAGAGAGAGAGAGCGAGCAATGGTTGAAATGTTTATTCCTTCTAAAACTCATGTTGAAAATAGTTGGACAAGGGTAAAAAATGAGAACCAAGACCTGTCATGTAAAGGTACAAGATCCCAATGATGAATGTAACTGTACTGCATACCTGAAATGTACCAATAAACTCAATGAGAGGAAAAAAAAGAAAATGTTGTAATATTATTAAGAGGTGGAACCTTACAGAGATCAGGCCATAAAAACACCCCGATGAGTGCAACTAGTGCTCCTATGAAAAGGGCAAGTTTGGGCGCTCTCGCCTTCCTGCTCTTTAGCCATGGACTGACACAGATTGTCCTCGCTGGCTGCTTCTCCCTCACTCTTGGTCTCTGGAAGCACGAGCCAATAATTTCTGTTCATTATAAATTATTCAATCTCTAGTATGCTACTATAGCAGTACAAAATGGACGAAGAAGACCTATCTCAACAAAAGATAGCAACAGTCACTGGATTTCCAGTTTATAGGAAATCTCTTCAATAAAATCCAAGATCAAAAGACATGACTGGTAATAGTTCTATATTAATCCCTCTAGTCATAGGATTTTACACATTCTTAAGGAAATTATACCAGAACTTTGCATTTAAAACATTATTATGTTCTCACAAAAAGCATTTCTCTTTCTTCCTTTAGCAAGCAAAGGTTAGCCTCCTACTTAGAGTTCATATTAGTTCCAGAAATATAAGTGATTATATTTCTCACTAGAATTTGATGGTTTTCTTATTTTCTAAAAATCTTGCTGAAATTAACATTTTAAGACTTGCCTGGATATTTAATTCACACTGCTTTATTAGCATACACAGGATTTGTAAATGAGATTTTAATAAGTTTTACCCCAAATAAGAAAAATCTTGTGTCAGGTCTTTCTCTAATCCCCCATCTATGAAGCAAATTTCATCCTTCTGAGGCCCTTCTCTTTGTGACAACCTCAGGGAGATATGAGATAGTTATTTCTATCCCTCTCCTCAGTTTCTCACTGATCTAGATTTCTCCTAGCTTCTGCCCATACCTCGCCCATGTAGTCAGACATATATGTTTAGAGAAAGCTCAATGGCAAGATGTGAAGGTCTCTACCTGTGAGTGCCGTTAGGCAAGTCCCTTTAACTACAATCAATAATTCTACAGTTGTAAGCTCTTCCCACTCCATATGTTCTCACTTTTCCTCCTTCTCATTCACCAATGAATTCTGTACTGCTTCGTGATTTCTTAACTTATATCCTCATAGTGTTATCCCTAATATTTGCCCAAACATGCTACATGAAAATATTCCCCAACCCCAACACACTGATGGTGGTGGTTCCTGTAGAGATTAATGCATACCTGATGATATGCTTTGATATTAAAATATCATCATCCAATAATTATTGCGGGCTTCATGTCAGATGCTCTCCTAGGTACTGCAGAATCAATAGTAGGGAAGAGTGATGAGATCTCAGCATCACAGAGTGCACTTTCAAGCAGGGAAGATGACAGACAATAAAAAACAGCTAAAGAAAATACTATATGAAGATGAACTATACAGTAAACACAACAAAACACAGTACTAGGATAGAGCAATTTGGGGAAGATAGTAAAGCTTGAGAGGAACTTTGTAAAATCTATGACTTACAAAAAAGTTGACTGTGCAGAGACCTTGGGCAGGAGATTTTCGGGCAGAAGGAAAGGCAGTGTTCAGCCCTGCCTATGAATATCTACATTCTGGAGCCCAGTCATGATGGAAGAAGGGAGTAGCTCAAGATTAGAACCTGACTTGTCACCTCCATCACCGCTTAAGATTTCAAAACCTTGTGTTGTTTACATTTAGACCTAGTTTTAGACTGTTTGACTGTTAGGCTTTCCTTTTAACAAAAACCTTTGCATTATGCACGGTTCCTCTGTTTCCAGTCCATTGGGAAATTCTCTTGACCTCCAAAATAGTCTGTGAACAGAACCTCACAAAGGCACAACCAGAACCTCACAAAGGCACAACCAGAACGTAAATTAAGTAAGACATAGATCTTATAGGTGTCCCTGCTTCCACTCTTGCCTCCTCCTCCCCTAGATTAAATTATTCATAATCTATTTTGAAACCATGGCAGCAGAGTCCTCTTTACAAGTGCTAAATCTGATCACGTAATTTTTCATTACAAACCCTGAAGCAGCTCACCATTTTCCTCCACATAAAAACCAAAGTCCTTAAAAAGCCCAGCAGGGCTCTCCATAATCTGATTACCAGTTACCCTTCAACTTCATGACCTCAGTTGCTGTGCTCCAGCTATGGAGCCCTTTTTTCTGTCCCCCTGACACTCCAGGCATGTTCCTGCCTGAGGACTTTGCTTTAATTGTCCCTTCTTCCCAACATGTCCTCCTCCAGATGGCAGTTGGAATGACCCTCTCGAGTTCTACAAGTCTTGGTTCAAATTTCAACTTCTCGGTGAGACTCAACCAGTCCTCTTGATTTACCTACAGCCTGCCACGCCACACTCCTAACCTCTTTGACTACATTGTACTTTATTTTTGTCAAAACACTTTATCACCTTCTATCGTGGAAATTTAGCTTGGTTATATGTCATATCTATTGCATAAAGGTCAGCCTCTCCCTAACACAATGTAAATTCCACATGACATCGGTGATGGCAAACCCTTCAGTGCTTTCAGTGACAACAGCCCACTGTGGCATGCACACCATGGGTTCGCCACTATCAAACCATAGATCTTGTCTTTTGTGTTGAGTGATTTAGTTCAAGTGCCTAGAATAGTACATGGCACAATAAAATTTTATAAAATGAACAAATCAATCACTTACATAGACAGTGCCTTGAAAGCAAAATATTTCATTTAATACAATTTAATACTTTTTGGTCATTTCAGGCAAGGCATAGTTTGTATTTAAATGAAACCTAATGCTAGTTCTGTTGTGCTATTTGAAAATCATTCTATGGAACATTTAACTTTCAATAAAAACTTAGAATAGGTTTATAAATTATGTCAGATCTAACCAAGTATAGGTAATTGTGATAAGAAAATCTAAAATGCATTCTCATCAGGTTCAAAATACATATGTATATGTTTGTGGCTCTGTGTTGGAAAAGACAATTTTGCTACAGTCTGAATATTTGTGTCCCAACCAAAATTTATAGGTGGAAACCTAACCCCCACAATGACAGTAATAGGAGATGGGACCTGGGAGAGGTGATTAAATTATGAGGGTATGGGATTAACATCCATACCAAACAGGTTTGAGGGAGCCCTTTTGCCCTTCCACCATGTGAGGACAAATAACAGGTGCAATTTCTTTTTTTTGTTGTTCTTTTTTTTTTTTTTTTTTTTTTTTTTTTTTTTTTTTTTTTTTTTTTTTTTTTTTTTGGTACCAGGGTCCTTGTGCTTGCAAGGCAGGCCACCGAACTGCTGAGCTAAATCCCCGGCCCAACAGGTGCAATTTCTAAGGAAAATGACCTCGTCAGATATCAAGTCTGATGATGTCTTGATGTGAAACGTCCTACCCTCCAGATTTGTAAACAGTAAATTTCTGTTCTCCAAAATTACCCAGCCTAAGGTATTTGTCATAGCAGACCAAAAGAAGAAAGACAGGGCAGGGGAAGCAGAGAGACATGGACAGAGAAATAATTGGGAGGGAGAGTGAAAAATGACTCTTTCTATCACTGCAATCTTAGAATACAATATAAATGCCCTTCACCTGCAAATCTGCTTAAGTCAGTAAGGTACATTTTTGTTACCAGTACCACTGGAAGGAATTTCGATTTTACCTGGCCATTCTCTCCTCAGCCCTTCCCATGAGGTACTGAGAGAGGGAGCAAGCACAGCTGTGGGACCCTACATCAGGCAGGTGCCAGCTGCACAGAGTGAGGGGCTCCGAGATGTCCGCAGCCTGGGGAGGGCTATGGGCAGTGGTCCATATCCAAAAAGGGCACCCTTCTGTGTGAAGACAGAAATCTGTCATTTCAAAAGAAAAGAAAATGGAGCAATGTGCTGCCTTATTTATCTTAATTAGAATGAAGGCTTGAAAAAACTAAATCATTTTCCACGAATGGTTTGACAGAAAAATCATAAGTATTATTCTTCTGTTGCCAAGTAAGTGCTGTACTTCCTGAAATAGCGCTGATTTTGTCTCACTTGCTATTTTCTATAATGAATTTATTATTTTCTGTAATAGTTCAATGGAGCTATAAAACAGAATTTATATATAAATCAGTTTAGAATCCAGAAAAAAAATCAGTCTATTTCCTAATTTTTGTACCAGAAAATAATTACCACTCAAATTTCTCTGGCCCCAGATGAGTGTTTTAAATAGGGAGGGAATAGCATTTTATTGCAGCTATCATCTGTTGGTCTGATCCTTAACGTATGCATTCAATGTGTTCCCCAACTTTCACGTGTAGGAAACTTAATCCTCGAAGTCATATAGTAACGGTATATGAGAGGTGGGGACCTCTGGGGTGTGACTGGGCAGAATTCTCACCAAGGGATTAATCCATCCATAGATTAATGGGTTACTAAGGGAATGACTCAATTATAAAAGCAAGCTCTCTCAGGCACGCTTGTTCTCTCTTACCATGTAACATATTTTACCTTCCATACTATGATGCAGCAAGAGAGCCTCCACCAGAAATCAAGCAGTTGCCAGCACCAAACTTTTTGACTTGCAACTCTCCATTAGCAGAAACAAATTTATTTTATAAACTTCCCAGATTCCAGTATTCTGTTACAGTAACAGAAAATGGAAATTGGTACCTCATTGTCATAGACTCCATTTCCTTCTCTATATAAACTAGATCTCCAGGTAGCAAGGACTTGCTATGGTTCTTTTGCCAAGATTCTTATGACTACTAAGGTGCTAGGCGCTGACAGTGTTCAATAATTTATTGTTGGAAGAATGCACGTCCTCTTTATTGTTTCCAGTTGTCCTGGGTGCTACTTAAAGTTTTGTGTTCCCAAGGACAGTTTGAAGCAGTTAACTGAAAATACAATTCCACCTTAAAACCCACAATAGCAAACAATCTCAAAAGAGCCTGGCTTACAGGAGTTTTTATGTTCTAAAACTATACTCACTATTACTCTTCACTTTGAAAGTGTCAACCCCACAAAGGAGGTAAGCAGGTAAGTAACAGTAAATTGAGCTGAAGAAATTGTGACTACGTATATGGGAGCTATTTCAAACTCTAAAGAGCTGTTCAGCACGAGTACCATTTTAAATGTTATTCGGGGTTAAAATGTCTTACTTTCCATTATTATGCTGCTGCTATTATTGTTGTCATTTCTCAGAGAAAATAGCTGCCTTTTCCTAATGCCAGAGGATAAAAGTGGGTGTCATTTTAATAAATGAAACAACCATCTTAAATGGATGCGCCCCTTTGTAAGTGCACCTCGTTGGTATTGTCAATAAATATACAGGAAGAAAATCTGCAAAAAATAATTTTTTAAAAAAAAGAGAACCTATAAAAACTTTCTCGACATAATTAGTATGCCTTTTTGTGTATTTAGATGTTTTAAACACCTACACCTGCTTTTTATTGCCATTATACTTTTCAGAAAAATAAAAATAATTTCTATCAATTTGTACATTAAAGCATCATTAATTTTAACTCCAGCTTGAAATTAATAAAATTTTATTAAGATTATCCCATGCATACTCTCTGCAGTAGCTATGAATTAATAGTTGGCAAAACAAACTCATAGAGTAATAATGCAAAACTTCCCTTCCATAAGGAAAACAATGTTTTTGCAACATTTTAGCATATCTATCTTACATGAAGTGATTATTTTCAAACAATCTTGTTAGTTCAGATAAACAACATTGGAAAGGGCTGGGGATTTAGCTCAGCAGTTTGGTGGCCTGCCTTGCAAGCACAAGGACCCGAGTTCAATCCCTGGCACCAAAAAAAAAAAACATTGGAAAGACCTCATACTTTGGATTGGGGGGGGGTATGTTAGTATGTTAGCTGTTTCAGCACATTTATCAATAAGTACTTTATAATCATTATGAGATATTATGTTAAACCCTTACTGTGTACATACTAGATGTTCTTTGTGTGCTAGAGACATTGCACTGAAAATAATCAGGGTTCTTCTCCTCAAGGAGCATTCTTAGAGGGAAAACAGACAGGCACACAAACATAACCCACACTCATGAATGAGTGCACAGCTGCCCTGCACACAACACCCCTACTTCAGCATACACCTACATTATCAGAGACAATCTGGATACATAAATCTAGATATGAGGGTAAAAGATCTGGGAGTAAACCTTCATGCAGTAAGAAAAAAACTTGACCAGTCTCCAAGATGGGAATGAGCGTGAGCTGTTCAAAGTACATAAAGAAGGTTGGAAAGATTGAAATCAGTCTTTGCAAAAATCAAAGAATCAAAAAGTGATCAAAGAACTGAATCGTCTAAGCATCTTATCTGACAAGAGTATTCTAAGCATACTGAAAATATCAAGGTTTTGGGTTTTTTGGTTTTTTTTTTTAACTGCTATTAATAAAATCGAAACAAAATAAATCTCAAAAGTTCTGTTAAATACAGTCCACAGAAGCTAATCTAAATATGTTCCCATTCCTCTTCATGTCCTTTAATTTTACAGACACTTTAAAATACTGAAGGAAAGGAGAGAGAGTTCTGGCCAGAAAATGTCTGCTGAACTTGGACATTATTTGGGCTCTTCTAGTCTCACAAAGGTTCTGTCGTTTTGCCTTCTCTAAACAGTAGGCAGGGACAAATCAGGTGACACAAATACTGTAATGGCTAAAAACTTTAACTTGATATTATATATCAATAATTCTGCTAAAAAGGTACATGAAAAATGCCCTGCCTACACAAAATTTTTAGACTTATTTTATATTACTCTAGAAATGTTGTATTCTATAAAATAGTATTCTTAAGTTAATTATTCTCATTCATTCTCACAAAATATAATAAAGTTTCTTTTACTTCCAAAGAATATGGAATTGAAAATTTTGCTTTCTCTTGCGTATTTTTTCTGCACATACTCTATTTAAAGGAAACTTTAAATCATAAATAAAAATGTATAAATCAAAAGTAAAAATGTAACAGAATAGACTATGAAATTATGAAACAGACCGTGAACTCCATGTCACATGGGGAAAAACTATTTCATTCAATGCTACAAACTTAAGTATGACACAAATATTTAAACCCAAATAGTTTTAAACCATTTATGCTAGTTCAACATGAAAATACTAATGTTGAGCATCTTAAGAGTTTAAAATGTCTTTGAAAAGTTTGACTATAAGCGATGAAAGAAAATACACAAAATTTATATTAGATATTGTGAAATAGGAAGAAAATGTTCAAATGGAAAGAGGAACAAAAGGTGGGGGGAAGGAAGGAATGGAAAATAGAAAAATAGAAGGAAAAATGGAAATAAAGCTTTTGTAAATAAGGAAGGGAAGAGGGGCTGAAAGGGGAGGGGATTGTGGAAAAATAATCGCGATATATCATCTACAGGTACAAATTCTCTGTGACGAATGTTATCAATAAAAATAATTACAAGTAAATACTACATTAGCAATAAATTAAAAGAAAAACTAAAAAGAAAACAAAATGGTGCCGTGCGCTTATAATCCCAGCACTCTGGAAAGCTGAGTCAGTAAATCCCAGTCTGGGGCAACTTAACAATTTAGTGAGATCCAATCTAAAACTCAATATAAAAAGAAGGCTAAAGATGTAGCTTAGTGTGAAGACCCAGGAACAATCTTCAATATAAAAAAAGATGTAGAACACACAAGCCGTTGACTTTATGGAATAAATATTATTGTAAATAAAGTAAATATAAACAAATAGGATCACATGAAAACAATCAATTTTAGAATATATTAGGGGTTTTACTTGTCTCAGACATTTTAAGTGAGGCATTCTAATTAAAAATAATAATATTGAATGATTTTGTTACACTTGGGAAAATTCCATTTTGATATCTCAAGGCAGACTACAGGAAAGGAAGCTGGTCAGAGGGCTGCGTCATCTTGTTTCTTTAATTAATTATTAACATTATTCTCTCCTGGATCCTCAGGGAATACACAGGTAGAGGGAGCATTGCCACTGAAGAAAAAAAATTATGAGTCTATTTTTCCCTTGAAAACAAATATAGTTATGCAAGATTTTAAGAAAATCCAAGAAAGTGAACTCTGCTAACAGAATTGCCTATAAGTATGTCTTTCTCCTCTCTGCTGGCAACTGTGCTTTCTGTCAGTACCAACAACACAAGTGAGGCTGTAGTTAGAGGCTACTAGCTTAACAGACTTACTGAGAAACATTTCTTATATCACCTAGGGATGGAACAAAATAGATTGTTTTTAATTTGCAGTCTGTCTTTGGGAAGTACCCAGGAACACTAAGATAGAATCAAACAATAGGCCAATAGCCTGTGTAAATTCAAATCCGTGGAAAATGGTGGCTATCTATTACACTTACAAAGGTATATATTTTTTCATAAATGCTAACTTTAATGATCTATAGATTAATCTTCTTATTCTAAATGACAGTTCACTTGAAATTTATTCTCCCCATTGATGTGTACACGGAGTGACTGAGAAGTCAACATCTCATCACAGAACACCAACTTCTCATATCCTATCCCTACTATCAAGTAGAAAATTAGTTCATGATTAGAAAAATGAATTCCTTATAAGGAGTGCATAATAATTCTAGAAGCAAGAGCTACTCAATTCTGTGCTAAGAAGATTCAATCAACCTTTTGTATATAGAGGTTCAAAAAAGTACTTATTTTGTGATCACCACCCTAATTTCTTATTTGATAGACCCATATGGAAGAAACATAATCCTAGGTCAGCTTAGAGAAGATTCTGCTTCAGGAAGGCATATCCAAAATCTGGAACATTTTTCAAACTGACAGCATCAGAAACTTTCTCCTACTATCTTCTGTTCATTTGGACTTGAGCAGACCGATGCTACTATATAGTTAAATACAGAACCCCTCTGGAGCTACCTCAGGCTCCCTCACTCTGGTTGGATTCAGCCCCCAGTTCTTATACCTTCAGAAACCAAATTCTATCTTACTGTTGAGTATCTCAGCACCTGAGGACTAAGCTCACTGCTAGCTACTTCATGCTTGGTGACTGAGGAATTCCCCCAGTCAACTTCAAGAACAGCACCAGGATCCTGCTCTGAATTGCTTGGGTCTTCCATTTGATTTTGCTGCTCACATAAACAGAGGCAGACTTGAAATTTTCATAGGCTATGGGTATCACTTATGCTGCTACATGCCTAAAAGACAGTTGAAATTGTCTTGAATCCTTACATATTCATCACAACTACAGGATCACCTGTACTCATCGTCTGTTCTTTTCCATACATTTTATTTCATCTTAACAGCATCTGAAAAGAGCAAGACATCTTTTTTATTGAAAAACAGCATTTTCCATAAATTAATGTGCTTTTAAAATTTTGTTCAAGTGCTTAAAAGGTACTCAATCAATATTCCCTTTATGCTACTATATGAACCAGCCCTTGGAAGACACTCATCTGGGATTGGGTGTAGACCAACAGTCAGAAGCATGGGTGCTGGAGCTGGATTGCCTGGGTTTGAAACCTGCTTCTACAATCTACATTATTGCCTTGAAGGAGTCATTGAAATCCTGTGTCTGTTTCCCCATATGTAAAATGGATCAATAACAGTACCTACCATATACAGTTGTATGAACTCACTATCTATAAGTCACCTCAGACAATGTCTGGCATCCAGTAAGTCCAAGCTATTCATGCTTACTTGCATCCATTATAATATTACCTGTTGTTCTGATATCATTACCACCACCACTACCCCCATGTCTCTGGGCCTGTCTAGCAAGCTACATGTTTCCACTCCACCTTCTCGTTCCAGTACCTTGATGGCTAATAGGACTATGCTCAATTTTTGTGCACAATCTTCTACCCATTGTAGCCCACACTGTCTTCAGCCTTGCTTCCTGTCCTGTTCTGTCTCTCAGCTCTACATACTTAACACCAACAAGAAACAGCAGCTTTCACTGAGTGCACCCTATTATAGGAAACACTGAATGTAAGCAGTGGGAACTGTGAAATGAGTGTGTGTATATTTATTTATTTCACAAAGTATGAATGTTCCACACACTAGGATATAACAGAGAACAAAGAAATAGGTAACAGACAAGAAACAAGAAAATAAACAAATGAAGTCATTTTATATATGTCAAGTGCCACAGAGGGATGACTGGATGGATTCAGCTAACAAATGCATGAATGGAAGTAAGCCAATATTAGATGGAATATGAGCATCCTAGACTGAAGGTATAGCTCATACAGAAGCTCTAAGGGATCAATTTAGCTTGGCATAGAAACTGAGAGATAGGCTGGAGCTAATGAATAAGGTTATGAAATAAGCAGGGACAAGGTCACACAAGGTCTTAAAGGACACATGATAGAATACTTTTGACAGTAAAATTACAGAAAAAGATTGTTAGCTAAGTAATAGATCCTGTACCTGCGTCAAACCATCTCATTTATTAGGGTCCTGTGACTTCTTCCAGCTTTAAAATTCTGTAAATCTCTGAAGGAAATGATAAATCGATAGGCAGATCAGAAAGATTATACTGGTGCTAATCCTTGAGAGGACTAAACAGAAATGGTAGAAAGTGCTTCAGTAGCTGATATGCATGGCAGGCAACTGCCTTCACTGCAGGAACAAAGACAGATTGGATTTTAGACACTAGTAATCCCCCCATCAGAGCGAAGCAATCATGGATAATACCCCACCAACCTCACACCAACAAAAGACTCACTTGAAGATATAGGTAATACAGATAGAGAAAGCAGTAAGTAAAGATTACAGAGAATCAGATAAACACATTCAGAAATGACTAGGAGCCTAAAAAGCTATTTTTAATTCCTTTTTATAAACAAAATGAGGTCTTTTTTAAAAGTTTGAATTCAAAAGATAATTTGAGAACATCAGTCAAAGCACTCTGCAAGAGACTTTGAAATAAACATTTTTTTAAAAGTCCCTGCTGAAAAACTCATTTACAATTATGAACACAACTCAATATTTCAGGTAAAATTTCCACTTAATGAGGAAAGAGAAGAGTCTGGAAACAGATGATCTGGGTTGCCTAGTAAGTATTTAATTTTCCACTTAGCTCTGCAAGACAGGAAGACAGCCTAAGTTCAAACATTAATATTTATAAAAAATGATATAATGTTTAATTTGGAAAAAAGATTTTGGAAAAATGCTGCACTGGTGATGCTAGTTTAAATTTCTGATCCATATTTAGTGTAGGTATGCTCTTTAATACCTCTAATTAACATAGAATTTATATTGTGAAAATATCTTTACAGATAAATTACTTAAATGGATGACTAGGAAACCATAGCAACCATATATTTTAATTAAAGTTTGTTGCTTGAAAGAAAACTCTTAAATAATTGGTGCCTAAAAATCTTTGCTGAGTTGGCTTAACTATGAGAAATATGGGCTTTTAATAACAGCAGAGAAAAAAATCTTCTAATTTACCATCTTCCATTTATACAGGTAGCTCTTATAATATAACTCAAGTTAATATTTTCCAATATTTGAAACTATAACTGTCCTATTAATAGAAAGTCCACTTGAACACAATAGAAAAAAATTATAACTCTGGTATAAGAACATTTTTCTAACCCTGTAAGACACACAAAAAAAGATAAGGACATTTTAAAAACCTTTGTGACAATTATTAATACTTTCAATTTAATTGAAAGTCAATGATGTCTCTTAGCATAGAAAAGTGACATTTTTGTCATTTTGTGAATTACTGCCTGAAACAGAAGTGGGAATCATCAACCACACATTTATTTAAACATTTATAGACAGTCAACTACGTGTCTGTGTTGAAATAAAAATCTTCAGAGTATATTTAACTGAAAGTCCCCTTAAGATATAATGTCTTTATACATTTTGTTTTATCCTCGCAATAGTATTGTCTTTTCAAAAGTTAAGGTAGATGGATCTAGTAAAGCAACTATTTCCAAGTCAAGTACCAAAGTCATAATTACAGAGTAAACCAGCTCAATTCTTCAACAGAATTGACCACTGAGGCTCAACACTTGTTCAATTTTATAAATGACAACAAAGCTAATGATAAAAATCAAGTGACCACTGGATTGTCTTCCTAAGCACTTAGCAGAACTAATGCTACCTTGTATGTTCCTTAAATTCACGTTTAAACATAACCAAAATCCTGAGAGTTTGTCTAAATATATGAGGAAAAAAGAGAGAGAACAACAACAAAATAAAATACAAAACAACATAGTATGAGTTCAGTTTTGTCCCTGCTGTAAGAAAACCAGCTAAGCCAATAGTGAAAAGCTATCCAAACCAAATTTGACCTTATGAAGATGATTCCAAGTGATTTTTATAATCTCATTAGCTGTTAACCAATCTAAACCTCTAAGTTCTTTTAGGAAATTTATTTCAAAGTCCATGGAGCTGGCACCCTTGAGTTGGCCTATACAATTTCACCAAACTTGGAAAGTCTAGACTTGAACCTAGGCGGGGTAGTTGGGATCAGTTGTAGATTTTGTTTGTTTGTTTGTTTTGTTTTTCACTACAGTTACAATATTCATACACATTCATTCTCATATTCACGAGTCCTGCACACCTACTTGCCATCTCAATGAAGGGTACATTATCTGCTGATACGTTCTGCCTAGGTTTCAGATTTATTTTATTTTATTTTATTTGAAGAGGTTTGATTTGCTTATGATTTTGCCCCTCCAAACATTATCCTTTTTCTCTGCAAACTTGCAAATCCCTCCTGCCTTCCAAGATTTGGCCCTTCATATCCTTCCATTTTGGCACTCTCCATTAACTAAGTTAACTGCATATGTCATTCCCATCTTGGAATTCATATTATACTTTCTTTAGCTCCATGAGATAGTATACAGCTTAACGCTGAAATACATTCTAATTTATCCCAGGTTATAGTCTTACCTTCTCAGCTGCATTTATTTCTTAAGAGCAAGAATTTTGTAGCTCATTGTTTTAAACTGTGTAAATACTTGTTATTAGAGTAAAAATTTTCAGTCTTAAAATCATTACCATAACTTGATTCAACCAGTATGAAACAGTCAACTTTTATTTTCAACTCATTTATTCTATGAAATTTCCTCATTCCCAAAAGGCTAGCAGGGGATGGGGGGGGACGACAAGATGTTCTTTAGTTATTTATGTGAAATGTAATCTGATAAAACAATTAATATTTTCCCATTCTTGACTACAAAATATTTAAACAGATTGTATGTAAGAAATTACCTCAGTCAACCCCATGGGAGGTAGGGTGAGTGGGCAGTATTCCAGAAGTTTATTTGTAAGTGAGTTGCTTGGAAAGAGGAAAGCACAGTCTCCAGGCAGAAATAATACTCCACGTGGGTTAGTTTTCCAAAGCCTGTGACATAAAGTCAAAAGAGCTGAGAGGAAGAGAACCTTCTGTAAAGACACATACATAGATCTGAGAAGGCTGACTTGAACCCCAACACCATGCTCTGGGAGGGGAAGGAGGAACAATAACAGGGCTGATCCATACCCTTCCTCTAAGTGATGATCTGGGGATCAGAGAACAGAGCTCAGTGCTGGGAAACAGGAAACTCCAAACCACAGTGGAGACTCCTGTATACTTTCATGAAGAAAGAGGGAAGCAAAATACCAAGTCAAAGTTGTGGGAAGGGAAGGGACACCTGTAGCTGCGTGTCAGCAGCCTTATAAATGACAGGCAGATGTACTTGAGGATGCTCAAATGAGAAGTACCTCAGAAATCACTGACTACAGCCTTTCCCACCCACGCTACATTCCCTCAAATCCTAGGTTCCCTCAGCAAGTCAACGGCTCTCAATGAGAAGAAATAGTCCATGGTCAGTCGGTGTGAGAACTACAAGACTACACAAAATCAACCACAGATCATCACTACATTAAATTCATAATGATCACTGTGAATCTTAGCAAGGTTGGGGAAGGAAATACCGTGCAGCATTTCCAAAACTATTTGACCACAGAAAACTTTTTTCAAAGGACAACTCTGCAGGTCATAGGACAAAAAATCAAAGGATGCAGATTACATTCACCCAGTCTCCTCATCTATTAAATGAGAAAATTAAGGCCTAGAGAAGAAAAACAGTTCTCAAAGATTTCAGGGTTAATACATAGAAGAACAGACACTAAGCACAGAATTCTATGAGTCCAGGTCAGTTATCCCTCTTCTACACTGTTGTGGATGATTCCAGCTCTGGCTGCAGCTACAGTTCCCTCAAGCAGCTGTTCCTAACCTAGCCTTCTCCCCTAAAAATCCTGGGGCTCTACTTCCCTTTTCCCTACCACCCCTAAGTACCTAAATTCACTCCAATGTACCCTTCACTGTCTGTCCCTAATCTAGTCTAATTAAAATTAGATCCAATCTCCAAATCCAGCTCACCGGGATCTCTGCAGATTACTTGCTGCCAAAATTCCCAAAACAAAATGGCTGATCACCAGCCAAACACCACCTGCTGCTGTTAATGGACTGCCTCAGTGTTAAGCAATACCATCTTCTACCACATGCTCTCCCAACAGGCACAACTCCAACCACCTGACTAGAATGCCTCCCATAGCTTCTGTGACATCCAACCAAAGTCCCTGCCTTCTCTCAGTACCTGGTACTCCTGTTCCATCTCTGTTCCTTCTGCCACCCACTGAGCTATATGTGTTGCCCCAGGCAACATCATGTACCCGAGCTTGTAGGACAAACTTCTGCCACAACAAGTATCTATGGCAACAAGATGGGCTAGAAAATAGAATTGAAGTCCACAGTTAACTCCCCAAAGTTAGCTTAGCCAATAGAGAATTTATCAGAGCAGTGAACATTTGGCAAGGCCAAGTATACCGTGTTCCGAATCCTCTGCTGCATCATGGTCTGCTGGGTAACAGCATGGCTTTTAGTAAAGACCTGGGAAGGAGAGAGAGCAGCCCAGGTTTGACTATCCCAAAAGAGAAACTCTGCCCAGGAACAGAGACAAATGAATATAGGATGCAAATCAGCATATCAGTTCTTATCACCACTTCAACCCAACCAAGTTTATTAAGGGTTATTAAGTGTGCCAGTACTATAATGGGCTATAAAGAAATCTAACCCACATAAGATTTCCATTCTAGTTGGTAAAATAACTAAAATGTATAAAAATATGAATATGGTTTAAAGACTATTAGAATAAAAATAGAAGAGTTGTCACAAAAAAGTATATGATTAATTGCCAGCTGGATTGTACAGACAGTAATAGCTATGAATGTTCAAAACAATATGACAAGTCCTCATCTATGAGTATAATAAGACATTCTTGGGATGCACAGGGCAAGAGCATCATCTGACTCACCCATCTTTCCATTAAATGGTCATGTTAAAACCTCATCGACGTGAGAATTAAATATGATAGTGCGTTTGGAAGTATAGAGCACTCTAGGAAGTTATTTATCATGCTTTTGTGTTTCAGGATTAAAGTCTAGGGCAGAAAGTGGATCCTACTATATACAAATATTATATCAAATGAGTTTCAGAATTCAACTAATGTTCAGTTAACAATGTTAGATTTTCAAAATTAGGAGTGAATTCAATGGGCACATAGTAAGCATTCAATAAGTATCAGATGAATTAATGTTAAAATGACAGTGATGTACGGACAACATTTTCTTTTTCCAAATTAAAATCCTTAAAATCATTGTGTATAGTGAACATTCATGAAGCAAAACATGTTTTCCTACTGGAACTTCACAATAATTGGGTGTTTGTTTCTGACCAAGGATTCAGTATTACAGATGTCATGAATATAATATAAAATGTCAAAAAAGCAAAGATAAATCTTTATAATCATGTAAAGTAGTGAAGTTATTCTTTGAATTCTATAATATGGATATCATGCATGGTATACATTAGTTATATGAACGCATCGTAAATTGTACCTACATCACAAAATACAACACTATTACATTATACATTCAAAATTAAATTACTGTAATAGCTATTATAAAGCATTTTAACAATGATTTGTTGCCTTTTTAACAGTGTGTCCAGACATGTAAACACAAGAAATTCTGATTTAGGCTCCCATTTACTCCTGGTAAATGTCCCTTACAGCAAACAGAGGCATCCTAAATCTTTCCAGCAAATGAAAGTTGCTCTCAAAGAAAGAAGGGCTTAGTGGATGTTCATTACAGATAATAGCAATGGTAAGGCTCCTATACGCCAAACCTCAATCCATAGGTCGCCATTTACTCAAGCCTCCTTTGGCTATTTTGTCCCATTTCCTGCTTCTTTTGAAGCAGAAAAGACAGATATGCAAAATCCCATCCCACAGGTATGACCAGCAAAAATGCGCCACTGCTCTTCCTTATCCAGTGCAGTCTGTAGTATACCTGAACTCCTAGGTAAAACAATGCTTCTGAGACTTCATTGTGTACTCAAATCACCTGTAGATCTTGTTCTTCTATGGGTGTTGGCTCAGTAAGGCATGTGCAGGAGATCACAACCTTTTGAGACAAGGTATTAGAGAACCACAGATGTTTGAATCCCTGCCTCATATTGCCCCAGGCATGGGACACTGAGAAAGTTACACAGCCTTCATAACTGTTTAAACCTGCAAAAGGGAAGCTATATTGCTATATTTTTATAGTATTATATTCATTATTGTTACTGAGTTGATGCTGGGCGGTTGAACCCAGGACCTTGCACATACTAGGCATATGCTCTACTATTGAGCTATATCCTCAGCACTTTCATATTATTATAAAGATAAACTGAACTTCTACAAAATCTCTTAGCACCATGCCTGACACATAGTTAAGATTCTCACTAGATGTTAGTTACTGTCTCTTCATTGGAAAGCCACTTAAAACATCAACAATGATAACAATTAACAGGTCACTAGTTTAAGGTTTCAGAAACTGTTCCAAAACAACCCTTATGGGAATTGCTAAAAGCCAGTAAAAGTCAAAATCTTGTGCTTGAGTCCTGATGGAAACTGTTAAATATATGGTCATAGAGATACAAAAACTGGTATGAATTACTACAGTGAGGAAGAGGGCAAAAGGGAAGGAGGAAGCAGTCGAACAGGAAAGCTATCCCAAATGAATGACCACAGAATCTGAGGCATTAGAGTTCCTCTCTCTTGCTGGGCATGGTGTGCGTGCCTGTAATTCCAGCACTTGAGAGAACAAGGCAGGAGGACTGCTGTGAGTTCCAGGCCAGATAAACTCTGTAATGGGTTCAAAGCCAGCCTGAATTGCATAGCAAAACCTTGTCTCAAAAAACAAAAACACTATCAATTATACAATTTGAATTTTATTCACACATTTACTTTTTCACACCAGAGAAACTATTCAGTAGAGGAAGTGGGAAGGGTAGGGGAAAGAAAATAAGGGAAAAGAAAAAAATACGAGAAAAGGAAAAAAAGGAAACAAAGTCTTTGTAAATAGGGAAGGGTGGAGGGGGTGAAGGGAGGGCAGGGACAAGGAGAAAAATGAGAACCAAGATCTGTCATGTAAAGGTACAAGATACCAATGATGAATGTAACCGTACTGTATACCCAAAATGTACCGATAAACTCAATGAAAAATAAATAAATAAATAAAATAAAAGTAATTCCCCACTCCATCCACATTCCTATATTATAAATCAAACACTAGCATTTAAGAGTAACATATCCCTGGAAAAGCCTAAGTGTACTGAACTTACAAGAATTTTGTGCAGACATAGTCACATTTTACATTTTCTCCCTAAAAATCACTAGTATTACAGAACTCAAAAAATACCTGAAGGTCTAAATTAAAAGGGAGACAAATGATTCAAGCTACAGTATTTGGGAGAATGGAGCTTACGGGTCATTATGTGTTCTGTCTACCCAACCCTATGAAAATGAAGTAGAAAGTCAAAAGCAATGAATATTCTCTTGTTGAAAACCATATAGTTACTGATATAATCTTGCTACACATCCCAGAAGAATCCAGGCTGATTCTTTTTTTTTTTTCTCAATGGTATAAGGTGGTACAAACCTTACAGAGTAATATGTAAAAGAAAGAGCTCTAACAGAAATGCCATTTTTCTTTTGCCATAATTGGAGCATATTCTCAATTGCTAATATAGATTGATTTTTGTTGTTATTGTTTGCCTGATAGGTCTGGATTAATTTGGTTAACACATCATCATCATTGTGACCCAATGCTGCAAAGATATTGTTGACAGTTAGAAAAGAAGAATGTTATTTTGTCTAAAAGTAAATCTGACATTTGTGTTAGGTTCCAGGTAAACACTGGGATCTCTTGTTGCTTCTGGTAGCTGCAGTAGATAGGACTAAGTAACAGAATACTAAATTCCAGCAAGAATACATACTAAACTTCTTAGTATCCTAAGGTGGTCTTGGTCAGAAATTGCTTCTTATCCTTGGCGGAAAACCCCCACCTAATTTCTCCTCTCTGTCAAAATAAGCAAGCATCTACTGAAACAATCATTTCTATCAGTAAATGTGGTCACAACATTTCATCCAATGTATGCCCCTGTCTCATGGGAAATCATAAACATAGGTTAAACAATGGTTACAGGAAGATATAGAAAATGCGTCTACACCTAGCACAAGTTAGGATGGGCCTGGAGCAAGCACTTTCTTTAATTCTCTGGTTCTTCTTACATTAAATGGAACAAACAAGTAAAAGCTGATAGTGTGAATAGTGTGACTCCTCCAAAGCCTTGTACAAATATGTAAAAAACAGAATTGAAGAAAGAAAGAATCATAATCTTTTTCTCTCTGGGGAAAGTGCCCATTATGTTATAGACACGAAGCAACCATAAAAACTCTAGGCATGGAGCTAATATTCAGTCAACATCCCAGAGCACTTTCAAAAGCATTCAGTTTTTCAGAAAACATCTTTTTAGGCCCTTGGTGGACAAGTCAAAGTCAATGACAGTCTTTCACCTGGAATGCCTTATAGCTTCTTCATTTGCTCAAATCTTTCTGAAAGCTGTTTTCTAAAAGTGACGGTCAAAACAAAAACTGTAGCCAAGTAGATTTATCTCCATCAGTCCATTAATCAGCCCGTGTTCATCCAACTACCACCCCTGACTTTATTTTGAAAATCACTTTTCTTGTTAACCAAATGCTACGTACAATCTGGATACCACTCAACTTCAAGAGCACAATTACTTTTTAAGCAATATCCTATACCCGTGATGGGGAACCTTTTAGAGCTTGCAATGATAATCACCCACTGCGGTATGCATGCGATAGGCTTGCCACCACTGTGCTTCAGGATAGCATTAAATAAGCTACTGCTACCCCATGAAACATTTTAAACCCCTAGCCTGTAATATCAATGGCGGTCTATAAAGCTTTTATAATCATTAAGCTGGCAGTGTGATGCATTGCAAGCTGAAGTCTATGAGGCACATTTACGAAGCTGCTCCGATCTGTATGGCAGCCTATGGTCAGATTTAAGAGCTGGTTCCACTTTCGAGTTTATTTGAACTATCTCAGGAAGGCCTCTGTCACAAACCATTTCTGATTTTCTTCCCTTTGAACCTTGTGATAGAGATGATCTTTGTAAATAGACTGAAATAAAGAAGTTAAGATGAAAGGAACGTCCCCAGTCCTGCTTTCCTAACCCTGACCCCCGTGCTGGTGGGCTGGAATTGCTAAAGATAAACATCCTGAAAGAAAATGCTCCATTTGGGTTAACACAGCACTGTCTTGTGACCATGACTTGTGATTGGAACTGTGGGAACTAAGATGTCTTATCAACTAAAAGGAGGTCGTGACTGTAAGACTCCAATAACAGACAGATTGTCACCCAGCCCAGGGTTGATCATTTGGCACAGCCTTTAGTGCAGGCTGACCCTTTTTCTCTTGTTGTTGTTTTTTACCCACTTCTGCATCTCTGTGTGTCATTTACCAGTTCTTTCCACAACACTTGTGAGGCAAAAAAACTGAAATTTTATAGTTATCTTCTTCTGAAAAGCCTTTTTTTTCAAAGTTTATTTATTATGCTATGAGTTAATTTTTATACATCAGTAACACAAAGGTATTCATAGGACCAGAAAAAAAATCACCTGGAACTCTGTACAAAAGGATCATATTAATAACAGTGTTTTCACATTATTCCTTTAGGAAGCACTGGTTCCAGGTTCCACAGGAACAGTGGAAACTAGAAGGCTCACATTTCTCCCTGTCTCCAAAAGAGAGCTCTAGTTACTAGAGAAGCTACCCTTCACTTTTCCCATCCTGCTCTTGACAAAAGGTGCAACCTTCTCCTTCTCCTAGCTTCCCCTCCAAAACCTGAAAAATACAAAGTCAAAATTTAGTCCTAAACCTGTGTGTCTCCAAAGCCAAATCTCATTCCTCCTCCCACAATGTAGAGATCACACTAGCCATTATATGTGGTACATCTTCCAAAAGACTTGGTTTAGTGGCCTCCAATAAACCCGGATTCCCTCTCCTCCTTCCCTCTAACAAATGCCACGCAGGGTAAAGCTTCCTCTTTGCTCTCAGTGTGGCACTATCAAACACGAATAAGATGTTACAAAAAACACCAAAGGTAGCTGTTATTAGGTTCCCTTTTTTTCAATTAAGGGAAAATGAAGCCCCTAGAAAGGGTTTTGTTGTTTGTATTTTTCTAGGTCTGCTCTGCTAGAAGGCAGTGGAGCCAGGTTTTAAATCCTACTCTTTTTGAATGAAACAGAAAGATCAATTTGTCACCTCCCATCTTAAGCAGATATCCCCAGTTACAACAGCTTCCAAAGTAAAACCCACCTGTTGAAATAAACTCTGGGTGAACAGAACCCATGGATATATCTGTTGATAATAGTTCTCCCAAAATTATCTTCCATTTCACTTCACATTTGTGTAGGGGGAGGGAGGTATTCTTATAGAATTACAGAGAACTGAAAGAATGGAATTCAGAACAGAAACATTTTGATGAACATCAACAAAACATTTTGCTTGAAGAAAGGTCTAAAAATGGTGACATATATGCCTTCTCACAACTAGTCTGAGGAAATTTCAGGACTTATCCGAAACGTCAGAATAACCAGGTCACCAGAGATCCTCCTTAAAGTTCTACTCATATTATAAGAATTTAAAAAGGATGTCACTGAAGAGAATGAACTTTACAATTGGAGTGACTCATGAAGAACATGCTTCCTAAAAACACTTAAGTGTTTATTGTTGACAATGACATCACCTATGTTTAGGAAGGCCATAGCCATTGCTAAAATCAGGAAATTAGTCATGTACATGAATCATAACCACCTGTCCATACATAAGAGATGTACCTGAAAAAGGCTTTGTGCTTGTGCAAATCAGTTTCTATATGTCAAACTATTTCATAACAGTTTGATTTAGTCAGAAGTTCTACACCTTCTATAGCAATACTGGAAGCAGGTGGAAACATTCTTGGCACTAGAAGAACTAAATAACAACCATTACACACTATTCTGTCAGCTTTGCTTCACTTCAGAACAGTGCTGGGACGCCCATGATCCATGGGTGCATACCAGTCTAATAAGCCATCAATGGATCCACCATCTTCATACCATGTTGACAAGACACATGCGTTGTGAAGTCACGGAGATATGCATTCTAATGCTGGCATTGTCAATTATTAGGTATATGATTTGGGGTAGTCTTTAATCTCCCTGAGCTTCAGGTTCCTTACCAGTACCATGAATATTAAAATGTCTTTACATAATAAACTGAAAATGTAAATAAGGATCAAAATGTATAAGTGATAATGTGAAATAGGAAGAAAAGGTCCAAATGGGAAGAGGAAGTGGGAGGTGGAGGAAGGAAATAGGGAAAGGATTAAATATGATAAAAGGAAAAAATGAAAACAAAGCCTTAGCAAATAGGGAGAGGTATACAGGGATTAAAGGGAGGGCAGGGGAATTGGGAAAAAAATAAGAACCAAGATATATCATGTAAAGGTGCAAATTTCCAATGATGAATGTCATCATATTGTACAACTAAAATGTACCAATAAATGTAATGAATAAAAAACCTTGTGGACTTGTTGTAAAGATAAGAAATAACTAATTGAGCTGGAACAAAATAAGCATTTAATGATATACTAATTATTATTTTTACACTCTAAGATCAATATAGAGATACAAACTCAAATCTTTCATGTGTCAGGATCACTCAGTAAAGAAAAGGGATAGTGTATTCAACATCTACTTATTGGTTCAATAAATTTGTATTCTATCTCCCTCTTGGTGGTTCAGGGACTAACGTACTCTTGTAAATGAGAGGAGTCTGTACGAAGCTTAGCACCAGTAAAAAGCCTGACTCAGAGAGACTTGAATTATTTTAAGCATATATAATAATTTGTGCACTGTATAATTAAGATATTTCATAACAATCAATATTATTAACTATCATTTTTTATGATTTTCATGCCTACAACTGGTAAGACTAAGAACACAAGGAAATTAAAAATAAGCTCAAAACCATATTGTTAACAAAGGCTCCAACTGTATCTATTCAAAGCATAGAAAATAAATTAAAGTATAAAGATAAATCCTTTGATTTTTCTGATTTTAGCTGTAGTTTTTGAATTTTTTTAATGCTCGGCCTTATCTCTATCCAAAGTGTTAAAAAGTCAAAGGAATTTTGACTCACGCAAAACCACCACTTATGCATTTCCATTCAATCTACCCAAAGTAGGCTGAAATTTCTTTAACTAGACAAAATGTCTTTCTAATACAAGAACAGCTGGGAAGGAAAATATTTCAGATCGCAGTAGCCTCCTCCTAGATCAGCTCACCCAGGACAGCAGGTTCTGCGTCTTCTTGTTCACTGCTGCAATTCAGCATCTACCTTGGGCTTGGCAGAGTAGGTGTTCAAAAAGCAGGCGTCGCTCAAACAACTAATTAACATGCTGACTTGAAATTAATGTATGTGGTGATCACCAACTAGAAACTATGCCCTTCTCTGCAATAAACATATAGTAATGAAGCATTTATAATTTATACTTTTCATTACTTCAAACTTACAACCCCACAATTTTTCTGAGTTAATGACATTTGGATATATGGTCATAGAAGTGCTTATAAGAGACAGAATTTTTAAACTCTATAAACAATGTTCAATCCAACTCAAAAATAATTGTTTAAGAAGTGCTCATATGTTAGAAGTCTCATAGAAATTATAATAAACAAAAAGAAGTCCATGACTTTTCTCCTATATTCATCTCAGTTGAAGCCATCACACTTAGCATAGCTTGGGCACCTGGCAAGACAATGCAGTGTCTGTGAAGGCAAAGAAAGAAAGGAACAGGAATAAGAGCCAGAAGAGAATTGCTTCCTGGAACAAGTTTATATTCAATTAAAAAGAAATGTGTCAATCTTCAAATTGTCATTTTTGATAGCTAATATCATTATCTAGGAAACAGGAGGACTTGATTAGAAAATCAGCAGTGCTGATTACAGAATAAAAAGTACTCTATGCTGAATTAAATGCAGCAATTAATCAAAGCCAATGTACCCACTTGTAAATATCAATATTGAATTTTAAGCATATAAACCAGCCAATCAATTAAATCTGAGAGCATGACTTTAATCAGTGAAAGCTGAGATACAATTTGCTGAATTCTGCAGTAATGAAACTTAAGTCATTGTTGAAACTTAATCTTTGCTGCCTGTGAAGCAGATACAAATTACAGGGTCTCTTCACAATGTCATTATCTATGTATGGGCTGTGCCCTCACCTTCTGAAAAACTCTTGACAGTAGAGGCTGTATATACAGAGTACTTCCTCAACTTCAAACTTGGAGTGTATTAATAGTGTGCAAGAGAACAGTAGTTAAATCGTCCAAGTTTAAATGTCAACTCCATTTACCAGCTGTGAGACCTAGGGCAGGTTACTCACCCCTTCTATGACTCAGTTTTCCTATCAGTAAAATGGGGAGACCAGTACCTTACATGCTGTTGAAACATAAAATAAGTTATGAAGTGTGAAACACATAAAATGGTATTTGCTAAACTCTAACTATTCAGTAAACATTAAAGTTTACTAATGAACCTATTTCACCTCCATTTTGTAAAATGATCATGTATCGACATTATTATATCTTAAATATATTCATGACCATCATTTACTGTTTTTCTTCCTAATAATCTCAAGGATAATACTCCATAGATTTTACTATAAATACGTTAAAAGTTTACACAGAAGTCATATATCTTCTTTGAAATATTTGGAAAACATTTTACCTCCCAGATTTTTTTCCATGAATACAAGTTTCTAATAAGTATCAGGTTAAAAAAAAAACAAAAACAAAAAAACAAACACTACTTTAAAGCCAGGGATTCAGCTCAGTGGTGTCACCATCTGCCTTACAAGCTAAAGGTCCTGAGTTTCATCCCTGGTATTAAAAAAAAAAAAATCCCATTTTATGTAGATTTTCTATTTCAACATGTTCCACTTTCATCACAATATGATTGGGAGTGGTCCATCAGTTCTTCCCATAACCTGAATATTTTATTCCACTAGCAGCCCAGATGCAAATATAATCACAAAGTGTTCTTTCACCTCATAATTAAGTATACTTGGCCTGGTGAACTCTCACATAAATGCATAAATGAATTTCCTAGAGGAAATTTTCAGTTCCACCGCACAAAAGTCAAATTTTCATGCATATCATATTCCTCAGATTTAAAATTCTACTCAGAATACATCTCCCTTGCTATTTTAGGATGAACCTAAGAGCACTTTCAAAAATATTATTTGTTTGAAATGTCAGTTCTGTGAATTCTCCGAAGTCCAGAAAGCCCAAATTACATGTGCCACATTCAATTAAAACTACAGAATCAAAGGTGAACCACACTGTCAGTGGTAGTGATGATGAACTGGATGGGACTTTAGGTAACATGTCATATTTCCTAATGAGAACACACAACAGCCCAATTCAGAGAGATGTGGGAACAATCACAATCACAATTGCCACCTATGGAAATAACTTACATAACTGCTGTCACTTGATGAAAATCACAAGGACATGGAAATACGACAGCCACCCTTTACTCTTTTGTTCCACTTCTTTTCTCTTTCAAAGCTCTTTCTGGCTTTACTTGATATGATGAACCTCCTCACTCTTACTGTCTGTTCCCCAAAATGCCCAGTGAACGGTTAGTTCCCATGTCCATTAGGAGATACTCATCAACCAACATACTGCTTATCCATTAATAATGCCAGAACATCACAGTCTAAAACCATGCTTTATACTTATAAAATAACCGATACTTGATTTCAGCAAAGACAGTTCAAAACCTTTATGGATACAGTAATTTTCTTCTCTCAATTAAAAATAAAAGTTCCTGGCAGTTTTTTGCCTGCTCTATAAACATAGAAACCACTCAGACAGGAAAAATAATGACTTAGCTCTCCTAAGGACAAAATATTCATTCTCCCAAGTCTTTAGCTGACAGCAAATACCACCTCTGTAACCCCTTTCTTGTTGGGTGCTCTTTAGGCATAGCCTTCCTATTCATCAAAGTTCAGCATTCAAATCTAGCTCTTTACTATTTGTGACAATCTGCTGATTTTCCTCCATTTCTTCATGCAATCAATCTGACTAAGCATGCATTCTGTGCCAGGTATTGTGCAAGGAATCCTGAGCACATGAGAAAGGAAAATATCAGTTGATTTCCCTGAGCTCCTGCAGTTCACCATTATGTCTTATGAACCACTTTTAGTTTAACCACACAACTATGCACATTCTTTCACTTAATTTTACATAATGAATATTTACTGCCCCCCAGGACTGTAGAGATATAGTATAGAAGAAAGAGGTATAACTGCAAGCCTCAGAAAGCTCACTCCACATCTAGTACAGGAGAAAGCAAGGTAAAGAATTTCAATCTAGTGAGAAACTGTTTATAAAAGATTGTTTGTGAGATGAGGATGATGTTGAAAATATCAGCAGGTCCATCAAAAGTCATGGTGTACATGAGAAAAAGCACCGATTTGGGGTCCAGAAACCTGGTCCCTCTCCTCCCTCAGCACGTCACTGAGCAGGTCAGTTAACAATCTTTCCCCCACTTGATTTTCAGAGCTAACACCATAAATGTCTGCTGATTTCAATCATCTCACAGGGTTAATAAGAGCATCAAATGAGAGGCCAAAGAAGAAAATGGGCTATACTCAGAGCCTCCCAAATCTCACATGAGACTGTCTGTGGAGAAGGAGATAAAAGAAAGGCTGGGAAGAGCTTTCTCAAATGCACATATAAACACAATGTGCACAAATAAATACAGCACTCATACACAATGAATCTGATTTCAGGGTTTGAAAATGAGCATTATGTTGAGGTTATAACAGAATCTAAAATAAAGAAGGGCTTCATCTGTAATCCAAGCACTCTGGGAGACTGGTACAGAAGGATTACAAGTTCTAACCTAACCTGGGCACATTAGTGAGGTGCTGTCTGAAAATAAAAAATAAAATAAAATAGCTCTGGAGATGCAGTTCAGTGTGAAGGCCCTAAGTTCAAACCCAAGTACCGAGCCTCAAAAAAGAAAAAAAAAAATCCTTTGTATTGGAAAGATGGTTTCTGTGCAAGCTAATTTCTCTCCAGGGCTCATGGCACTACTCAGCTAATACAAAATCAGATATATTTCTCCAGAAGAATTTTCTTCCAGTAATCATTATGTGGGTTCATTTTTCTATTGTAAAATTCTAGAGATACACCTATGTCATGCCCACTGATGACAGTGACAGAACGCAGGTGTGCTCAAGCACTGTGGGTTACTTTCAGAGGCATTTCCTATATCCTTCCTGCCCTTTGTCCACTGCCAGCTCAGCTCTAGTCAATCTCTCTCTCAAAAGATCCTCTCACTTGCTTCATCGATGTATCTCAATACATTCTGCTCCCTTAGGTGAAGCAAATCCTCTCTTGGGGATAGGGTGGACTTATTTCTATTCATTTAATCTCTATATTATGTTTAAGTAATTCTGTACACATGAAATGTGTAATGTACCTAAAACAATTCAGATTCCCCATTCTCTATTGAATCATTCTTCAAATCTCTTAAACCATCTCTAATAACTTTTTCCCTTCTTGCTTCCTACTCACTTGGTATTAATCACATATTGCCGAAAAATTCATGATTCATCACTTTGTATCAGAATCATTGGAGGAAGCCTTGTTTAAGATACGATTCTCAGACTCCTGCCTCAAGAAATTCTGATTGGGAACTTGTAGCTGAAAAAACCATATCGTAACTATCACCAAGGCAATTCCGTCAGAGTTGGTGAAAAAGTCAAACTCAGAAACAGTGCCCGACCACAATTCATCCTATGACAGGACTCTGCACACACACATATGTGTTCAGCACATATGATATACGCTATGCACACACAACACACTTGCAGACACATATAGCGTGTTTCATGACAGCAAGTGATTTGATTTGCTTCATAAACATTTCATAGGCACTCAGGAATACTACGTTGAGAAAAGCTTTTAGGGTAAAGCACTTTATTATTTCAGTAAAAGTATCCAAAATCTAGAAGTTGACTTCTTTTCTAAAATCTCAGTCCCAAATTTATTTTATTTTTAGCTTGAACAGATAAATATTTTTCTTTTCATTTATTGCTGCTTGTAAAATCAAATCGGGGTTTCAAAACTCCAGATTACTCAGATGATACTCCAGACTAAACATCACAGTTTATGTTTATAGGAAAAGTAAATGTGATTAAATATGACTCAAATCACAAACTTGTAAAATAAGATTCACTGGCTTTGCAGTGAAAACATCACAAATGAAATATATTTAGAGAAAGCATCATTCCCAAATAGGGTATATCACAAGAACAGGCCAGCCCATCCATACTGACAGTAATACTTGATACTGTCATCTGTTTAGCATGTCTGACTATGTTGCCTATTTTCTGGACGGATTCTTTAAAGGAAAAAAGAGTATATCCTCATTGAGATTACAAACTTAAATGTTTTCCATTCTTGAAATCCGGGCAGTAGCATTCTTGACCATGAAACAGCATGCTGATGTTTTCTGCTCCTAGACTTCACTTCCACCCAAATAATAGAAACTGATCAAACTATAGGAAATCTTCTCCATTAACCAGGCTCAATCTCACCCTCAGGCAATCAAAGCTGCTCTTACAGTGGGAAAAAAAGGGGGATTACTGTATTGGAAATATCTAAGTCAACTCATTAGCAAATCACCATTAAATTGCCCTTACTGATAGGCCACATATAAGACTATTCTCCGAGTCAAGAAACAAGTTTTTCTATATTTATCTACTTAATAAATATTTATTCAAAGCCTACTTGGCATGATGCATGGTATTTATCCTCAATGGTCCTTTGATCCAAATACCAAAGTTAAACTGCACTCAGTCCTTTCCCATAGAAAACCCTATTCCTAGAGTCTGGGGACTTAGCTTAGTGGTTTAGCTGCCTGTCTTGCAGGCACAAGGACCAGAGTTCAATCCTCGGTACAAGAAAAAAGAAGGAAAACCCTATCCCTCTTTTACTACCCCAATGGTTGTGTTTTGATAATCTATCTCTGCATCTTGGAGCTTCAGTCACCTTGGAAGGACCTGGCTTGCCTGGATCTGCATATACTGTCTGTTGCTGAATGCTGGCTGCCCCTAAGTCCACCACTAGCATACACTTCTGTTGTCATCCAGATTCCTCTCTCTCTCACCTCTCACCATTCTTTCCCTGTTCTAGAGCAATGCCTACTGAACATGCCAAGAGTCTTGCTTAGCTGCTCATCTCTTCCAGTTCTTCCCATTTTGATCAAGTTAATTCTCCTATCCCTCATTTATTGAGTCATTGCACGAGTTTGTACTACAGTGCTTTAGTTAGTGAAATCTCTGCAGTGTTTTTAGTTAGTAAAATCAATTTCCCCAACCCCACATCAGATTTGTAAATATAAGTCTGCAAAAAAAGAAACTGGGGGAAGAGAAGGTAAACATCAGCAGCTGATTTCATGAGTACAGTGATGGGAATTGGTTAATGTTGGGAATTTTATTCAGTTTTTTGCTTAAAATAACCTGTCCCTTACCTTACCCAGTGTCTTGATTCAGAACAAGTCCTCACTGAATATGCCCCTTTCAATCTATATGGCAGCTGGAATCTCTTCGTGAGTCAGATGGTAGCTGACCATTCTCTGTTCTCAATAGTTTCTCATGTTCAGTGCTCCTTGTCCAACTTGCCAGGAAATCTGTTTCCAGTGGCAAAACAAGGAAACAAAAGACACCTGGGCTCCAGAATTAGTACAGCCTAAGGATTCCAAGCAGATATTATGAATTTTTTTGGAGGGGGGGATACTGGGGATCGAACTCCAGTCCTTGCACTCACGAGGCAGGTAACAGAACCACTGAGCTAAATCCCCAGCTCTGAGATTATGAATTTTAATTCCCTATTACTTCACAGACACATCCAGGCAAGAACATTAAGAAAGACTAATCAAGGAAGAAATCAGCAGGGGGGCATCTAAGCAGAAGATCACTGACAGCACTCTAAACTTAGCACAGCCAATGCTTATAGCCTCCTTAAGTCCTCTTTTCCCATTAAAGATGCCCTGGAAACAAGCTGCCTAAGAATATTGCTGCAGTTATCACAGATACCAAATTGGCAGACAATATTCTCTAAGTGCATTGGGATAGGAGTTGCGGATTTCCTGTGCACCTTCTACTCTTCCAGACTGAGTGCAGTTATAAGAGCAAGAGCAGTGGTACCATGATAAATAATGCATGAGAACGTCAGCTGTGGAAAGGTTTATTGAGGCCTCCCATGCTTGTGTATGCCTAAACCTAGCATTTGCTACAGTGTGACTGGGTTTGCTACCCCATGTGTCCAAAATGGTAATGAGAATGGCAGAGGTAAGGAAGAAGCTGTACCTCTGATCTTGTCCTTAGCTTCTCTCCAGCTATTCTTCCCACTGTTTTCAATCCCCAACCAGTCTCCCCCACCCCCGCCTGCAGGCCCTCTGAGGTTAGCCAACTAATAAAATCACAGCATTACAAAGGCCACAAAGGTACACAGAACTGATATGCATGGTTAAATACTTCCGTTTAATAAGACCCCAACTTTCAAACCTCCTATTGCTGCCTCTCTCAATTCCCAACTGTTCTCTAATCTTTCAATTAAGGACAGTTGCATATTTCCTGGACTCTAGTTGTCCTAGGTAGAAGTGAAAAAAATCTGAGACTGGTAAAGGGATTATAAGCTTAAAAGATTCCCCTAAAGTAATCAAAACCTCAGAGAATACATGATATATAAATTAGAAGAGTTTGGCTTAAAATTTTCTGAATTAAAATTTAGCTGAGCTCTGAAATAGAATTCAGGACCTAAATACTTACTAAAAGTGTCAATATGTTCCTTTAACCAACTGTGGAGCAAAATCACTTTTTATTCTACAATGCAGCCTATAATTGAAATGAGGTTTCTCCTTTATGTAGGTTTATTTTTTATCTAAAATTCCATGGCGCTTCCCAGGTAATGAAATCTATTTATCCACACCCCAGAAGCCTCTGTTCTGCAATTACCCTGCACCAAACTCAGAGTATTGGGCATCACTTAAGCTTTGCTTATTGTCTCTTTGGCTGCCATTGCTACTTTGCAACCAATGTTAATTAGCCAAACTGTAATTACTCAAAAATACTACTGTGTCACAAGATGCCATTCAGCCAGTGTATCTGCTAACAAAGAATCATCATTTCTCAATGTAACATCAACCCTAGGAAGATTGCATGGCTGTGCAAGGTGGCTCTGAGGCCTGGCTCATGACTTTGTAATTCTCCCCTGCAGCCAGTGTGGAACGGCCAGGAATCACAGCTGTAACTCTTCCTGTGGATTGATCTGTTGGTGATAGCAGAGCACAGTTTACCAAACAGGTTGGAAGGTACTAACATTTCATAACCTTTTTTTATACCCCTAAACACTGCCAGTGGCTGGTGTCAAGCTTCATCTAAACATCTGTCAAAAGCCATCCAGTTTGGCCAAATGGCCTGAAGAAGAATGAAGCTCTGAGCTCAGATCCTCATACCAATATCCAAGGCACCCACATCATCTCAAACAGCAAGTTCTGACACTCACTTGGACTTAGTAAGCAGATATTTAGTGAGCAGATATTTTGCCTGATGCCTTGTGCTGTTAGATTTTACTGAGAGAAGTCCATGCCCTGGCCTTCAAGACCACACAATGCAACACAGAAAACCCTCCAGTGAGTAATCACTTTGCAAAGTCCTGTTCTTTGCTCAACTTGGAATATATTCTGGTCAATTAACTGTTTCTTACTGAATAACTACATCACAAAATCCCCAATTCTTGAGTAATAATATTTATGCTTTGGGAACAGAATGTAGTACTTGCTTTACTTCACACAAGGATCACACAATGGGGAACACATGCTAATACAAAGACTTGCAACAAAAAAGAAACAAAACAAAACAAGCAAGAGAAGGACAGTTTCTGAACAGAGAGCCAGAAAAGAGGAGGTGCTTCCCAGTGGTTCTGAATAAGTTTCCCCAATTCATCCACTTAACATATGGATAAAAATCCATTTCAATGAAGCAGCCTTGCCTGGGTTGCCTCTCATTTCCTCTAATCATGTTAGGGCCACCGTGGGAAACATTTGTAATGTGCTTACAGATGCCTGCCCCCACTTCTCAACAAATAAGTATTACATCAGTAAATCCCACTGAGAGTGCACTCCAGAAAAAGCAGTACTTGCAAAACATCTTATGTTCATTTTTCAGAATTCAGAATGATGTGACTAACCTCTGATATACAATAAAAATGATTAAATGCAAACACTACTGAGCCTGTATAATAAATATTTTATACATTAATGTTCTCAAAAGTCTTATTTCATTTTTACTGTTTTTCTATATAGCATTATTCTATTTTAGTACATGCAATGACATAATCTTCCATGAAAAAAGTAGGCATTTCTGGCTCATTTTAAGTAAACCAATGGATAATTATTGTGCTATTACTTAGCTATGTAAGTTGTTTAAATTGCTAATACTTTCCTCTTTCCATTATTAGAGACAATTCACTCATTCCCAAGAAAAATAGAAAATTTCCTCCAACGTAAACTGTTTCTTCTCTCATGCCTAAGATATACAACCCAGATGCTGCCTTAAGATTCTTTTACAAAACAGGGCATCGCTCCAATGGAAATGTTTCCATGTACCGCCTGATTAGCTGTCGTTCAATACTGAAAGTCATCTTCCTATATGAGAAGATACCATTTAGCTTTAGGGGGAAAAAAACCTGCTTGGGGGAGCACTTGAATGCCTCCAGTAACTAATAGCAGGGTGCCCTGGTGACCACGGCCTTCTTCTTGTGCCCACTTGCAGATGTTTCTCCAAGCTCCTCTTCTCATTGTCATTTGTCATTTATGGAAAAGAAAAAGATAAAAACTACAGTACCCCAGGAATTTCTCAGTAAGTATGTTATGAATAGTTTTAAGTTATTTCATAACCTCTTGGCCCATTGGGAAAAAGAAACCCTTCTGAACTATGAATGACTCTTTGCGATAAACTATCACAATAGTGAAAGGAGGGATGGCGCACATTAGACATGTATTCAGAAGCTTTTGCACATGGGAATATTGAGGCAGGGAAAAAAAGAGGCAATGAAAGTGATACCCATGAGAGCCTGACAGTGTGCTTCGGTTCCTAGAGTCCTTTTCACAGCAAGAAAAGGAAAATTGCTAAATTTTCCTGTAAATTTTGCATTTTTATTATTTTTAAATTAGGTGACAGAACTTTATTTCTTTTCTTATTGAGTTTATTTTGCATTTTTAATACTCATTTTCATTTTCTCTTTTGCATACCTCCCCCATCTCTTTTGTATATGTAAGAAAGATATTGGCTGGGGATTTAGCTCTGTGGTTCCAACGTCTGCCTTGCAAAAACAAGGACTAGATTTCAATCCCCAGTACAAAAAAAAAAAAACAAAACGATATTAATACTGACAGGCTTACACCTTTAGGGTTAAAGGTGTAGGGGAAGTGGGAAAGGTAGGGGAAAGGAAATAAGGGAAAAGAAAAAATATGAGAAAATGAAAAAATGGAAATAAAGTGTTTGTAAATAGGGAAGGGAGGAGGGGGTGAAAAGAGGGCAGGGACAAGGGGAAAAAATGAAAACCAAGACCTGTCGTGTAAAGGTACAGATCCCAATGGTGAATGTAACTGTACTGTATACCCAAAATGTACCAATAAACTCAATGAGAAAAAAATACTGTTGCTCTGACACCAGCCCCAGCGAGGAAGGCTGCCCTGAGAGCTCTCCCACTACCTGCTCAGGCCCATTAGGCAGATCCACGCCATTCCCTGCCTGCTCTGACACCAGCTCCAGCAAGACAGATAGTGCCTCCCACAATCCTCCCCACCCCTGCACTCTCAAACCTCTTGATTGGGCCAGTCCTTGGACCCACTCTGCAGAGGCATAGGTGGTTATAAAGGGTATTTTTATGAGCTCCCAACTTTGAACCTCTTTAAAGAAAGGGTGGAGGAAATCTGTAATAGAACCTTGTGGAGTTCAACCCTGCAGGTTGGGAAACTCAGTTTAGGCCTTGTGGCCTGAGGTCAGTCTGAGTCGCGGGGATCTGCCATTGGCTAGCTGAGATCAGGGAACTTGGTTCTGCACATGGCTGTGCACATGGTATATTATGACAGCAGAGACATAGTCTGAAAGAGACCCTTCAATTTATTTTTTTTATTCTTTCTCTCTTTTCCTCATTCCACCCTTCAATTTATTTCTTTTCTGTCCTCTTTCTCCAACTCTGTCTCTTGCTCCACCATATTATCCCTCATCTCCCTTTCTATTCCTGCTCCTGCCCTAACTCAGACTTCTTATTTTGTTATTTTTTCTTTTTTCTTTATGTTCTTTTCTTCTGTCATTTTACCTCACTCATGGGTCAGTAGTTTCAAGGGAAAGCAAGCCCCTGTTACTGTTAAGGGGATATATTCTTGTCCTTATTCTTGAACTCTGTCTATCCCTTTTGAATTTAATAGTTTTTTAAAGATTGTATGGTCACTCTATGTCCTCTGGCTTCACTTGAAACCTTCTCCACTTCTTTCACTTATCTACTCCTCTCATCCTAACTCTATCTAAGCCCCCATCCTAAATGGTAAAGATGCTATGCTGAAAAGCGTATTCACTGCAAACATATTCTGGGCTGCTTATTGATTTTAATTTAATTAACATGGTTTAAAGGTGATAGATTAATGACTACCACAAGTGGTCAACTTGCAAGTTGTGCTTGATCCTATTGTGCTGCTGAATGTATCAATTGGGATAAAGGATTGTGATTGATTTATTGAGTTGTTTTCTCTGATATTATGAAAATGAGAAGGTCTATGCGACAGTAGAGTCTCCAAAGCTAAAGCACAGCTATATCAGGAAGATTTAAGTAATAACACAAAAATTAAACCAAGGACAACCCAACCAAAAAAAATAAAAATGAGAAAACACTTGACCAAGACATAGACAGACTTCCAGTTCACCAATGGCAAACAGTAGGGCAAATGAGGATGACAAGTCTGATGGTGAACCAGCAGAACACCCTGAACCCATAGCACAGGCAGTAACAAAACAGATCAATCAGGCTCTAGAAAAATTCAAAATAGAAATAATTCCCAGATAACCATAGCGATGATGAGTAAAATGGAAGTCATAATTCAAGACTCTAGAACAGAAACTGAGGAAAAAAATAGATGAGCTCAGGACCATGATAGAAGCCATGAAGGCCCAGCATAAGAAATAAATGGAAACAATGAATGCCCAACAGAGGAAAGAAATAGAATCCATAAAAGCGATTCAAACAGATATCCAGGAGATTAAAAACACTACTGAAAGTGTGCCCAACAGAATAAAAGATTGTGAAGACAGAATTTCAGATATAGAAGATAGGATTGCAGTCAGTGACCATGAAAAGAGAGATCTCTTAAAAGCAGTAACAGATCATGAGAAATTGATCCAAAAACTTCTAGATGATGCAAAGTAGAATAACATAAGACTGATAGGAATCCATGAAGTAGCAGGAGAAAATACAAATGACTTAAGAAAAGCTCACAGAATTAATGACAGAAAACTTCCCAAACAGAAGGGAAGAATTAGACATACAGATAAGTGAGGTATATAGAACTCCAACTAGCCACGATAAAAAAAAAAAATCTACACCTAGACATACAATAATCAAGATCCCAGAAACCCAACAGAAGAACAAAATACTACAAGCAGTAAGAGAAAAGAAACAAATCACATGCAAAGGAAAGCCCATCAGAATCACAGCAGACTTTTCAACACAAACCCTTAGGTCAAGGAGAGCCTGGAGTGAGGTATTTCAAGTCCTAAAAGAAAACAACCTCCAACCTAGACTGATGTATCCTGCAAAACTCTCTTTCAAAATGGATGGGGAAATAAGATACTTCCATGACAAAGAACACCTCAGAAACTTCATGAACACAAAACCAGCACTACAAGAAATTCTAAACAATATCCTAGAAAAGAACAATGAAGGTCACAACAACATGAGGCCCAACAGACCAAATCAAACAGTCAAGGCAAGAAACTAAAAGGAGAGGGGGGGGAAAAGTAAAAAGAGTCAACCAAAGGACAATAACATAACAATAATAAGTCAGAACATATCAGTTATAACCCTCAATGTTAATGGCCTCAATTCACCATTCAAGAGAAATAGACTGGCAGAATGGATTAAAAAGCAAAATCCAACAATATGTTGTATGCAAGAAACATACCTAGTGCAAAAACAAGCCCATAGAATGAAAGTAAAAGGATGGAGAACAATTTTCCATGTGACAGGAGCCCAGAAAAAAGGAGGGGCAGCAATCTTAACTCTCAGACAAAGTAAATTTCAAACCAAAACTCATTAAGAGAGACAAAGCAAGCCACTACATCCTTGTAAAGGGAACAATTCAAGAGGAAGAGATGACAATCATAAACATATATGTACCAAATGTTAATGCCCCCAACTATATAAAACAAATACTAAGTAAAATGAAAAAACAAATAAGCACAAATACAATTTTACTGGGGGATTTAAATACCCCACTATCACAAATAGACAGATCATCTAGGCAGAAAATCAACAATGAAATACTAGAACTGAACCAAGCTTTGGAAAACATGGACTTAATAGGTGTCTATAGAGTATTCCACCCCACAAAATCAGAATATTATGGGTCATTCTCCAAGATAGGCCACATATTAGCTCACAGAACAGGTCTGAATAAATGCAAAAGAATCAAAATTATCCCCTGTATATTATCAGATCATAGTGCAATCAAGCTGGAGATCAATAGCTCAAGAAACTGTAGGAATTGGACAAACACATGGAAATTGAACAACACTCTCCTGAACAATCAATGGATCACAGAGGAAATTAAAGAAGAAATTAGACAGTTTTTACAAATAAATGAAAATGCCAATACAACATACAGGAATCTATGCGACACAATGAAAGCAGTTCTACATGGAAAATTCATAGCACTGAATGCCCACATTAGGAAAACAGAGCAAGCCCAAATAAACAACCTAATGATGAATCTTAGACTCCTAGAAAAACAAGAGCAAGAAAAACCCAAAACTTGAACAAGAGAGGAAATTATAAAGATTAGAGCAGAAATCAATGCAATGGAAACTAAGAAAATGATACAAAAAATAAATGAAACAAAAAGTTGTTTTTTGAAAGAATAAATAAAATTGATAAACCTTTAGCTAATCTTATCAAAAATAGGAAAGAAAAGGCTCAGATTAATGGAATCAGGAATGAAAGAGGTGAAGTCACAGCAGATCCAACAGAAATCCAGAGGATTATTAATACCTACTTTGAGAATCTGTACCCTAATAAATTGGAAAACACAGAAGAAATGGACAGATTTCTAGATATTTATGAATTACCAAAGTTGAACAAAGAAGATAAAAATATTTTAAACAACCCAATTATAATCAGTGAAATTGAAAATGCAATTTAAAATTTACCAACAAAGAAAAGCCCAGGCCCTGATGGATTCACTGCTGAATTTTACAAGACATTTAGAGAGAACTACTGCTTTTACTCTTCAAACTTTTCAATGAAATTGAAAGGGAAGCCATACTTCCAAATTCATTCCTGGAAGCAAGTATCACTTTGATTCCTGAACCAGGGAAAGACACAACTAAAAAAGAGAACTACAGGTCAATCTCCTTAATGAATATAGATGCAAAAATCCTTAATAAGATACTAGGAAACAGAATACAGAGGATCATCAAGAAGATCATACATCCTGACCAAGTTGGATTTATTCCAGGGATGCAAAAATGGTTCAACATATATAAGTCAATAAATGTAATACACTATATTAACAAAGTCAAGGACAAAAACCATATGATTCTCTCAATAGATGCAGAAAAAGCATTTGACAAAATTCAACACCCATTCATGATAAAAACCTTGCAAAAAATTGGAATAGATGGTCTATATCTCAACTTAATAAAGGCTATCTATGAAAAACCAACAGCAAACATCATATTAAACAGCCAAAAACTGAAAACTTTCATGTTAAAATCAGGAACAAAACAAGGATACCCACTATCACCACTCCTCTTCGATGTAGTTCTGGAAACATTAGCCATAGCAATTAGACAAGAGAAAGAAATTAAAGCAATAAAGATAGGAAAGGAAGAAGTTAAACTGTCATTATTTGCTGATGATGTGATACTCTACATTGAAGACCCAAAAAACTCCACCAAAAGACTTCTAGCTTTAATTGACAGATTCAGTAGAGTAGCTGGATACAAGGTGAACACCCAAAAATCAACAGCCTTCTTGGACACAAATAACAGACTCACTGAGAGAGAAATTAGGGAAACAATTCTTTTCACAATAGCAAACAAAAAAATGAAGTATCTAGGAATCAATATAAGAAAAGAAACAAAAGACCTCTACACTAAAAACTACAGCACTCTGAAAAAAGAAATCAAAGAGGATATAAAAAAATGGAAAGATATCCCCTGCTCCTGGGTAGGAAGAATCAACGTAGTGAAAATAGCCATACTACCAAAACTGCTATACAGATTTAATGCAATGCCAATTGAAATTCCAACGCTATATTTTGCAGAACTAGAAAAAATCCAAAAATTCATTTGGAACCATAAGAGACCTAGAATAGCAAACGCCATTCTAGGCAACAGGCACATGGCAGCGGGTATAACTATTCCCAATTTGAAACTATACTACAAAGCCACTATGATAAAAACAGCATGGTGCTGGCAAGAAACATCTGAGGATCAGTGGAACAGATTGGAAGACACAAAAACAAATCCAGATGTACTCAGCTACCTCATCTTTGACAAAGGAGCTGATCAGTGGAGGAAAGATAGCCTCTTCAATAAATGGTGTTGGAAAACCTGGGATTTCAACGTGCCACAGATTAAAACTGGACCCTTGTCCTTCACCATGCACTAAATTAAAATCCAAGTGGATTAAAGATCTCAATATTAAAACAGAAACACTAAACTTGCTGGAAGATAAGTTAAGCAGAACCCTTGAAGATATTGGCATAGGAAAAGACTTTATGAACAAATCCTCAGTAGCATGGGAACTAGCAGAAAGAATCAACAACTGGGATCTCCTCTTATTAAAAAACTTCTCCACTGCAAAAGAAACCATTAAGAGAACTAAGAGACAACCTACAATGTGGGGAAAAATTTTTACCAGCTGCTCCTCAAAGGACTATTATCTGGAATATATAAAGAACTCAAAACAGTCAGGCCCTCCAAATATAAAGACCCAATTCAAAAATGGGCATCTGAAATGAATGGACATTTCACAGACAAAGAAGTAAAAGCATCAAGTAAATATATGAAAAAATGTTCCACATCACTGGTCATTCAAGAGATGCAGATGGAAATAATACTGAGATTCCACCTCACTGCACAAAGAATGGCTGCTATCAAGAAATTGTTGGTGGGAGTGCAAACTGGTGCAACCACTGTGGAAATCAATATGGAGATACCTCAAAGAGCTTGGACTAGAGGTTCCATTTGACCCAGCCATCCCTCTACTGGGTATCTTCCCAAAAGAACTAAAATAATCATACCACAGTGATATATGTGCACCCATGTTTATAGCGGCACAGTTTGTAATAGCTAAAACTTGGAAACAGCCCATTTGCCCATCAGTTGGAAACTGGATAAAAAAGATGTGGTTTTTCTATAAAATGAAATATTATGCAGCCATAAAGAATGGGAAATTAGATTCATTCATAGAAAAATCAATACATATTGAGGATATACTCCTAAGTGAAATAAATAAGTCACATATGTGTAAATACTGAATAGTTTCTCTGGTGTGAATAAACCATAATAGTACATAAAATCCTAATGGGATAGCTGACGTTGTGAAATGGGAAGCAAGGGGCTAAAGGTGTAGGGAAGGTGGAATGGGTAGGGGAAGGGTAATAAGGGAAAAGAAAAAAATGTGAGAAAATGAAAAGTTGGAAATAAAGTGTTTGCAAATGGGGAGTGGAGGAGGGGGTGAAGGGAGAGCAGGGATAAGGAGAAAAAATGAGAACCAAGAGCTGTCATGTAGAGGTACAAGATCCCAACAATGAATGTAACTGTACTGTATCCCTAAAATGTACCAATAAACTCAATTATTTAATTAAAAATGAAAAATAAAAAAATACTGACAGGCTTAATTGGTAGGCAGCAATAAAACCATTGGCTGGATCTTCAGAGTCCTGACAGGGCACCCAGCACCAGAGCAGTGATGCTTGCAACTCACACCTCATCTTCTCCCTCTCTCCCGGGCCTCTACTGTAGCCAGAAGCTAGTCTGGTTTGGGAAGAAGAGGGGTTCCTTCAGGCACAGCCTTCTTTACCTATACTCCAAAGAGTCCTGATGCTGGACAATGATTTCAAAACTCATGGGAAGAAGTCACTAAGCAGACTCCACTTTCTTAATTTGGACAAAAATAATCTAAAGCAAATATTGCCCCAGAATTCCACATTCCTTCAGAGAGTGACCATCTCTCATTATCAGAGCCAAGCACCTCCTACCAGTGCCTAGGGCCAGCCCTCTGGGCCCTAAGGGTGAGTTCCAGTAGCACGATTTTACAAAGAAGTCCACTTCCTTTCTGTTAATCATGTATGGGCTGAACTTCTGCATTACAAGAGTGAAAAGCTACCATTCCATCATCTATCAGTTCTAGTTAGTTATGTTTTACATGAAACCTGAATATTTGTGAAGAAATCAACTCATCATGGACGATATAGCTTAACGAATACAATGGAAAATTTATTTAGGTCTCACTGCACAAAAGGAAAAGAGAAATATTGGTGTAAGGGTCTGAAATAGCAATCTTAAAAAACTATGAGCAAAAAAATAAATGTAAAATATATAAATGTACTACTGGTCAAATGGACCTCTTCCTTTGAAGCTGTGATTCAGTCTGTCCTGGGGTTGAGCATGGGGAGGGGCATCTATCAGAGTGTGACTCATAAGAGAAAATATCTGGTCAATTCAGTGTGAACAACCAAAACAAAGAAAAACCAGAAACTGAGATCTGGAAATGTAAATAGCACAGTGCTTTGAATCCCCTATACTTACCTCCAATAATTCAGACAATTCAATGACTCAGTGACTCAGGTTCATATGTTTAGTCCTCAGCACCACCAAAAATCACTATTGTGATTGCTACGACTGTACTAAAATCAGCAACATATCCTGTGTATTTCAAGGAGCAAGCAGTTGAGGTACTGGCTTCAGGATCCACCATGTACTCTCCAGTAGCCAGCACTCTCTTCTTCAGAGCACTTAGTGGACTAAAGACTAACTACATATAAAACTTTGCAAAAGGTCTCTCCCCCAGCCATGCAACTCAGAGACATTACCATCTTTCTATATATAAATCTCCAAGTTTTAATGTTGCTTAGATAACTATTTTATCTATCATGGTTAACTGGTTCCTGTATGACCATACAGCAAGTGACTGAAGGAAGATATGATGACTCAAATTGTCAACTCTGAATAGAATTATCTGATTGAGCAATACAAGAAAATAAACCACATCTAAGAGGGTACTCCCAGACCAAGAATGTCAGTGAACAGATAACACTGGCCTGAATTAATCATTGCTACAGAATGAAAATGAATGCCATGATTTGGGAAATTGATTTTAAAAACTCATCTCTAATGTACCTTTGACTTTTCTCTGCATGGAATCCTCCAGTAGTTACTGATCACTAATGTGCCACTCATTATGACTTCTCCATCAAAGTTGCCATCTAATGCCCAAAGGGGCCGAGCCCTGACTCATGTTCTTCAGATGCAGCAGCCTGGTCCACTCAGTCCACTGAACTGCCCACTACTGAGTGTGCTATTATTTCTATGTGTCATAACATGAAAAGGCTAGAGTGCTGTCCTAATCCGTCTTTTGTCCCCACTTGGCTCTCAGGTGGGTTTATAGGACTATCCACTCTGTTTTAAAACAGGGGAAAATTTAAATCTGCATGGGTCCACATTCTGCCTCATTCTTGTCTTCTTTCACTAGATCATTAATGTTAGTTCTAAAGGGATGGGATAATCCTCAGCCAGGAGCTAAAATCTATGATGCAGAAATCCTGCCACAGTTTTTGTGGTTCCTGGGAAGATGAATGCCCAACTGACACAACCAAGGGTCTCATGCCTCATTATAGATTCCTGGGAACCCAGTGTCTTTTCTTCTCTTCTCTTTTCTTTTCTTTTCCTATTCTATTTTATTCTTTTCCTTTCCTCTTTCTTTTTTCTATGTATGCCTCAGTAAGAAGCAGGGACAAATGACCTACCACACTAAAAGAAGGCTGAACTACTTTCTTTTCTCTTATCCTATCTTTACTCCCATGCATATTCACATCGGCTCACTCTAACCAGGAAACAGAGAGGCTTGTGGAAGATAGAGGTCCTTCCTTGTGGCCAAAAATGAAGGGTTTGGATCAAAAAAATAAGAGAAATATATAACTCTCTCAACCTGAAAAGTATACTGCAACTCAAAATGTGTCTCTGCTACACTAATAAATGTTTTAATTGAGGTGTCTGCTTCAGAGACGTATGTCTTCACTTTGTCTAGTCCCTTCCATCTCTCTCCATCCACATCACACAGGACAAGCTAGCCTTTGCCATCTCCCATGGGCACCTGTATCTCGATCCTTCAGCTGTTCTCTGTTTCCACTCTTCCTCTCTACAGCTCTTCTCAGGAGTCAGCACGAGCTGCGTACCAGCTGAGTCAGCTTATGTCATCCTTCCCCATAAAACTCCACAGCACATTCCCATTTTTCTCTGAATACAATCTAAACATGAAATTCAGACTGTAAAGCCTCACATGTCCCATCTGAATTCTGCCCCCACAGCCTCCTGTTCACCCCTTCATCTGTGAAGCTCCAACCACACTGGACTCTGGAGATCTCACCACCATTGTTTCCCACTAAAAGGTCTTTGCATTTACTGATCCCTCTGATCTCTCAAATTAAAAAAAAAACAACTAGCATCTTCTCTTCCCTAAAATCTCAGATTCGCTATCACTTCCTCAACTTGGCTCCTCTGACAACCCTGGTCATAGTAGCCCACACCCTGTCATTTTTTTCCCCCTATAACCACTACCTAGCACCACTAGCTGCTGCTGATGTCTTCAGAACCTTGTGCCTTTGCCTCTGTCTTTAATGCTGTCTTGTTCACCATGGTGTCCCCAGTGCTCAGCATAGAACCTATCTCACAGCAAAGAACTCCATCGGTATTTGCTGAGTGAATCACAAATGGGGGATATACCTATTCATTTTCTGTTGTCGTTAAGCCTCTACTCAAAGATTAAAGTATCACAATTTTCTTATATCTCTCACTAGTTCTGTTATTCAATATTTTTTCCTAAGTGAGAAAGCAATACACATAGCATTTTAAGATCAAGGTCTCAGTTTGACATCTGATATCAATAATGACTACCATCCAACCCACATCAGTTCTGAAAATTATCGCCCAAAAGATTTCAATGGTCTCATCAATTTGAGAAACATTATACATAACTTTTTTGTGGTCATTTTTCTTGCCTTGAAAATTCACAATCATCAAATTAAAGGCTCCAAAAAATTACAGTAAATAAATCTGATTAACTTTGTTTAACTCAAGATTCTCTATACATATTTAATAGCAGAATCAATTTTTTTTTTTACCAATACCAATCAGCATCTCTGGGAACTAATACTTTTTATAATAAAGCTTGGAAGTAATTTCCCATATAAACGTATAGTAGATCTGCCACATTATTTTTTTGAGAGGCCCTCACTGTGTTCACAACATAGACTTGAATGATCTATATTTGAAACACTAATGATGATAATGATCTAGAGATCAGAGGTTGAACCCAGTGTTTCAGATTTATCTATTCACTTCAGTTGTCTTCTAGATAATCACCATCAAGGATGTTTCTAAGAATGCAACCAAAGCTGAGTAAGTCTGAAACAACAAAATTTCACCACAGACATAAACAAAGCTCACTTGATCTAATTTGCAATAGCAAAGAGGCTAAAATTCGGGCACATTTAACTACCCTGTAAACACAAAAACTTTTCTTTCCCACTCCCCAAATGAGGCAGCTTTACAGGGCCCCTCCTGCCAAAACCAGGGGGAAAGGGTACACTGAAAGAAACAGAGCCATGTTAGCGTAGGCAAAAATAAAAAGGTACACCTCTATCACGCACATGAATTACAGAGCTGATAAAAAAGGTAAGATGGCTGAAAGATAATGGCTAAATCTATGGCTAATCCTGGAGTGATCATAGACAGAAATTGAGACCTTCCTACAAGGGAAATGTCAGCACTGGTGCAAGAATAAGAGCAGGAAATAGCAGAAGGATGTGGCCAGAACAGCGCAGAGCAGAAGAGTATATGTGACAACTAACTCAGAGCCGGATAACAGCAGGAAGATCGTGTGGCTCACAACCAGGGCAATCACCACCCCATCCCCGCTGGGATAAGGCTGGACTGACAGCCTTAGACCGAAAAACGCTCTTCAACTTCATGAAGAGAGAGGGATTGAAGGGAGGGGAGGAGAGTGGTTTAAAGGAAGCAACAAGATATATCCTGTACAGGTACAAAGTTCGTATGAAGAATGTGATGATGATATATGTATCTAAAATGTACCAATACATTTAATTTAAAATATACAAAATAATTAAATAGAAGTTGCTGACAAAAAGATTATACTTTACCTATTCATAACGACTAAAATCTCCTGGTGGACTTTAAACATACCTTCTCTGAAAATAATAAAGCCAGGAAATCCTTTCCCTTCCCCGCTCCCCACGCCTTTGTTCCTCTTCCCATGTGAACACATTCTGCCTACTTCCCAATATTTACCCTCCATTACGCTCCCTATTTACTCTTTGGGTTTCTCACACACACAAAAAAAAAAACAACACTAAATATAAATTCGTGGGTCTGGTTTATTTCACTGAAAATTACATTCTTGAGATGCATCCACTTTCCTACAAATGACTGAAGTTTATCCTCCTTTATGACAGAGTAGTACTCCATTGTATGCAAATACTACATTTTCTTTATCCACTCATCTGTTGATGGGCATATCGGCTGTTTCCAAGATTTAGCTATTATAAATTATAATTGAAGTTATCATAAATTATGTTGTTATAAATATGCATAAGAAAAAAAAGACTGGAAGGAAAAAAGATGGAAACAAAACTTCTGTAAATGGGGAGGGGAGGTAGAGTTGAACGCTGGGGAGAGCAATAGGAAAAAAGAATTAAGATATATTATGTAACACTACGAATTCTCTGTGATGTAGGTGATCGATATGTATGATGAATTTGTATTAATAAAAAATAAAGTTAAAAAATAAAAACCAGTAAATGAAGCTCTATTGAGTGAAAATTCATAAAAATTCAGACATTACTGAAGTTTACATAAATTATAAAAACTATAAGTATATGACAGACAGATGAAGAGTGGAAAGAAGGTGGAAGGATGGTAATGGAGAAGGCTTTTCAGAAACTGGTCTGAAGGTTCCTCTCCAGTGCCAGCCCCTGTTCCCATGGCCACCTACACCATAAACACTCTAGACTCTATTGCGAGCACACTGATCATGTATCTTCTTAATCATGTCATGCTTTCTCACCTTAGGATGCCCCTCCACCATCCACATCACCCCTATATACCCAACGAAGCCCTACCCATTTCGGTAAGACTTAGCTCCATGATGCTTTTTTTTTACTTTCTCTCCTTCTCAGCCTGAACTATCACCTAGCACTCACACGACTGTACCAAAGCACTTAATTTTGTTGGATGGTCTATTGGCTTGACAATTTGATCCAAATTTCGAGTGTCTGCCACAGTAAATAGTAAGTAGTGATCAATAAATACTTTATAGGCAGGAGGAATAATACATGAAAAATCCATATGCCAAAATAAGACAGAAAAAGTATAGCAATCTGAATAAATTCAGCAAATAATCAGAAATCATAGAGTCTGTTGCCTACTGCCCTGTGAATCTGTTTATCTTAACTGACAAGCTAATTGTTCTACCTGTGCCCTGGACCTGGAATTCCTCCCAAGATAATTTTTGAACCACCTCTGTTCCACCTGTTTCTACTACTAAGACATTTATCACCATGTTAGTGAAACTCTCAGCAAACTGAAGGGTCAGTGTGATAGGCATAATGCTTTCCATATGCTGACCTTTAGACAACACTGCCACTCTTGCTGCAGAGAGTTAACACGTGATAGCCACCTTGGCCATCTGAGCCTTAAGATCAGACATAGAACTACGAAATTGCAAGGTTCACTGAATAGGAAATGGTGTTAATTCTGGTGTTGTGGTCTTAGAGCTACAATTTAAGCATGAACAGATTTTTTAAAAAGAAAAACTATTGATTTGACTTTAATGCTGGTGGGGAGAAGCAGAAACAGGGCCCCAAGAGGTGAAATGTAGATCCCTATTGGTGTGTTAGAAAATATGCCACAGAACTTGTTTGTAGAAATATCATTTCCACGCCAAATTAAAGGTAAACCTAATTATGTTTAACACATCAAAAGTATGTAATTAAATACACTCTTCGAGGCTAAAATATGCAAGCAGGCATAACTAATTTTAACTTACTTCATAATAACATCATTATTGAAGAGTGTCAATCAAAAACATTAAATTATTTTTTGTTTATTAGGAGAGCTTAAAACTGCTGGTGATTTTCATTGTAATTCATCCCTGGTTTTCTGCTCTGAGAAATACATAAGCATCTGATTATTTTGATGCTAAAAGAAAAAAAAAGGAACAAAAGGAAATTTTAACTAAGAAGTGGTGCTGAATGAAGATAGAGCCTGGTGAATCACAAGGTTGCCACAAATAAAAATGCTGTGATTGTGACCAGGTATAAAACTATTAATCAAATTGACATAAAAACCTCTTTCTTCCTCAGTGTATCCATCCCTGTGTACTGAATAATTCTCATGGCCTTAGTGCTCCACTCAGCAGTAGAGTGTAAACTTTCACTTGATCCAATGAAGTCCAGAGATAGGGGAAGTTAGGCAGATAGAGCACAGGTCCTAAATAGTTACCTTAAAGTAAACTAAAAGTCAGTGCCTAAGTAAATTAGCATACCAAAACAGACGATCTCTATCTATGGGGCTTAAGGAAAAAATGCAAGAGACAAAGAATGCAAGAGACAAAGAAAGTACAATACCAATGAAGCAGTTTTCTCCTCAGGACACCAAAGGCCTACCTGGAGCATCCCTGCTTTCTCTCACATACACCAGTACCAAAAGTGGTATAAAAAGCTAATGGACTTAAAACTGGGGATTTGGCTCAGTGATTCCGCCATCTGCCTTGCAAGTGCAAGGGCCTGAGTTTGATCCCCAGTACCAGAAAGAAAAAATAAAAAGCCAATGGACTTAAAGATCTACAGTATAACATCAGAGAGCTTCTCTTTTATTCTTTCTAATAAACACACATTTGGCCATTCCCCACCACTTGCTGTATGCTGTTTTGCTGCTTCAATCTCCATTGCCCCAAAACAAGCCAGGAGAGCTAGACGGATCCAGCTACACCAAGCAACAATTCAGCCACGAGACTGACACCAGGCTCTATAAAGCAGCCATCAAGAAAGGCTGGAAGAAAATAGACCCTAAACTTTCCCAGAGGGTCTCTGCCGTGATTCAAAGCAACCCATTCCAGCTCTCCAGAGAAGGAAAAGCCAAGGATAAGAGGAAATGAACTTGAGAGGCCTAAAGTCATGCTCCAAATTGGGAAGAAAGTTTCACACTCCCTAAAGTAGTACACATTTATATGCACAGAACATTGTGTGCTGGGTGCTACAATGTCCCACTTCTTAAAATCATGCAAACTGTGAAAAGAGGAAGAATTAAAAAAGGATAAAGATGAGAAAATTAAGAAGAAACAAGCTTAGGCTTAGAGCCATGAAAAAGAGCCATATAAACACTGAATCTGGAAAGGTGAACTTGGTATAGATCTTGGTAGAAGAAAGAAAGTGGGATGACAGAAAGTCAATCCTTCAACTCTAACAGGCATCCCATGAAAGATGAATGGATCTTCTACTTGATGTCATAACAGAATACTTGCTACTGGACTTCCCTTCCTGCCCTAATCAGCTAAAAAGTTGGGAAAATATTGGCTTCTGCTTTCAGACACTAGCCCTCAGGACGAGCCACTGTGTGCCTGGGGACACTTTCCAGACTGAGAAAGGAGATGGAGCCCAAGCACAGCAAGGGGCCCCTAAGCTAAGGAGTTAGAGATTTAAGTTCACAGCTACTAAAGGGACTGAACTTTGTATGACACGTACTGGAAACCAGATGGTGCCAGGAAGGAGCAGGGTACATAGAAAAACACTTAGAGGTCCCTCACAGGTCCCCGGCTACAACCTGGGTTGCAAGTGTTCAGATTGAGACTTACTGAAAGGCCTAGCAGAAAGCAGTTGCTATGATCCTGGGAGATGAACAAAGATCCCAGATATTGCAACTCATTGGGAGAGACTGGTGCTCTCATCCTGTCAGAACACAGATTTCACCTAATGCCATAGCACTCCGTTAAGACCACGCAAAAGTTCACACTTTGGGAGATAGTACTGTTCCCCAGAGTAAAGGTCATATCCTGGGGCTAGGGGCAAACACTAAAATAGAGCCATCCTAACAGAGAATAAAGCCAAGCCTGATGGAATTAAGAGGATCCATCAATAATTTAATGGACTGCCACAAGCAAATTAAATTTCCTTTCAAGGAAGACAACATACTCCAGATTCCCTACAAGGAATTATCTTACATGTCCAACTACAGTGAAAAATTCTGCTGTACAGAAAGAAGGAAAATGTGACTTATAAAAGAATAAGCATCCAAGATAAAGAGGCCAAGAGATGACCCAGATGTAGAATTGAGTACACAACATTTTAAAGCAGTTATTATAAATATATTCTAGGGCTTAGAGGAAAATGTGGACACATGAGTGAACAGATGGAGAAATCTCAGCAGAAACATAAAAAGTATAAGATAACCAATTCTAGTAATGAAAAATATTTTTTTTTTTTTGGTTTTTTGAGACAGGGTCTCACTATGTAGTTGAGACTGACCTGGAACTCACTATGTAGCCCAGGCTGATCTTGAACTCCCCGATCCTCCTTGAGTACACAACATTTTAAAGCAGTTATTATAAATATATTCTAGGGCTTAGAGGAAAATGTGGACACATGAGTGAACAGATGGAGAAATCTCAGCAGAAACATAAAAAGTATAAGATAACCAATTCTAGTAATGAAAAATATTTTTTTTTTTTTGGTTTTTTGAGACAGGGTCTCACTATGTAGTTGAGACTGACCTGGAACTCACTATGTAGCCCAGGCTGATCTTGAACTCCCAGCGATCCTCCTGCCTCAGCCTCCCAAGTGCTGGGATTACAGGCGTGAGCCACTACTCCCGGCAAAATAATATATTTTAAATGAAAATTCACAAAGTAGGCTTAGTGTCAAATTGAAGAATAAATAGAGAACCAGTAAACTTTCAAATAGTATAAGAAAAAAAAATCATCCAATTAAAAAACATAGGTAAAATATTTTTAATAGTGAAAATGAGCCCCTGTGAGAAGCCTCAGTAATACCAAGTTGTCTAACATGTGCAATTGTTACATAAGAAAAAAGAATGAAACCAAAAATATTTTCAGAAACTAAACCAATGACTGAAATATATTTGACCTCAAATGGTTAAAATAACATCTAGAGGACTCGAGGTACAGTATCTGACCTCAGGACTTACTATAAAACTGTAGTTATCAAGGATTATGGATCATATCCCAAAGGCCAAGTTCTCATAGGTGAGACTTTGAGGAGGTGACTGGATCAGGGGGTGGGCATGATGCTCATCAGTGGATTTGTCCACTGATGAGTTTAAAGCTAAATGTGAAAAGAGAGGAGGTGGAGCCCAGTTGGAGAAGGTGGCTCACTGGAGGTGTGGTCTGCAAGGATCTCTCTCCTTCTCTCCTCCTCCCTTGATTATTCTCCCTGCTTTCTGCTGCTGTGCCAGGAGCCATTTCTCCTCTGCCATAGCCCTCTGCCATGTCAGCCTTGGAGCCTTGGAGCCAGGTGACTATGGAGTGAAACCTCTATGAACTGAACTGTGACTCAAAATAAATACCACCTCCTTTATCTGGTTGGTGTCAGGTACTGTTTCTTTACTAAGCCTGTTTCTTCTAAGCTTGTTTCTTCTTAATTTTCTCATCTTTATCTGGTGCAGTGATAAGAAAGTAACTAAGACATCAAGACACATATTAATGTCAGGGTAGATACATGCAGCAGAATAGAGTCCAGATAAGTTCCACATATTTATGATCAGTGGAAGTTCGACCAAAAAAGTGAGGCTAACAGAGCACAGAAATAGGTATTTTCTACAAATTGTAGCAGAACCTATCTGTAGTGCATACCTGCTCCCAAAACCTTTTCTCACATGGCAATAATAATACGTCAAAATGACCTAAAGGTAAAATCAAAATTTTAAAGGTCTGATTAAAAACATAAGGGATAACATTTTTAATCTGGGAGTAGGCAAAGAAAGGATACAGCAAGAATAAATAAAAATTATTTAAATTAGTATATTAAACATCATTATAATTAAAGACCCTTTTTAGCTTAGATACTATTAAGAAAATAGCCAGCTATATTACAGATTGATAGAAAATATTCACTATTAATTATTTACACATATTTGACAAAAGGTTTGATCCCAGAATAGATAAAGAACTGCAATAACTCAATAAAAATAAACAAATCAAAAAGAGCAAAACACATGAACAGGCACTTCACTAAAAAATACATACAAATGGTAAGAATGAACAGCATAATGCGTTCCATCAGAGAACCACAAATAAAAACCACAATCAAATGCTATTACATACCTACCAGAATGGCTAAAAGTAAAAGGTCTGACAGTATCAAAAGTTCATAATGAGAAAAACAAACCTTCACACACTGATGACAGGAGTGTAAAATAGTGCGACCACTTTCAGAAATTATCTGACAATTTTTAATAAAGTTCAAAATGTACTTTCCACAGAACCTGTAATTTACTAGTAGGTATCTTGCCAAAAAACATGAAAACATATGACCACAAAAAGACTTGTTCATTGCTTTATTTCTAAAAGCCAAAAAAGTCTCGATGAATGTAGAAACAAACTATGTTAAATTTATATAACTGCACAGGAAACATTTTTAAAACTGAATGAACTGATGATACATGCAACAATATTGCTTGCTCTCAAAAACATGTTTAGTGAAAGAAACCTGTGATTCTATTGACAAGAGCTGACAAAGCTGGTATGTTATATGAGTGACAACAGATTCCCCAAGTGGTTCAGATATTGACCATAAGGGGTACAAGGTTACCTTCTAGGGTAACAGAAATTCATAAATCTTCATTGAAGTATTGCTTACACTGATAGATTAGTTGTCAGACCTCATCAGACTGCACTCACAATACAGGCATTTCATTCCATTTAAAATCTGACCTAAAGAAAAGTCAGTAAGAATCTGAGATTTTTGGTAACTCCAACATCCTATGTTTCTTAATTTCTATCACCAAAGGATAGTATGAAGTTTAATTACCTTTTCTTTTTTGAAGTATTGGAGATTGAACACAGGTCCTTTGCACTTAGCTACATTACCAGCCATGCACCCTCACTCAACCAGTTTTGACTTTGGTTTTGGTTGTGGTTATCATTTTGGTTTTGAGACCAGGTCTTGTTAAAGTCATCCAAGCTGGGCTCAAATTTGAGAGATTCTCCCACCTTAGATCCCCAGAGCACTGGGATTATGGAAATGTGCCACTCCAACCAGCTTGAAGTTTAATTATTTTTTGGTGTAACTAGATAATAATATAACTTCATTAGCATATAGTACTACCTCTTCATCAAATGTTTGTAAGGTGAGAAGGGAAAGGAAGGGGGCGTGGAAGGAGGAGAGGAGCAAAGGTGAGAGAAAAGGAGGGATAAAGAGACAGACAGACCAAGGAGCAAACAAGAAATGACTCTGAGATGAATTTGGTAACATCACTGTCTACTCCCCACTTCTTGTTTTTCTCTGACACTGTCTCTCCTAAGTTGAGCAAAGAAATAGAGATTCTCTCAGTAGCAGAATCTTAATTCACATCACCATTAGCAAACTGCTTACTTCCCCTTTGACAAAAAGTGGCTTCCCTGAAGCTATGAGACATTTTGGAAACACCAAGTTAACAGAACTTGAGATGTCTTTAAATAAGATGTACATAAGATCTTATAAGATATCATAATAAGATCTTATAAGATATCAGAAAACTTGGGTCTGGAATGGGCAATGATCCTAGCTGAGCTGCATAACCTCAGTGTTAAGAAAGAGGAGCCCTGGCCCAGCTGGCCCAGGGCAGAGCCAAGTGCAGATGCCAGGCTAGTCATCAAATTCCGTAGAACTTGAAAGTGCTGCACAGTGAAAAGGTGCTAAGAATGACAGGCCAGAAGCGTATGTCAGCAAATGTGTGCCTTGTGTTAGAGTGGGTGAGGATCATTTGCAAGGTAGCTCATAAGAGGCTTTAAAGTGACACATTCTTTTTGAATTTTTTCTTTCGGGTTTAAGACTGAGAATTAGGGAATGAAAGAACTTGTGGCTATAAGGCTGAGTTTCATTTCAAAGAGCTTGTCCATGGCTTTGGAGATGCGTATAAATTTTTAAAGACCTTGAGCAGACAATAAAGCCACACATCTAAAATAATATGCTCAAAGGTCAATTTTCTAGTTCACAGCATCATGTTAAGAATGGCACAGACACAAACTTGAAGAGAAGGGACTATGGAACCCAGAGTCTCCAAGGGTCCTCTGAGAAGCCACGCTAGCAGCACAGACTGTCACCTGTAGTGTTGGCAGTTCCACCATGTAAGGAAGACATGGTTTATCCGCCTTCCCCCATGTTTCCCAATGGTCCTTAACACATACAATACAAGGTAAAAGAACCTGGAAGAGACAAGAAAAATAGAAGGGCAGACCATGCCGCTCCCTACCAAGCCCTTGAGACTGACGTTGGCACCCTGAGAAAGGCCAATAGCAGCTAAAAGTATTCAGGTGTACCAGACTAGACTGGACTTGTTTGCATCTAAAAGTAACCAGAAAGGCCTGGGCTATGCCATGACACTCCTAAAAGACAGCAAAGAGCAATTCAAAATAGCACAATCAAATAATGAGATTAGGAGAAAAAGAAACCATTGCATGTATATACACAGTCCTGTTTAGACTTTTTTTAAAAAGTCCATATTATGAGAAAATTTTCTTCTCAAAACAGGAAAGGAGAGTGGAGAAAAATACTAAACCAGAACAGAGTATCCAAAAACTCTGGCATGGTGGAAAGACATTAAGGTATACGGGCTGCTGTGACAATTTTATACTGGTGGTCACTTTCTGTGTCTCTAGGCAGGGTTGAGGCCCTGAGCTGCAGATCAGCATCTCCCATTGACTACTGGACATCTCACTCATGTTTTATAAGCATCTCACACTCAGGAAGATCAGGATGAAATAATCATCATCTACCTTCATTTCCATATTTCCAAACCTCTTTAGGTTCAGCTGACTCTCCCAGGCTTCTCCTGTCACTTTCCATGGGTGCTGTCTGTCCAGTCACATCTCTTCCCAATGTCTTCATGTGACTTACTCACTACCTAAACTCGGAGTGAGTGTCACCACATTTTAGAAATCTAGCTGAGGTAAGTGCTACTCTCATCATGCTACAGAGAATATGCCAAGAGGAAAATACTAAGAGACAGCACCTGAGAAGTCTGTAAGCCTAAGGCCAGGGTCTCGTTTTACTCATGCAGCATTCTCTATGCTGAGCAGAGTGCCTACTACTTAATAAGTGAGAGCTGAAAGATAAATAAAGATACCAATGAATATGTAATATTTGTCAATGATTTCTTACAGAAAACTCTGAAATATGACCTATGAAACCATCATCCTACAGTGAGTCAATCTTGGGGCACTGTTGTGTGACTTTAAATAAATCATGTGTGTTTTTCTTACACTTCCATGTCCCCAATGCTGAATGGAGAGAGTGGTTAAAGGTTTATTTTCAACTACAGAATTCCATGGTACTCTCCTTCTGTATCCATGTAGAACCAATAAGGAAAAGGATCAAGACAGCTGAATTGGTCTTAAGAAAGAACTTCTGACAGAGAAATAAAAGGAAGCACATTCAAGTGTTTTGTTCTCAAAGAATGTTCAGGAGGAAAACAGGAAAGCATCTCTTCAAAATAACTCACTCAATTATGGCTATAAAATGAGGGGCCATGTAAGACAACTTTTCCATTTTTCCACTTTTTAATTACTACAATACCGACTTCAAAGGCACAGACAGAGAAGCTCCCCATCAAGAAAGACAAGACTAAATTTTCCAAAAAACTGCCAACTTGGCATCCAAGATGCAGCTTCCTCATTCAAACTGTTAAGTTGTTGTGAAAGAATTAAATAGTCCCTAATGGTAAAAACAAAAACAAACAAAAAAAAAGTGTCAAAAAAGGACTGGGAATTTAGTTCTGTGATTCTGCTGCCTGCCTTACAAGCCCAAGGTCCCGAGTTTGATCCCCAGTACAAAAAAAAAAAAAAAAAAAAAAAAAAAAAAAAAAAGTCAAAAGAGAGGACCTTGTGGTCTCAGTTCCAAGAAGTCAGAGTAGCTAAGAACCTACCTGTTCTCAGAGGATCTTTACAGCAAATTCTCTGCTCCTTCGGCTATGCAATTATTCCAGGGCCCCAGTGTCCTTGGAACCAACTGGAAGCTGGGAGTAGCTACAGAAGCAGATAATACTTGGTGAAGTGATCACTGGTTTTCATTTGCAGTCCCCACGCACACCCATCTTCAAGTTGAAATACATTCACCACTTCCCAGGCAAAATTTCCCTGGGTCTCTCACCAGGCATCCTCAGAAAGCAGTCTACCAACAATCAAGAGGAAAGATAAGAAGTACTGTTACTCAAGAAAAAAAATAATTTTAATAAATTCAGACAGATTCCTGGGAAAATTTTTATATTTACATTCAAGAGTTCCATTAAGAAAAAACTTTATGAGTTTCCAAATTTACCTAATGGGAATATAGAAAGGGGAGGTGTCCTATATGTATTTCACAGTGTGAAATTCTCCCAGAGCCACCAATCTGACTAAACTGAAATCTTTCTTTCCTAAACCAAATTTAAACAAGAAAGAAGGGCAGGGAAATGCTGAGATTAGCCCGCATATTAACATTCTGACTCTTTTCAGTCTTTTCTCCTAGACCAACAAATGGTACAAGCAAAGGACCAGTCTACTCGGGTTCATGATGATTGGATCATAGCTCTTGATTCTCAGAGCTAAGAATTGTCACATTTTGTTAGTTGGCAGAAACAACAGAAAAAACAATCTAAGTTATTACAGATTAATCTTGGTATAAATGTTGTGATGAAGAGAAATAATGCAAAAGGAGTCTGTTCATATAAATATAGCTATACCTATAAAATATGTTCAGCAGTCAACACCCCAAAGTTAATTTTAAGATAGAATATAATAAACATTTTCTCAGTGTTGGTCAATGGTATAAACTGTCCTAATTCCCATTTTTTATTTTTTGCCATGTGATGCAAATAAAGGATGTTGAAAAAAACAGCTCAAAAGGCGAAATTCATTTTATAAATTTGGTGTTTGGCATATAAGCTATTAAATAGTTGCTATAACTGATAATAGTGGCTAAGCTATTAAGCAGTTGCAACTCTAAAAATTGCAATTGTAGCAGTGATTATATGTACCATAATAAATATAAATAAATATAACCTCTACTTATGTTAAGTTGCTATACTCCATTTACCAGGAGAGACATTTTACAAAGGCCTAGAAATACTAGTTGATTCCTTCACACCTGGAATGGATGTATTTGAGGCCAGAGAACCTAAAATAAGAACTGATAAAGAACTGATCAATGGCAGGTATAAGCAGATTACTACTGACTGAATTATAGGCTTCAAATTCGTGTATTGAAGCTTTAGTTCCCAATGTTATGGTTTTTGGAGATAGAACCTTTGAGAAGTAATTAAATTTAGGTGAGGTCAGAAAAGTAGTACCCTCACAACAGGGATAGGGCTCCTACAATGAGAGACAAGAGTTTATTTTCTCTCCTTCTCTCTCCCTCTCTCCCTCTCCTTCTCTCTCTCTCCTTCCAGACAAACAGGAAAGGCCATTGTAAGAACAAATAAAAAATGAAGCCATGGACAACCCAAAGAGAGAGCCTTCACTGGACAAGTCTGCTGGCACCTTTATCTTTGACTTCCAGGCTCCGGAACTGTGGGAAATAAGTTTTTTTTGTTTAAGCCACCCAAACTATGATGGGGGGGTATTTTTTTGCTTTTTGTTTGTTTGAAACAGGGCATTATAATGTAGTTCAGGCTGACCTTGAACTCCCTATATAACCCAAGCTGGCCTGGAACTCTCCATAATCCTCCTGCCTCAGCCTCCTGAGTACTGGGACTATGCACCACCACACCTAGCTCGAACTGTGACATTCTGTTATGATAACTGCTAACCTTTCAGCAAATCCCGGAAGTTTCAGATTTCCAGTTCTCTATCTCTTCCCCTGCTTCCTTCTCCCCTCCCTCCCTCCCCCGCTCTTTCCCATCTCTCTCTCTCCACACACACACACACACACACACACACACACACACACACAGAGACATCTGTTAAGATGGAAAACTTTCTATGCAACTGTTATTCTGTTCCTCAAGACACTAATATTCTACTCTTCTGTTTCAGGAGCAACTACTATACAGATACACTGCATCTCCAGGTTTTCAGTCCTGTGATTACCTTTGCCCTCTATTATGCGTGATATTGCTGAAATGAAGCTTCCCAGTTAATTTATTCAAAGAGCAATCCCTAGTTCTTCTATGTGACACAGATGAAGGGCAGTGGGGAGAATACCACCATATTATGTGGAGAATAGGCCAAGAATCCCCAAAAATCCTTGTTTTCTTGAACCTTCTCAATCAATGCTTTTTGTGGATTTCCAGACCTGTCTCACTACCACCTTCTGTAGGACCCTGTAAGATCATTAAAAGTTCTATAAAGCTCATCTGCTTGCTTTCAGTTAGCATCTCCCTCTGCAGGATGACATGTTATAGTTTCCTATGTTTTGCTGAATTTGTTAACCACTTCTTTGTTTTATCTCATCAAATTGTATTAAAAATTATTATTCATTAGTGTTTCTTATCCCATTTTCTTTAGCCATGGGGATTAATACTTTAACATTTAATAACCTTGCTATTGTTTAGTAAATTTGGTGTGGAAAGAGAAAAGATGAAAGAAAGATGACAATGTATCCCATTAAATTTTGTCTCTTTAGGAAAACATATAGACTGTCGTAGGCAAACATATTCGAAAATGAACATGACCCACCCTGCTAAGCTTACAATTATGTTTCTGGCTCTACACAGAAATTAGGGGAAAACTAGAAGGAAGCCCACACATTCCAGTAGAAGAGGTTTCTATCTCCTCAGTGCTATCATTGCCAAAGACAATAGGCATCTGGCCAGGGATGGCTTGCCACAGAGAGGAATGGTCAAATTCTGATATACTTGACCTCCTGAGCTTCCTGTCTTTGTTATGCCTGAAACAGCCTAGAACTTGACTTTCTGACCTGTTGGTATCTGTCTCCAACCCAGATACAAGGAAATCATGGCCCTTGTCTGTGTTTCACCACCCATCAGGCATGATCAGTTGTTCAGTAGTAGAGACCTTCTACTTGGTCCAATCCTTTGAGATGCCATGATAGATTTGGAGTAGGGCAGAAAGGAAAAAAGATGACCTATATCACCAGTCTGTCTCTCTAAAAGCAGCTTCCAGCACCTCTGCCCTGCCACTCACCTGAAGTCATCTGCTATGTGGCCTTTGTGAACCTCAAGTCTGCATGAGACAGGGCAGTAAGAAGCTTTGGTTCACACACAATGACCCTCACCTCCAATTAGTGCTCTGGCTTTCCAGCCTTCTGAGTCTTGCCAACTTAGCCAAGGATTTCTTTCTCCTCCTCTCCACTGAGTTCTCTAAATCCAATTTTTTTGGCCTAAATATCCACTGCAGCTACCAATTCTGCCATCTTGCCATTCAATGGTAATTCATTACTTAAATCATTATCAAGCTCCCCAAACACCAACTCCTGACCAAAATCTACAGCTTCTCACAGATGTCTCACATTTGACACAAATCTCTATTTAGTAAACCACAGAAGTGAAGTTACATCATATATCAGAAATGGATTAGATGATGGAGACAGACTTGGGTACAATTTCAGCTGTGTCACTTAACTGTGGGAATTTGAGCAAGTCACTGCAGCTCTTGAGCTTATTTCCTTATCTGAAAATGGAGAAAATAATAAACCCATGTTCAATGAGTTGTGAGAATCTGACAAAACAGTACAAGAATTAGCAGTGTGCATTAAACAACAACAAAAAATGCATATAAGTATTAGTTCCTCCTGACCAAAGCTCACTAGAACTAGTAATGAATTTAGAGCTCTTCAGGGTGTCTGGGAAGTGTCACATGGACTCCACTGGCTTTCAGGGTCCTGTGTGCCCAAATTTATCTTTATTGCTGACTTCTGGATGCTTCTAAATCCCTCAACCTTCAATGCAGGACCAATTTTGGAGCCATTATGACTTTCAATGTACAAATATAAGAATGTACAAAATAATGAAAAATTTAAAATGAAAGGTTACCAAAATTAATTTGAAGCATAAATAACCTTTGTAGGTTTAATAGTTTTTTATTTAAATGGAAAAGCAACCATGGGCCAGGGATTTAGCTCAGTGGTTCCGCTGCCTGCCTTGTAAGCACAAGCACCCAAGTTCAATCCCCGGTACCAAATAAATAAATAAATAAAATAAAAATTTAAAAAAAGAAAAGCAACCATGTTCAAGAGTCCACAGTAAGAGATATAACATTGAAGATACCCACAAAGTGCATGTAATTTGTCATCCCAAGGGTTTAAGTGGAAAATGTAAGGACAATATTCTGTTCAAAGTTTTTTGTGGTATTTTATGATCACATTTTTTGAAACTCTAATTAGTACAGTGTTCTATCTGACTAGTCAAAATTCTTTAAAACAGCTTTCAAAGTATTTAATGAATTAATAGCAAAACAAACCAATTAATTTTTTAAGGCATGGTTTCTAGCTTTCACCCTGTTGGATTATATGAATACCACTTAGAAAAATAATGTAAATTATTCCATAATTCCTGAAATTTTGCCAATTCCCATTAACTAAAACAAATCATCGCACCTTTTCAATTCTACCAGTAGTTAGGATAAATAAAAGTGTGAATCAGCCAATCTCGACTGACATCAACACATATACACATTCCCCCATCTAAAATCTTATGAATTCCTGCAGTGAGAACATGTACTTGACAGGCTATTTCTGCACAAAGTAAATCTGACACTCACTTAGCCCGACAATGCCACTACTGTGAGAAAACATTTAGCAGACAAGACTCCTAATAGCAGTCCAGTTGACAGATACGTATACTCCATGTTGAGTGTAAAATAAAAATCACTAGCAAAGCTAATGTGAGTGGAAAATATAGTAGTCCTGTTTATGGAAATGGATTTCCTAAGGTAACCCAAGGGAATGCACGGTATCAGCTCCACCTGGTACCCAGAGCCAGCTTAACATTTGCATATTCTCACTTTTAAAAATAGAGGTGTGAGCTTGATATAGTGAAAGGAATGGGAAAGCCAGTAGGAGGAGTGAGACAGCATCAATTAGATACAGAGAGTTTTAAAGTACATGCTTAAATTATGAGACCTGAATGTGACCCTGAGGATTAGAATTGCTGGTAAAGGAAAGTGTCACTGTCTCTGGAGAGTACTTTGGGGGATGGCTTTGATGAATCATCAGTTCAGATCAGCAAAGGCAAATTTATGAGAAGATAATGAAGCTGAACTGCAGAGACCATAATTATGAATGCCTCCTCCAAGAACTTTGGAAATGTGCTCATACAGACTAAGTTTTTACAGATTCTGAAAAAGCGAGATCTATTACCACTACCATTAGGATTTCCCTTTTCCATTCTGAGTTTCCCTACTTCATATATACACGCATTCCTGCTGAGGGGCATCGTAAATTTCTGGGTTTTGGGGGACCCAGCTGAAAAGCAGTTGAGTTTGGAGGACATTTAATTGGAACATGTTTATGTTTCCATGTGAGGAAAGTTATTACTACAGGTCCGGATAGCAAATTGGCTTCCAGAAGTGTTCATAACATCCATTGTCCCAGTTCCCTTTCTTGTAAACCAAAGATGAAGGGCCAGAGATAGTGAAATAAATGTGGCCGGAATTGTCCAACAGCAAGAAGAGGAAGAGTGGAAAGAAAACAAGGCTTGAAATAGATAGGAGAACCACAAATGAGTCCATGAAAAAGTCCCCTACATGTTACAAAAACATACAGTGAAGAAAACTTGATACAGTTTTCCAGATTTGACAGTATTCGTGACATTACTAATGAAAGCTATTTTTTTTTTCAAACTAACAATAATTTAAAGATTAACTCAATGTTTCTGTAGGGAAGACTGAATTGTCTTTTGGCTCTCTCTATAGAAAATACTATAGAAGTCATTGTTGAATGAACTAATTGAAATGTACATAGCCAAAAATTTTAAAACAGTTTCAATGTACATTTTTAAGAGACAAAGGCATCAACTAATAAAACTGTTTTCTAATTTTCCTGGATATTTTATGGTAATGGTGGTATCTGTCAGTTTTTTAAAAAATCTAGTTTGTTCTATTTCTTTTGTCATTTTAAATATTCTACTTGTATCCAGTCTTTTATTTGTTACTTCATGATTTTTCTTTTAAGTCCTCCAAAATTTTATTTCAAGCTCCACAAAAATCTCACTTTTCCTATTGGACTCTTCAACATTCCACAGGATACTTGATTACCATTCCTGACACAGACGTAGAAGCTCCAGAAACTTAAAAGTTCGACTTTGCTTAATGTTAGTCCGAAGAGCTTGTTTAAATTTCCCCCAAAATATAAAATACATTAACCTGAAAAATATTAAAAGCATAATTTAATCTAATATTTTCTTTCATTTGCATATAGTTTCAAAGGCATCACTTAGCTAGCACATAGGACAGTGTGACTATAGAAAGTCTGTAAAATTTTTCCTTGAAATCAGTTTTTAGGAGAAACTTCTGATGTAGGCTTCCTGAGCCTGCAAACTTCACACTAAATATCACAAGTACTAAAACCACTACCCTGTAGCTTGTTTCTCTAAATTACCTACAAGGAGAAATTCCAGATGGTTCTAAATCCTACTAGTTAGAATTTTAGCTAATTAGGTTCTTATCATAATTATAATTCTATAGGGAATATCAAAACAGCCTAGAATTACACTGAATTGGATTCTCTAGTGTTCTTGGTGAAGTATAGGTCTATCTGGTTCTGATCTGACGTTCCCTGTATGAAACATAGTGCAGCACACGCTCCATAAGGGACACAGCACTCAGCCAGCCTTCTCAAAAGCCTCCTGGGCTGGTGCTGGGCGGCAGCATGTTGGAGCAATGTTAGCATTCTATACCCTCCCGTCTGGTCACGCTCAGAATTAATTCAAGATGCTGTGCACTATGTTGACTATACCAATTACCTTTTTATTTCAGTACTAGAGATTGAACCCAGGCTCTTATACATGCTAGGCAAATAGCCTACGACTGAGCTATAGTCCCAGCTCCTTTTTCATGTTATTTTTGACTCAGGGTCTCACTAAATTGCTCAGGCTGGCCTCAGATTTGCAGTCCTCTCGCTTCATCCTCCCAAGTAGCTGAGGTGACAAGTTTATGCCATCAGACCCAGCAAACAATTTCCTTTTCTGAGGAAGAATCAAACATCAGAATGAATAAAACTATATTTTAAAACAATTTTAGTGTGCATTGCATGAGCGTTTGAGCAATGAGCATTGGAAACACTCATTCACAACAGATTCAATCAATCTTTGTATAGATCTGAGTTTTCATTTCTTTAAAAAAAAAAAACAGAAATAACAGTATTGGGTGTTAAAGAGTTCTACTGCTCAGGAAGCTGGCTCAAAACCTAGCCTGTGGCAAAGGGTGGTGAGAACCAGAGAACTGGCAGGAGAGTGGGGTCGGAAGGGTGGTAGAGGAGGAGTTAATTACTATGTTTAGGGCCTGTGAAAACTGTTCCATTTCAGAATAGTGTCTCCTTCTCAGCTGGAAATACCACAGACCCAGCCCATGAACATATTTCATTGTCCATAATTACATACTGCACTCTTCCTACATCTCACTTAAAAAGAAAAAAGATAAGACTGTCTTCAGGCATGAAAACACATGACATTCACAAACAGAAAAATATTTAAAAATCTTCCTCTCCATAAGGGATGATTCTCACTTTTTTTTCCAAAACAACCTATACCACCCTCTTCAATATTATTTTTTCAGCCTATTCTTCATGTAACACAGCAGAGAAGCTTAAATTCACATTAGTATATCTTAAACATCATTATTTCAACAACTCACTAATGTTCCTCCTTAATGAAGAGATCATAACTAAGAGACGGGGTTATAAATAGGTGACAACTGCAGTCACAAAACAGCCAAAGGACAGAGGAGTGACTCTCCATCAAAATGCAAACCCATGAAGCCTAACTCTTACATCCCAAAGCTTTCCTTTGTTCTTTTAGTATAAGTCACAGTTCACCTTAACAGATGTTGCTATATTAATAGAACAGATCACAAAAGAAAAGAGTACTGGGCTGAGTACAGGGAACATGTGTATCTGCATTTGAAGTGGCATCTGAAGGACAGCTGTTTTTGTTTGCTTTTGATACCTTGTCGTTGACCTTTCAATACCTCTTCTTTTCTTCTTTTCCCACTTTCTACTCTGGTCTATTTACTTGGAAGGGTCAGGAGCAGTCATGATTAATGTCTGCCACAGTGAGTGACTGCCGAGTCACAGAGTGGGAAGTGCTATGGAAAAAAATAAAAGAAGGCAAAGGGCAGAGGTGACACTAAGGATGAGGAGATTGCCATCATGTCAACTTACAGAGGGAAGTCCAGAAAATTCTCCTTAAAAATGTAACATTTTGCCGGGAACCTGAATGATATAAGGGCCTGAATCATACAAGCACCTAAAGATGACAGAAGGAACATCACATGCAAGGGTCCCAAGCAGAAGAACACTTGGTGTGGCTGAAGCGCAAGAGCACAGGAAAACCTGGGGAGGAACGAGTGAGGTACAGAGGGCTAAGAGAATTCGGAGAGAAAGCACAGGACAAATCACAGAGGGCCCGCCTTTCAAGTCCTGTAAGAAAAAACCACTTTCAAACTGTAAGAAGGGAAGCTAAAAGGGAGGATTGTGAATAGAGAAGGTTGCTATCTGAAGAATAAAACATACAAGAAAAATAACTGGTTGGGCAATAATCCAGAAGCAACAGTTTCAGACTAGTTAGTTGGTAACATAGGCATGAAAAATGAATGAACTCTGGACATTTTTTCTGAAAGTACACCTGGTAAGATTTGCTGGTGGTTTGGATACGAAATGTGAAAGAAAGACAAGATGTGAGAGAGTCAAGGTTGACTCCAAGGATCCTAGTCTTAGAAACGGATACTATGATGTTGGCCTCTATTACTAAGACTAGACAATCAGCCTGGAGACTGGGGTTTAGAAAGATGAGATTATTAGAAGTTTGGCTCTGGACAGGCTATATTTCAAAATCTTTTAGATAGTTAAAAAGAAACATCACAAGTTAGTATGCATCCTTGAGTCACCGATAAAGAAAATTAAAACTAAGGCCTTCAGCATAAATTTACAGGATAAAGTTTTAATTGGAAAGTAACAGAAAATAAAAGGAGACCACATCTCTGACAAAGATCAAGCTATCCCTAACAAAAGAAAGTAACAGAAAATAGAAGTGCTACAGTCTGAGGAATTGAAGGGAGCATGGATCTGAGAAAGAGGCTCAGATTCATCTGCCAAAGAAAAGTAGGAGGTAAATCGTGGGTTTAGGTCTATTTAATCATCATCTCAATTCTGGTTTTATAGCCCTGGGAAGAAACTTTATGATTTAAGGTGCAATTTAGTTCCCATGATATAATGGTCACATATCAAACAGGCTAGTCTGTTTTCGTCATGGGTTCCTTGCTCCCACCTGGAAGATGGGTGACCTCCACATAGGGTAATCTGTAAGGCTCTACTTTTCCTGGAATTCAAGACAGTTACAGGTTGGAGGCAGTGGAGGCTTCTGGGTATAGCTGAATGTCCTTTAAATCCTTGGTGTCTTCAATCTTGAAAGAGGATGAGATTGGTCATGTAAATTCAGGACTAATCAACTTTATTTGCTACCTTTTAGAGAAACTCCCTAATGACTGCACGCCTATATGGAGAACTAAGAAGGGATAGGATCCGAAGTTTTACAACATGAAGTCAAGCTTTGGTCTGATTTAGTTACCTATTGAGCATCTGTAGGCCCAAGTAAAAAGCCACTTTTTTTTTTCTCATTGAGTTTATTGGTACTTTTTAAGTATACAGTACAGTTCCATTTATCATTGGGATCTTGTACCCTTACATGACAGATCCTGGTGCTCATTTTTCCCAATGTCCCTGCCCTCTCTTCACCCCCTCCCCTCCCCTATTTACAAAGACTTTATTTCCATTTTTTTTTCTTTTCTCGTATTTTTCTTTTCCCTTATTTCCTTTCCCCTATCCTTCCCCCTTTAGCCCTTTTCTGCCTACTTCTCACTGTCAGTTATACAATTTGGATCTTATTTACACTTTAAGTTTTTCGCACCAGAGAAACTACTTGGTATTTACACATGTGTGTCTTACTTATTTCACTTAAGTGTGTGGTTTCAATATGCATCCATTTTCCTTTGAATGCCTGTAGTTTCTCATGCTTTATGGCTGAGTAGTATTCCATTTTATAGAAAAACCACATCTTCTTTATGCAGTCACCAACTGATGGTAAAAAAGCCACTGCTTTGAAGAAAAAAATTAGTTTTAATTCACTGACTGCCACAGAATAAAACACAAATCATGCTTTTCAATGAATAACATATTAAGGGCCCAAAAATTTATTAGTCCTCTTTCTCTATGTTAGTATCTGACTGCTTCAGCAATATCAAATAGATAATTAGATGTAATCTAGGTTTCTAGGAAAAGGTTCATGTTGTAGATGAAATTTGAGAGTTGATGATACAAAAGTTAGATGAATATTAAGAAACTGAATGAAACCATCTAGAGAATGAGTACAAATTTATAAAACAACCACAACAACAAAGGAAGTGGATCAAGTGCTAAAAAACCAGACAGTCAAGCAAGGTTGTAAACTGAAGGAGATGAAAAAAAATCAGTAAAGGGCCCTAGGAAGGAAATACACAGAAATTATCCTATTTGCCCCATTAGAAAAAAAAAATGAATCATCTAAGAGTACCTAAGAGCCATTCCTTACTGAAGAAAGAAGGCAGTCTCTACCATACTGTAATAGACAGCTAGGTTAGAGAGAAATAACATAGACCACTCAGGCAGAGCTAGACCCTCTGGGGAGGCAGTGTAGAGGGTGAGAAGAGTGGCTAAGGGTGCAACTGTTGGAAGCCAGGCCTCACGATAACGACGGAATGACAAGGCCTACATGCCTCAGCAGAGGACAAGATGGTTTTTATCACCTGGTCCAATAAGGCCTAGATTGACATCAGTCAGCTCAGTGATTGACCAAAACCCCTGATCCATCCTCCTAAAGAAGGTCTTTGATCTTCTATGTACACTCGCTATGTGACCTACTTCCCCACTGGATCAGTATAGCCTAAGCAGCTCTACTTATAACCTTACTATTCTGCTCTACAAAACTTCCATTTAGAGGTGGGTGGTTCATTGGCAATCCACTTTTGAGTCCCCTCCTGTCTCTCAGGTGCTATCTCTCTCAATAAAATTTTCCTACTCTTAACCTCTGTTGTCCCTTCATATTCATTCTTTGATTCTAGGGAACACAGACTTGGTGTATCTGACATATAACAGGTTGGGAGTTACATTCATTGCCCCTCTATCAACACTATTCATCTATCGTTCCAACACACACTCCACCTACACTTTCAATCCCAAGAACACATACTTACATATCCCCCCTCACACTCAACTTGCACACATGCAGAATCTGCCCAATACATAGCTACCTAAGTGCAAACTAGAAGGATACTCTCAGGATCTACTGGAACTCCCAGTGCAGCAAGTGAGTCTGCTTAACCAAGCAGGGAGGCAGAGAGGGATAGGGGAAAAGGGAACTCACCCCAGAACTTTGAGACCCCCAACCCAGTTCAGCTACATGGAATGTTTTCCCAAAGGGAGCAAAAACCTAAATGTAAATTATTCTGTATATCTTCACAGGTTCATTCAAGCTTTAAAGAAGAATAAATTTCTTAATCAAGTTTTAGTACTTAAAGAGACAAATGCGAACTCGAAGCTCTCTTTGACCAAGCAAGTGCGGTGCAAGACAAAGAAAGCTATGATACTCTCTTTTGCTATGCATCAGAACTTTAGCAATCCTAGGGTTCTGGCCTCTCTGTAGAAATTCTGTGCTTCTGGGTTATATTGAGTTTGTACAGGAAGTCACAGTGCTTGGGAAAGGTCAAGCTGTACACATTCTAATTAAGTACTTTCTCTTGTTTTGTGCTGTTTGCAGTTGTTTCTAATGCTATTCTGAACTAAGTATTCATTTGATCCCCACTGGTCTCTTTGTTAATCAACACTTTAAGTAGTCTTGAAAAAAAAATCTCTGCCTCTTATTTTCCAAGCAACATAATTGAAGCTGTACCAAGTGTGATCCAGTCAGGGAAGAAGTGGGCAAATCATATGCCCTGAGGGAAACAAGGAGCCAAATACTTAAATTCCCTGTTTACGAACTGCTGTGCTGGCATTATGGGGACATTCTCTCATGAAGGAGCTTGCTTAGATGTCGATATTGGGAGCATAATGCTGAGAAAAAGATACAGTAATGCTCTGCCTTAACCTCATGTTAAACATGAGATCTGACCCTGCCGTGGTCTCTCATAAACACAACTGCCACTTGCTACCATATACCACAGAGAATTTAATGAAACCTTAGCAATGTGTGAATGGTTTATTGATGCCACCATTGGAGATGAGCATCTCCCAGTGAGCCGAAGACAACTCTTGATTACCTATAGGCATTTAATTCACACCAGTTTATCTGGCAGTGCCTAAACTCTCACTCCAGACCTTCTCATGCAGAAAAACTTTGAAGCCAAGAAAAATGTGGGCCTAAGCCAATTCATACTAGACTGAGAAACAGACATTTCCAGGAGTTATCTACAGAAAGGAATGAAATAAGTCTATATTAGCAAACCTGATTATTCTGTTTGCAATCAATTCCCAAACACTGATATAATCCTATTCATACTGAAGTAAAAGCAACAAAAAAGTTCACAACCAATAATTGATTCTGAGTAATCCACTCTCCAATTATCCATACAACAATCAAGATTTAAATAGAAAAACCAGGAGATTCCCTCATCCACTGGTCTCCAAATTTACCTTAATCCTATCCTGGCAAGTAAAATATCACTACCAAGGAAGAATGGACTCAGGTTGCTGTCTCTTCTTAATCCGAAAATACTTCAAAACTCTGTAACACATTATAGGATAGATATTCACTAAATACATCTCATTGGGTGGATAGGTAAATGAATGAAGAGCGGGTTTCATTAGCTCTTTCTGGACAATTGATAATAAGAAGGTTTTAAGGAGGAAGAGCCAGAACGTAGGATGCACTGGGCCACTGGGAAGGTGAGAGATGCACAGTACATGAGTAAAGGGCCTCACAAAAGGGCACATGAAGAATGCTTCAAAACTCACTTCACCTCTAGTGCAATTTACCTCAAGTCACCAGCACTGTTTCTATGTTCCCAGTAGCAAATGTACAGCTTGCTTATTCTATTTTTCAAATGCCAAGTCCTTAAAGACTGGTTCCATGCCATACATATCTTTGTATTCTCCACAGCATCAACGCTATACCTTGTACATCTTAGATGCTCACTTAATGACTATTAGGAAAATTCAACTAAGATGAAGCATAGACTGTGGTAACACAGTCAAAACAATGCTACTGAGATGAAATGCATGTTGCACTTCAGATCTGCCTAAAAAAGATAAATCTTAGCATCTGAATTTGGATAGCTGATGAGTAAATGCCTAAAATGGCAGCAAAGTCATGCCAGCATCACTTCTGATGCAATGCACATCCAAATGCATAGGTGACCTGCATACAGTACCAACAGGCAGGGAAAAAGTGGATAAAAATACCAGAGCTTAGAAACTACATACCTATTTCCCAGGCCGTTTTTCTCTGCAAGTTTTAGTTTGGTTCTAGTTCAAGAATAGTATTTTAGTGTGAATAAACTATAATAGTACATAAAATCCTAATGAGATAATTGACAATGTGAAATAGGAAGAAAAGGGCTAAAGGTGTAGGGGAAGTGGAAAGGGTAGGGGAAGGGAATAAGGGAAAGGAAAAAATATGAAAAAATGGAAATGAAGCGTTTGTAAAGGGGGAGGGGAGGAAGGGGTTGAAGGGAGGGCAGGGACAAGGGGGAAAAATGAGAACCAAGACCTGTCATGTAAAGGTACAAGATCCCAATGATGAATGTAACTGTACTGTATACCTAAAATCTACCAATAAACTCAATGGGGGAAAAAAGGAATAGTATTTTATGTAACATTATTCCCATTTAAATGATGAAGAGGGTGCATTCCCAAGAGGATTTATACATTTCCCAAGATCACCTAAGAAAACTAATCTAGGATGAAAACCAGGGTCTCAATGTCTATTCAGTACTATGTCAGTCATCACTAAGTCAGATTGTCTTCATATCTTCCAGAGAACACAAATTTGGACCAGATGATTTGGTAAAACCATGTATTTTTTAAAGAGTGTCACATTTTTAAGGCAAGATCTATAACAACCAGTAGATTTAGTCATTGAAAGTTAAATGTCTTGGAACAGTATAGAAACAATTCAGGCTAAATAAAGCATTTAGCCAACAAATGGAATCCCTATAAACGTTTAAAAGATGACATTCTTTTATTTCCAAATGACCTTTTCCTCATGCTAAAAATAAACCTTACACAAGGTTATTTGTCTGAACATGCGTGTACCACATACGTATTGATTCCATAATCATTAATGTCTATGTCAACTATAGGCAACCTTAACCTCAAATGATGCATATTGGCAGGAGTTCTAATGAAGGTGATGAAGGTGAGATTATAATATGACCTTGTCATGTACAGTAGACTGAACTATGGAGCCACATCGTATTACCACCCCTGCCAACAGATAGATTTTCATGACAAAGCAACAAAAAAAATTACCACGTTTGTGTAATCCCTGGTCTAAATAAATCAGTTCCACTAAAGTTCTACTTCAAGCATGACTTCTCACATGAGCAATGGCAAATATTCTCTAGGAAACAATACTGGTCAAAGAGACAATCCTTGTAGATCTTCTAGAATCTACCTTTAATATTTACCCCTGCCACTACTTCCAATCCTAGCTAAAATCCTTGCAAAAGCCAACCTTGAGCGAACCTCTATCCAGCAGGAGGCCAATGGTACTTTAGGGATAGTATGTGCTATTGATCATGTTCTTTTTCTATTATTCTGTCCATTGATTCCTATATTTTTAGTCTCACACTACACTATTTCTCTGAAATGTAATATTTCTCTAACTTCCATCCTTTTCTTCCCTTGACCCTATGGTTCCCCTCACATCCTCTTTGGTTTTTCTTGACTTAAATGCTGATTTCGTTGCTAAACCAGCATCTTGAGTAATCCCTAAATTCAATATGACAACACTTGAGTAGGTTTGGTCAATGGGGTATTGAGGTTTCAGCAACATCAATTCATAAGGAACCAGCCTCACTTATATTTGGTGATAATCCATCTATCAGACTGACCTCCAAGATGAAAAGTTCAGTATCCAAAGATACAAGGCAAAATCGAGCCTGATCTGTGCTATCACAAGTGCCTGAAGAAGTCTATTTTGCAAGAAGTCAGCAGCTTCATGCTTTTTAGCCCATAGGAACAATGGCTGGGTTTCTTATCCCTAAAAAATAGACTTTGGGAAGATCTAGGATGGTGACATCTCCAGTGAAGCAGCCAGAGTTCAAGAAGGAAAGGTAAGTAGAAATTAAGGCAGATACTCAAAGGGTACAAGTACTAAAAAGATCAGGTGATGGCTACAACACTGTAGACAACCAAGAACCAGACAAGGAATACAGAAGCAGAATTCATTTCACCTCCATCCACCACTGGACTAGAAGTACTACATATATATTCCACGTGTTCCAGTGTGGCCAGAAATTGAGCAGGCCTGAGCACAGATGGGCTGGCAGGGAAGCAAGGACTGGGAAGGTTGGGGACCTTGTCTGATGGCAATCAGGGAGGTTGGGCCAGGTAAACTATGGTATATCTGCTGATGTGGATAAATATATTGGCTTCCTTTTGTACAACCCTCTCACTCTATAACTTCTTGTAATGCAGCTTTTAATGAGATTCTAATGGATAAAACCTCAAACATATTCTTATTCTCCATTTTTTTCAGTACCTGACTCTACAAACTCTTCTTCCTCTGGCTTCTGTATCACCGTACTGGCTCCATTCTTCTCCCTCCCTGGCTCTTTTGCCTTCATCTCCTCCCCGAGCCACACTTCTACATGATCCCCACCCCCTCTGCACTGAATGTGTGCTGCTAGATCCGAATACTGCCTTTTACATCTTCATGGTGCCCCTTGGAGACTAACAGGGGTCACTTCTATGACCCAAGCTGATATCTCAAGGAAGAACATCTCTGGTAAATTCTTGTGTGGCTTTACTGTAAGAAGTACAAATCCCCAAGTCTTTCACATTACTTGATCAAAAATTGGACCCTGGTTTTGCTACTTCTGTTGATGAGAAGGATGACAATGTCTTACTGCTATCGTCCATCTTTTTTTTCTTCCTTCGCCCCCTACCATACAAAGAAACATCTATAGCATTTTAGTCTTCATTTCAGATTCAGAAAGCCACCCTCCCACTTCAGATCATGATGCCTGATGATTAACACCAACATAATGGCTTACTAATTCATCCCCCTCCTCAACATCTCTTCTCTCTAGTCTCTCTCCTCTATATCTGAATATTCACCTAAGTTTCTTAGATGTATTCTAGTATCTCATTCTCCCAGTTTTTATTTATATTTTATATATTTTTTCTCATTGAGTTTATTGGTACTTTTTGGGTATACAGTACAGTAACATTCATCATTGGGATCTTGTACCTTTACATGACAGGTCCTGGTTCTCATTTTCCCCCCATACCCCGGCCCTCCCTTCACCCCCTCCTACCTTCCTATTTATAAAAAAAGTTTTTTCCAGTTTTTTCTTTTCTTTTCTTTTCCCTTGTTTCCTTTCCCCTACCCTTCCCATTTCCCCTACACCTTTAGCCCTTTTCTTCATATTTCACATTGTCATTTATACCATTTGGATCTTATTTACACTTTTAGTTTTTCATACCAGAGATACTATTTGGTATTTACACAGGTGTGACTTATTTATTTCACTTAAGAGTGTGACCTCAATATGTATTCATTTTCCTATGAATGATTCTAATTTCTCATTCTTTATGGCTGAATAGTATTCCATTTTATACAAAAACCACATCTTCTTTATCAAGTCTCCAACTGACGGGCAATTGGGCTGTTCCCAAGTTTTAGCTATTACAAACTGTGCCGCTATAAACATGGGTGCGCATACTTCTCTGTGATATGATTCTTTTAGTTCTTTTGGAAAAATACCCAGCAGAGGGATGGCTGGGTCAAATGAAACCTCTAATCCTAATTGTTTAAGGTATCTCCATATTGATTTCCATAGTGGTTGCACCAGTCTGTACTCCCACCAACAATGGAGAAGGGTTCCTTTCTCCCCACAACCCTGGCAACATTTGTTATTAGTTGAACTCTTGATAGCAGCCATTCTTTCTGGGGTGAGGTGGAATCTCAGTGTTCCATTTAAGAGAGCACCAACTGCTCTCCCAGGCATCTAAGACCTTCCACAATATGGCTAAAATTAAGTTCCCAGATAATTTTCCTGTGAATTTTTCCTTGTCTGTCAGCCTGAAAACTACATTCACTTCATCTTTTCCCACCCAATATTTTCCTCCAATTGTTTTCTGGCCCTCACCATAGCCTCACCCCTACCTATCTATCTTCCTCTTTCACTCTCCACCATAATTTGGGTTCACTTATTAATTTAAGTTTGTCTTTAAATATTAAGGCCTTCCTGATTCCCTTATCACAAATGTCTTCCTTCTTAGACTCAAATAATACTTTGGGTCTTACTTATGGTATCCAATATATTCTGGGCAGCTTTAATGGAGTCATGCTCTGCCATCATCTCATCACTACACACATTGTCCCTTAAATCAAGGACTATGTCTTAAATTTATGATTTCAGAATGTCCATACAGCTGGGCATGGTGGCGCATACCTATAATCCCAGCCCTGGGGAGGCTGAGGCAGGAGGATCACTGAGTTTGAGACAGCCTGGGCTACATAGTGAGTTCCAGGTCAATCTCAACTACATAGTGAGACCCTGTCTCAAAAAAAAAAAAAAAAAAAAAAAAAAAGACTTATAAGTATAAAACAAAAAAGTAAATGGCATTCATCCAGCCACACTTTACAACTGGTAACTGATTTTGTTTTTAATCTTTTCAGGTGAGCTTTTAGAGTTTTTTATTCTTTCACCACTTCTGAAGTCACAAATACTAAACCAAATGTTAAGCAGTAGTCATTCACCCTGGTTAGGCACTGGACTGGGAAAATTATATTCATCCAACTGAGCAAGGAAGTCAAACCTAGCCAAATAACACTGAAGTGTGTTGTACCTAAATTAGAACAAAAAGAGATTGCCTATTTTAAATTTTTAAAGAGAACACTAAGCCTTAATCCCTTAAACATATCTGACTTAATATCAGAATGAATCCAGATGGATGTAATTTGTTCCCTCCTTGTGCATGAGCTATTTCAGTCAACTACTGTATAATTGAATTTTCTTTAGGCAATTCGCAGCTAGGCTGACTAACAGGTTTTAAACTGATAACACTGATCAATAGGCCACCAAGGACACAATGTGCTCATTTAACAAATAGTAATAATAAGTAGGTTCTTGACATCTTAAAGGTATTCTCTGTAATTAATTCTCATACCCAGTCCTACAAGGTGCTCTGACTCTGCTTAAAAAGATGTATAGTCAATTCTACCCAACAGGTTGGTGCTTTGTTTCCATAAATATAGCACTACAGTAAATGTACAGTAACTCAGAATGCAACATTTTCTATCATTTTTAATTTCAAAACACTAATCATTTCAAGGAGCCCTCTATATTTTTTAATCAAATTATATTTGTAATGAAGATATATTTGGTTTCTGATGTTTTTGAGGTAACTAAAATATATGGTCTTGCTGTAAAATTTATTGTTCATTCCAGGATTGTAAGCAGATAAGCTCTAAGGACATATATATATCCACATATATATATCCTACCTAGGATATGTACATCTTTCCATCTCTCTTATCAATGCATTCACCACTTCAAATATTTGTGTACAGTATTTTCAAACCTTACTCTTTTCCTGGTCTTATCCTCTCCATGTTTTGTGTATGGTGCTTGACTCTCCTTCCAAAATGTTCTTATCCTAGGTGCCATACCTCCATGTCCTACCCTTTGACTGCTCCTTTTGTCTCCTTTAATGGCATTTTTTTCCCTCCTGGAGCCATATATAAACAAATTCTCCTCAATGTAAAGTTCTTAACATTTCCTCTCTCTCCTTTAGTTTCACCTATTTTCTTCACTCGATTCTCTGGCAAACTGTAGTCCTGTATTTTCAGTTGTCTGTTGGGCATTTAACTAACACATCAGACCAAATACGACCTCAACCACATTTAATTCCTCTCTATTCCAAAAGCCTGTATAATTTCCTTTGAAAGGTACTTTAATTTTACCATTAACTGGGCACTAAAAGCAATCCCCCTCATTTTAACTCCTTTCCTTCTTCCTCACCCACATTTTATCAGCTACTAAGTTATTAAGGGGCAAAATCTGAAGCGTTATTGAGATGCCTTAATTCTTTTCACAGTCATAGTCATCACTTCAGCAAATGCTATGGTAACTTCATACCAAAAACGATACCACTCAGTCCTCTTCCATTAGATAGAATTATGTGATCAGTCCGGTCCCCTGGCAGGAACAAAGAAGAGCAGAGGCATGCGAGCTCGATGTGCTCTCTTTTCATGCTGTTATGGCCAGCAATGGTTCAGGAGGCAAAGCCCCCTAACAATCTAGTAGCATAGCACTTCCTCACCAAGCTACATCATTCAAGTAGTAAGGCGAAGAGGCAAACTTTTTGTGTTGGAAGGCTCCTAACTCTAGAAGTCAGTATCTTCATCATATATAACCCAGCCTACTTTCCCTTTCACCTCTTCTAGATGCCCATTCAACAGAAAGCTCATTTCCTCATCTTCTCTTGTCCAAACAATATTATTCTTTCATCAACTTAATCACTGCTTATACAAGAAAGCTTCTGCTGATGTTCCTAGCTAGATCCAACCCCTATTCTTATGCTCATACAATATAATCAATATGTTTTCCCCATGGTACACATCACTGTTACATACTTGTTGGTTCTTTGATTTAATGTCTACTTCCTCTACAAGCCTACAAGCTTCTTGAAATTAGAGACAGCATATTTATTTTAGTTGATCATTAAAACACAATGTCCAAAACAGCTCAAAGGGAAAATTTCATAAGCACTTATAAACTGAATCAATATTGCTCATCTTTGTATCTGCAGTATCTAACACAGTGCTAGTACAATATTTAGTTTCAAAAAATTATATAATCAATAGGCACTTTCATATACAATACATATGTTGATATTCACATAAACACCTTATCTCTATGTAATCGCTTCAGGACAGAGTCCACATTTTTAACCTTGTTACCACAGCTACCAACATTTTCTCAAGGGCAAGGAAGCAACAAAAGCAAAACCTACACAGCGGCATCACCAAAGGAACTATTGCGGACCCTTGAAAATCTTGTTAAGAGGGTGTTATGAGGAGTGAATGGGATCTCAGCATTAATCCTTTCATGTTCAGCAAACTCAATAGCCCTCATCATTCCTTCAAATTTTGAACTACACTCCAGTCAACCATTCCCTGATGAAAGGAAAAGTTCACATAAACCGCACATTGAAATTCATAATTGTGTGTGTATACCTACCCATAGATGTGTTTGTTTTACCCAAGAGTAGAGGGGTGGGACTATATGAGTAAATGGGGTACATTCATTTAACACCCAATTTGTAACTCAGAGCCATCAAGGCAACATTCTCTTAGATGAGCACAAAACCAACTGAACTGTCCTCTGTTCTGCCAACATGACTCTACCAAATATAAATTCTGCAGAGACATTTTAGTCAAGGTGACCAGTGATTGCAGCAATTGGCTTCACTGCTTCACGTTTCTAAGCTGGAAACCTAGAAGTTATCCTTAACTTCTTCCTTTCCTAGATGCGGTGGCTGATCCATCAGTAAGTCCTGTTGATCTTTGCTCTGAGGCACTTATCAAATCCACCCACTTCTCTGCGCTCTCACCACCTTGACTAAAAGGCCTCCTCTTCAGCCTAGAGTATAGCAATGACCTCCTTCCCTACTGGTTTCCCCTTAGTCACTCTGCCTTCTCTTTAATCCATCATTCCACCCTCCACCTAGAGTGATCTCTGCAATTTACTTCTTTTTTTTTTTAATTGAATTTATTGGTATAGTCTAGGTAGACAGTACAGTTACATTCATTATGGGGATCTTGTACCTTTACATGCCAGCCTTGCAAATTTGAGATTTTATCCGGTACAATATTCAGAAAAGGCTTCTTGAGGAAGTACTGTCCAAGCTGGAGGATGAATAGGAGAGATATGACAGCAGAGACAGAGGAGCGTATTTCCAGGTGAGGAGTCCATGGCCGGAGGAGCAGGAAATAGTTAAAGGACTAAAAGAAGACCAGAGTAGGGATAGAGGAGAGGCTCCTGGTTTAGGGTGAGGCTTGAGTAAAAGTTAAGGCTGGGACTACACAGGAGCTCATGAACCATAATATGGGTTTTCTTTCATCCTAAATGCAGTAGTAACTCTACATAAAGTATATAAGTACATAAAGAATATTTGACCACTGAGCTAAAGTAACTAGGATGGGAGGAATACAAAGAGAAATAGACTAGGTCAAGTTGAATTGCACAGAATCTGACAGAAGAAACACTGACTGCTTTCTCCTGGGCTATGAGAGTGCTGCCTGTTTAGATCCCTTCTGCTTTCCAGGGCTTATTTGAATGTGGAGTAGCAGAATTTCCTTACCTTATAAAGAACAGATCTCTTTTGCTCTAAAATGCAAAGTAAAGATTAAAAGGACCAAAAAAGAGAGAGGGAAAGCAAGGAGTCATGGTGACAAGAACAGGGGCACCATGAGGAGGCTGAGCAGGTAAAGAAAGGAACTAGTACTAAAACAACAGTAAAGGAAAGTAAACAGACCATACCTGGCAGGAGCACAGACCAAGGGAGGCTAAGTCAAAGAAAAAGGTGCATTTTCATTAAACAATGTTAGTATAGAAGGGAAAACAATAAAATCCTATAAACACTGTGAAAGAAGCAGACTGTCAAGACTAAACAACCATGAAAACTATAAAACCACCATACCAGCAGTAAACCCAAATGAAATCCACAGACATTATCCCAAAGAGTAGCTCTTATTTTCTACTCCACATATGCACAAGTTTTACTGAGATTACTACCATTTGTTCCACAGGTACTCACTAAGCACTGAATACTTGCCAGGTATTAGGATTTGAATACTTAAAGCATTTGTTATTTACCAGGAAGAAGCACAACCTTCTCAGGGCTACCTCATGGCAGGTCTTCCATAATTCACAATTTGTCCCCAAAGTCTATCTATCTATTGCCATGTTCTGTGCAGGATTTAAGGGACATCTTTCAGGGAGGAGAGAATTGGTGATATGTATGCACTAATAATATCAGATACAAAGTGTCAGACTAGAAAACAACCAGAAAACCAGAAAGGACAGGAAAACATGTACAAAAAGGAGAAAAATGAAAAATGAGAACAGAAAGTAAGCAAATAAAAGGTATTAAAGAAAAAAGCAGAAGAAATAAAACAGAGAAAAGAGGTCAGATAGAATTACAGGGAATCAGGTGAAGGGAGGGCAGGGACAAGGGGAAAAAATGAGAACCAAGACCTATCATGTAAAGGTACAAGATCCCAATGATGAGTATAACTGTACTGTATACCTAAGATGTACCAAAAAAACTCAATGAGGAAAAAAGAAGAAATATGGGAATCTAGGGCTAGGGATTTAGCTCATTGGTGCCATGCCTGCCTCACAACGTCCTGAGTTCGATCCCTGGTGCAAGCAAGGAAGCGGGGGCGGGAGAGGAAGGAAGGAAGGAAGGAAGAAAAATACTGGGAATTTGACAAAGAAAAAGTGACATTTATAGTAAGAAACTTCTACATCTAAAATGCCCATCTAATATTCCTCTATTTGCTCTAGCTCAACTCTGGAAATGCCAAATGGTAACTCAATAAATACAGACCTAATAAATCCTTTTATTTTGGAGGTATTTTGAATTTTTTTCAAGAAAGACACACTATCAACTTGTATCACATTATAATCTTTCCATTAATATCTACTTGTTTTTCTTTTTATTGAGTTTATTGGTACAATCTAGGTATACAATACAGTTACATTCATTACTGGGATCTAATGACAGGTCTTGGTTCTCATTTTTTCCCCTTGTCCCTGCCCTCCCTTCAACCCCTCCTCCCCCTCCCCATTTACAAACACTTTATTTCCATTTTTTCATTTTCTCATAATTTTTTTCTTTTCCTTTGCTCCCTTTCCCCTACCCTTCCAACTTTCCCTACACCTTCAGCTCTTTTCTTCCTATTTCATACTATTAATAATCCCTTTAGGATCTTGTGTGCTATTATAGTTTTTCACACCAGAGAGACTATTCTGTATTTATACATGTGTGACTTATTTATTTCACTTAGGGGTATATTCTCAATATGTATCCATTTTCCTATGAATGACTCCAATTTCTCATTCTTTATGGCTGAGTAGTATTCCATTTTATAAAAAAACACATCTTCTTTATCCAATTTCCAACTGATGGGCAAATGGGCTGTTTCCAAGTTTTAGCTATTACAAACTGTGCTGCTATAAAAATTGGTGTGCATATATCACTGTGGTATGTTTCTTTTAATTCTTTTGGAAAGATACCCAGCAGAGGGATGGCTGGCTCAAATGGAACCTCTAGTCCCAGCTCTTTGAGGTATCTCCATATTGATTTCCACAGTGGTTGCACCAGTCTGCACTCCCACCAACAATGGAGAAGGGTTCCTTTCTCCCCACAACCCCGCCAATATTTGTTATTGTGTGATTTCTTGATAGCAGCCTTAAAACCTACAAAAGAAATTGCTACTCAGTACTTCCCAGGAGACTAGAATTCTGTCCATAGCCTGAATTTCCTAGATGAGCCTTCCTAATTTTCCCTCACTCTTCTCCTACCCGTATTCTTTACAAGGCCGGCAAACTGCCCTGTTAGTGTCCATAAGGGAGGCTTTTCCTTCTTTTCCCTGCCTGTGCTTGTATCATCCCATTCTTGATTCAGTAGTACAATTTCCTTCTCAACAATACTCAAGCAGAAAGTTTATTTTACAACTGCAAACCAAGACTATTTTCCAAAAGATTGTACATAGCCAGGCTTGGGCATGCAGAAATAACTGCAAAGCACCACTGTACTTCTGTGCCAATTACAGAATGGGGTCCATAGGAAAGTGTTTTAGCTTAAAATCTTACTGTATTTTGAATAAAAAATATATTTTTTAAAAATTAAACAAGTACCAGTCTTCAATGAGCACTTGTTTCTAGATACTTCTTCTCTTCTTCTAGGTCCTTCCCATTTCCTTCCATAAAGTTCTTGCATGCATATCTTAGAAACAAAATCTATGAATACACCGATCTCACCTACAAACCCACTTGCCCTTCATGGCTGCTGGCACAACTAAAGGCATTTACTGCTTCAAGACCCTCAAAAAAAAAAAAAGGAATGAAAAGAATTAGGCAATGAAGCCATTTAAATACAGCTGTATCAGGGCCTGGAAATAGTATAGCAAATTAAATTTTAATGAGACACAGAAAGTGCTGACCTTTAGAAAGTTTATCAGAGGAAGGGACATCCAAAGGACAGAAATGCCGCAGGGCCTAGGTGTATACCCAGAGGAATGGTTGCATGCCAGAGCCACTCAAGGTCAAGAATTTTCAAAGTACACAGACATCCAGATGTGGGAAGATCAGCCCTCTGCAAATATTCTACCTTTTACTAAGACAGCAAAACAAATTGATACACACTTATTCAAGGCTCAGAGAAAACCGATAGGTAAAAAGGTCACATTAACAAAGACAACTGACCTAAATATATCTGCTGGCCCAAAACCCAGTGACCTCAAAGGTGCCACTGTGTCTTCGGAGATGTCCTTCAGGGACACATTCACCTACAGGCCCTGAGTGAGATTTCATCCACGTGCCTCTCCAGAGTCACTCTGGTCCCCTGCACTGTGCCTTGGAAGGCTAAAGAGTATGGGTCTCCTGTCTTCTAGCTTCTCACTGGGTACAGCCAATAAGAGGTCCTGGCAAGAGATGGAAGAAAATCAAGTATTCACACTCCAGCAGACTGTAGGTGAATCCCTGTACCTAGGACAAGGGTCATGTGTGGTGACCCTGCTCCTAAGGTGGAAGCCACTTCCTCTGCTTGTCCTCACAGCTCTGGTCTGTGTTGATTACAGCAATGGGTTCTCTCAGCCTCTGACTTCCCACTGGGTTTGGTCACTCAAAAGCAACTGGAGAATCCAGGAAAGAAAGAAGAGAGAACAGTCCTGGTGGCCAAATACCTGTGTCCCCTGCATTCACATTTCCCCAAGGACAAGCCACTCTGGCACAATAAGCATGTTGGTTCTCTTAGTGCATTTATCCAGCCTGACACTTGGTAAGGACATCAGGCTTGTCCCCAAAACAGAACTCATCAAGGCAAGAGACCCCACCAAAGCCAAATCCAAAATGCACCTCGCACCATAAATCCATCATTCATTTGGCAGGGCATTCTTCCTCCAGAGCCAATATTTCTATGAAATATTCAGAAGGAGAAGCATCTATCACAATGACATATCCTGACTTCCAAAAATTTAGACATCTAGAAACAGTCATCTGAGTAATGTCACTTATACCCACTGTCACTCTCTGAAATGATCCAGTGAGAGAGAAAGATAAAGTTGTGACTCTCGGTGAGCAAGGAATGCACGAGTCTCCCTGCTTCCCAGAAAAGAAGTGTTTCCTCTGCATTCTCCCCCTCCTCTCTGAATAGCCTGGCCCTCTCTAAATAGCTTTTAGTTTCAACAGAACACTGGTCCTACCTCCAATATCACCCAGATTTTCCACTTGTTTATTAAATCAATGCACTCTTTTTCCTTTTGTGGTCTAAAAGAGAAAAGTAAATATGCCTTTATTTTATACAATTATATTTTTTAAAACCATATATATCTTCTATTGTCTGTATCTCTCATATCCTCTATGGTCGTAATAGCAAACCTATGACAAATGTGATGCAGCCGGTGCTTGTTATCGATTCACAATTACTGCTCTATGGTGTATTTCTCTATGTTTATATTTTGAATGGTTTAGTCTTTCCCCACTTTACATCTTTATCAAAGCACAGAGAAGACTCTATCATCATCTGCCATCAAAACAAGGAGTAGTTTGAAAATACTCACTATACTTCCCATTTAAACAAGGTAGCTTTCAAGGACCTCATTTCTCTGTGGGTTCTTATTGTATTAAAAACATAAAACCTAAGCAAAAGTAACTCTCTATTTAAGATTACAGAGGAACACTTTCTTAATAGTATTAGCTGTACAATCTCTCTATATAGGCAAACATGCAACAATCTCTCTATATAGGCAAACATGCAAATGGAAAATATCATATGTCATATCCAAGTTAGTATCCACAAACAAAACAATGAACATGTTCTATCCCATGTACTGCATTCCCACATGAGTATTAAAATAAACTTTTAACTACTCGCTGCTATGGATTAAGCTTGCCTCAAAGATCCACGTGTTAAAGGCTTGATTCCCAGTCCTTGGTGCTCTGGTAAGTACTGAAACCTTTAAGAGGTGGGGCCTAGTGAGAGGTCTTCAGGTGACTGTGGGTATGCCCCAAAGGGAATTGTGGGGCCCTGGCCTCTTCTTAATTCTCTCCCTTTACTCCTTGGCTTGCAGGAGGTGAATAGCTTTACTTAACTATTCACTGATACCATATATATTGCCAAGTCACTTGCCCAAAGTAATGGGGCCAACTGACCACGGAATGAAACATCCCAAACTATGAGCCAAAATAAAATTTCTCTCTATAAGTTGATTACCTCAAGTATTTGTTATATTGTTGGAAAACTAACACATTTATTTTCACTGGAGATGAGTGGATTTTTGTTACTCCTCTCAAACAACGTATTTTCATTATGAACCAGAATGAGAGAGGCCTATCTAGTACAAACCCAAGTAAGGTACCACGACACGGTAGAGATAGGAAAAGATGTGGAAACCTCCTGTATTCTGGTTGCCTTCATCTTCAGTCTTCTTTGGCCGGTTCTGTACTATGGCATAGAACATGGTTTTATAGGATGTGATTCAGTGTGCTGAATATCTAAATCCTCACAATAAACCTAACATAAGAAAATTTTATTAAATTTATAATAATCACAAGTCCTCCAAGTCCTTTACACATACTTGATTTGCAAGTACAGTATAACTGGAATGACTTGTCCTTTCTCAAAATAAATGTATTTTCAAAGTATAAAGTCTGAAATGGTCAACTTTCAAAAACACATGGCAGAAACATATCCAAGAAGCAAAATTTTAGCTTTCTTAAAAGAAAATCATAATGAAAGAAGTCTATATGTATATTGAAAACTAAAAGGTTCAAATCTAAATTAATTACGCTATCATGTTCTGAATCTTCTCTTGTGTTCTCCTTCCTTCATTACTGATACTGATTCTCACATATACTGAGTTGTGTCTTAAGGAAAGTTTTGCAGGATATAATATCAATGTAGAAAAATGAATTACATTTCTGTGTACTATCAATAAAAAATCCAAAAATGAAATTAAGAAAATGATTCCATTTAAAAAGGCATATAAAAAGATAAAATTCCTGAAAATGATCAACAAAAGAAATGTAAGATTTAAATACTGCAAGCTTCAAAACATTGCTGAAAGAAATTAAAGAATACCTAAAAAAGTGTTCAAACAAAAGACATACTATTCCACTGCTTGAGTTGCAAGTGGAAGGTCCCAAGTTCAATCCCTGGTACCAGAAAAACAAAAACAAAAACTAAAAGACTTACTATTGTTAATATGGCAATGTACTCCCAAATGATCTACAAATTCAACACAACCTCTATCAAAATCCTAAATGCCTTCCTTGCAAAAACTAACAAGCTAATTCCAAAATTTATATGGAAATCCAAGAGACAACAAAACAGAAACAAAAATAATCATCATAAAAAAAGAAAGTTGGAAAACTTAGACTTCCAAATTTCAAGACCTACTTAAAAGTTTCAGTAATCAAGACAATGTGATACTGGCATCAGGACAGACATATAGATCAGTAGAGTTAGAAATAAAGATTTATATTTATGACCATTTGACTTCTGACAATACAGAACAGAGAAAGAACTCTCTTTTCAACAACTGATGCTGGGACAACTGAATATTCACGTATAAAATTATGAAGTCAGAACTCTATTTCACATGAGCTAAAACTGTAAAACTCTTAGAAGAAAACACAGAAATAAAACTGCATGATTTTGGATTAGACAGTGGTTTCTTAGATATGACACCAAAGCAAAGAAAAAAAAAACTGAATTTCATCAGATTTAAAAATCTTCGTACTTCAAAGAACACTACCAAGAAAATGAAAACCCACGGAAGAAAAGGTACTTGCAAATCATTCACCTAGTAAACAAGTGTACCTAGATTAAAAAAAAAAAAAACTCTTACAACTCAATAAAAAGACAAACTGTTATAGTCTGATTTCTGTTCTACAACAGAATACCCACGACGGGGTAAATTAAAAAAAAAACGAAATTTATTTCTCACAGTTGTGCAGGCTGGAAAGCCTAAGATCAGGAGTCAGCATTTGATCTGATCAGAGCCTTCTTACTGACTTCACACACTGCAGAAGCTACAAGGACAAGCTAGCCCAACACTGTGTGAAACCACTTTTAAAAGGGCCTTGATCCTGTGAGAGAGGAGCCCTGCTGATCTTACAGGCCGTACCTCTTAATGCTATCACAGCGGCAACGTTTGAATTTTGGAGGAGGCATATTGAAGTCAGAGCATAACCCAATTTTAAAAAATGATCAAAGGATTCAAATAGACATTCCTCCAAACAACATATGCAAATGTCTAATAAGACATAAGATGACATTTCTTACTCATTAAGGAAGTTCTAATCAAAATCACAGCGATGAGGTACACTCTACACCTATTAAGATAACTCTGATCCAAATATTAGAAAGGACACGGGGAAACTGGAACTATCACACATTGCTTGTGAAAATGAAAACTGTGGCATACAATTTAGAAGACCGTTTGGCAGTTCTTCAAAAAGTTACCAATAAGATGCAACAACTTCAATCCCAAGATGATTTGAAAATACACCTACACAAACACGTTCCCACAGATATTCATAGTACTCAAAAACTGGGAGGCCTGCCACCCCAGAAAATGTTCATCAGTTGATGAATGGTAAATAACCCAGAAGTGGACTATTATGCAGCCTTAAAAAACAACTCAGTACTGACACATGACACAATAAGAATGAGCCTTAAAAATATTATTTTAACTAAAAAAATCCAGACACAAAGAGCCACATAATACTTCATGAGTCCATTTGTATGAAATGTCCAGAATAGAGAAATCCATGCAGAAAGAAAGCAGATTAGGGATTGTCAAATGAAGAGGGGACAATAGGGAGTAACTGTTAACGGGTGTGATATTTCTTCTTGGAATACATTTACTAAAATTAGATGACTTTGATTGTTGTGAATACATTTTAAATCAGAGAAATATAGAGATGAATTTTAGGATATATACATTATATCCCGTTTTTTAGTAAAAAAAAATTCAAATGAGTCATAAGTAAATTTTAAATGTATGCAAATCTTAGTAATATTCAAGAATTCCATTAAAAACCTACCTCCAAACAAATATATAAAACGTCAAGTTGAAGAGAAGATCTCAAACTGTGACTATCCTTACAACTATGATTCCAGAAGTCAACCAAGAGAATTCTGTAAAAACTTAGGATATTTACAGTAATATACCCACTGAATGTGTCCTTTTTCAAATGCAAACCTCGGAATAATCTTGAGTTTGTTCTGAAGAATCACATTCAGTGGCTGTTGATGAATGCCCTTAGCAAAGCAAAACTCACTCCAGAAACATTGCTTAATGAATCATCATGCAAAAAAAAAAAAAAAAAGGGATGAACATACA
>NW_022900914.1:34019509-34059771 GCF_012274545.1 Fukomys damarensis | reverse complement strand
AAGAAAAAAAAAAAAAAAAAAAGTGTAGTGAAAATTCATTTCCCAAGTAGGTAGTATGCCTACACAGTGTGTGTACATCAGCTGTTTTCCAAGGCTCCCGACCCCAACCTGAGTGATTCAAACTGAAACAGCAACATGGAGTTTCCTACATAGTTATTTTGAAGAGGAAATGAGAACATGCCAGATATATCCTACAGAGAGTAATTTGTCAGCAAATACAAGGCATTAGTCAGCCCAGCTTCATAAGCATATCACTTTATGCCATTTCTCTCTGGGGCTTCATCATCCAGGATTCTCTCTCCTTCCCACCACTTTTAAACAAATGGAATAGTATGACAAGTATACTGAGTATAAGGACATTTAATTATCTTGATTTTTTGACCAAACAGGCTGACTCAGCAGACTGCACAGTCATACAGTAACCTTGACATCTGGCTGAATAAAATGACAGTGAAATGTCTACTTTAGGCACCTCAAAAAGCAAATTTCTCTCTCTTCTACATTTTCCATTGCACAGCAAACTGAAGCAAAACCCTATCTTGTCACTTAAATCTTCTTTGCATTTACTTTCAGCTGCCAAGGGAATACTTCCTTATAAGAATCCAGGACCACTCTTCGATAAGTAGCAAGATTTTCAGTATGATACATGATCTCATAAAGGAAATTTAAAATTAAAAAATGAAACACCCTCAAATGGGCCAATCCTCTGCGAAAATGACTGGCTTTATGTAGAGCATGTGTTTCAAAAATAGTATGAATTTTCACTTTTGTCTAGTGGTCTTGCATTAAGGAAACATTTTTCTTTTTAGATATAGGGGGTGGAATCCAGGGAACATGCATGTTAGGCAAGCACTCTACCACTGATCAATTTTTTGATAAGGACAATAGTCCCAGCGACTATGGGGGAAAATTTCAACAATGTAGTCATCCAATTTAACCTCATATGCCCACAAAAACGTAATGCCTCCAAATGATTTTCAAAAATATGTTTTAATATTCTGAATGTTTGACTTATAAAACATTTAACAAATGAAAATACTGACAAGCTATCAGGAATGAGTCATAGGCAATGAATTCTATTCCCAACAAAAGGATATACTACATATTATATTTTTTAATGAAAAAAATGAAGGCCAAATAGCACCTTTACACTAACCTGAACCTCATGGCAGCATGACCCAGAGGGAAGAACAGAGACAAACAGTGCACTCCAACAGACCTGGACCCAAGTCCGGCCAGCTGTCTTGAGTGTCAATTTGAGTGGATAAGAGACTCTAGGAGAAGTGATATGATTGTGAGGCTACTAACCATACCACGGCATAACACACTGATGAATTCATAGGTGAATGCGTTTTTAGGAGGTGAGGGCGTGTAGGAGGAAGTAGGGCACTGGGGCATGACCTTGGGAAGCATAGCAGTCCCAGTCTCTTCTTCACAGCCTTCTTTGCTTGCTCTCTGCTTCCTGGACACTATGAGTTGTGCAGTTCTCCGCTGCATGCCTTTCTGCCAATATGTTTCTGCCTTGAAGCTAGTCGACCATGGACAGAACTTTCTGAAACAGTGAGCCAAAATAAATCTCTCCCCAGTCGGCTTGTGGGCGTCATGTATTTTGTCCCAACAACTGAAACACTGCTGTAAAACTAGCTCTGTATATACTCGTGAAAATCACAGTTACCTCCTCAAATCTCATCCTTCATTTCTATAATATAAAGATAATATGCACCTTTCAAAGCTGTCATTACAACAGAAAAAATAAACCGCTCACGAATAACATAGCACATGACACTAGAGCGCCACCAACTGCTATTAGGCCATTCAGAATAGGCAGTCAATCAATATTCTTTTCTTCATTTATGAAAGAAATCGTATTTTATTCAATATTCTATCATAACAAATTTTGTTCTCTTACTCCTGTTTTTTATTCAGTAGCATCAGGTAAGAGCTCCAACAAAAGATGAAGGAATTTGAATTTGAATTCTAGCTCTGCTGCATGCTGATATACTACATATTAGTGATTTGTACTGAATTCCATGACCTCCCAAACTCAGTCTCTTTTTCTTTTAAATAGGCATGGTAAGATTGTTCCTTCGATGGATTGTCAAAGGGCTTAAAAGGGACAGTCATGTAAATTGCTTAACAAAGTGCTTGACATACTAGCAATTATTATTATCACTTAGCAAGGTTCTCATATGAATTTTTCCTATTGAATTCTTTTTTTTCCATTAAGTTTATTGGTACATTTAAAGTAAACAATACAGTTACATTCATCATTGGGATCTTGTACTTTTACATGCTGTATCTTGGTTCTTCTTTTTTCCCCATTCCCCTGCCCTCCCTTCACCCCCTTCAACTTTCCCAAATTCTGAATAGTTTCTCTGGTGTGAAAAACTAAAAGTGTAAATAAGGTTCAAATGGTATGATTGATAATGTGAAATAGGAAGAAAAGTTCTAAAGGAGAAAGGAAAGTAGGAAGGGTAGGGGAAAGGAAATAAGGGAAAAGAAAAAATATGAAAAAATTAAAAAAATATTGAATTATTTTATGTATATATCTGCTGAGTCTCCATCACATCACATTAAAGCAATATCAAGACAGAAACACCTGCAGACACATGCTTTTTGGCTGCTATAGCCAATCTTCCCAGCCAACAGAGCGGAGCCTGCCTGTCATTCCAATTATAATTACAATGAGGTAAACTAATTGCAGATTACCTGCACCTTCTAAACCTGCCAGCAATTTAAAGGGGATGCCTGGCCTTAGTGGAGTTGTACAAGCAACATCTGAGCAGTCCAGTTTTCGGCCAGTTCTGCAGCTAACCATCTCGGTTAGACCATCAGATTCCAGTAAATAATCACCATTTAGAAGATATACTGCATTAACACCATAAAAATATGCCCCTCTGCATCAAATCAGCACGTTGCAAAGAATAACAAGCAACTAAAATACATTTGGATGAGACATGTAAATAAAAGTTGATAGGAAAGCTAGACAAGACAGAAAAGAATACAAAACAATTACCCTTCTTATAGGGGAGGATCTCCTGTTACATCACTGGAAGATAATCACTACCATTTTGTTTTTTGTTTTTGTTTTTTTACAGCTTTAATTGAGTTTATTGGTACACTTTAGGTATACAGTACAGTTCCATTCATTGTTGGGATCTTGTACCTCTACATGACAGGTCTTGGTTCTCATTTTTTCTCCTTGTCCCTGCCCTCCCTTCACCCCCTCCTCCCTTCCCCGTCTACAAACACTTCATTTCCATCTTTTCTTTATCTCACAATTTTTCCTTTTCCCTCATTACCCTTCCCCTATCCATCTCACCTTCCCTACACCTTTAGCCCTTTTCTTCCCAATTCACAATGCCAGTAATCTTATTAGGATCTTATGTATTATTGCAGTTTATTCACACCAGAGAAACTATTCAGTATTTACATGTGTGACTTATTAATTTCACTTAGGAGTATGTCTTCAATATGTATCCATTTTCCTACGAATGAATATATTTTCTCATTCTTTATGGCTGAGTAGTATTCCATTTTATAGAAAAACCACATCTTCTTTATCCAGTTACCAACTGAGGGGCAAATGGGCTGTTTCCAAGTTTTAGCTATTACAAACTGTGCTGCTGTAAACATGGGTGCACATACATCACTGTTATATGATTCTTTTATTTCTTTTGGAAACATACCAAGTAGAAGGATGGCTGGGTCAAATGGAACCTCCAGTCCAAGCTCTTTGAGGTATCTCCATATTGATTTCCATAGTGGTTGCACCAGTCTGCTCTACCACCAACAATGGAGAAGGGTTGCTTTCTCCCCACAACCTCGCCAACATTTGTTGTTGTTTGATTTATTGATAGGAGCCATTCTTTGTGGAGTGAGGTGGAATCTCAGTGTTGTTTTCATCTGCATCTCTCGAATGACCAGTGATGTGGAGCATTTTTTTCATATATTTACTTGCTGCTTTTACTTCTTTGTCTGAGAAATGTCTTTTCATTTCAGATGCCCATTTTTGAATCAGGTCTTTATATTTGGGAAGGGGGCTAATTGTTTTGAGTTCTTTATATATTCTACATAATAGTCCTTTGTTTGAGGAGCAGCTGGTAAAATTTTTTCCCACATTGTAGATTGTCTCTTAGTTCTCTTAATGGTTTCTTTTGCAATACAGAAGCTTTTTAATAAGATGAGATCCCAGTTGTTGATTCTTTCTGCTAGTTCCCGTGCTACTGAGGATTTGTTCATAAAGTCTTTTCCTATGCCAATGTCTTCAAGAGTTCTGCCTAACTTACCTTCCAGCAAGTTTAGTGTTTTTGTTTTAATATTTAGATCTTTAATCCACTTAGATTTTAATTTAGTGCATGGTGAAAGATAAGGTTCCAGTTTTAATCTGTGGCAGGTTGAAATCCAGTTTTTCCAACACCATTTATTGAAGAGGCTATCCTTCCTCCAGTGGGAATGGTCAGCTCCTTCGTCAAAGATGAGGTAGCTGAGTACATCTGCATTTGTTTTGTGTCTTCCAATCTGTTCCACTGATCCTCAGATCTGTTTCTTTGCCAGTATCATTCTGTTTTTATCACAGTAGCTTTGTAGTATAGTTTCAAATTGGGAATTGTTATACCCGCTGCCATGTGTCTGTTGCCCACGATGGCTTTTGCTATTCTAGGTCTCTTATGGTTCCAAATGAATTTTTTGATTCTTTTTTCTAGTTCTGTGAAATATAGTGTTGGAATTTCATTTGGCATTGCATTGAATCTGTATAGCAGTTTTGGTAGTATGGCCATTTTCACTACATTGATTCTTCCTACATATCTTTCCATTTTTTAATATCCTCTTCAATTTATTTTTTCAGAGTGCTATAGTTTTCAGTGCAGAGATCTTTTGTTTCTTTTGTTAGATTGATTCCTATATACCTGGGTATTTTTGGATGCTATTGTGAAGGAAACTGTTTCCCTAATTTCTCTCTCAGTGAGTCTGTTATTTGTGTCCAAGAAGGCTATTGAGTTTTGGGTGTTCACCTTGTATCCAGCTACTCTACTGAATCTGTCAATTAAGGCTAGAAGTCTTTTGGTGGAGTTTTTTGGGTCTGCAATGTAGAGTACCATATCATAAGCAAATAATGACAGTTTAACTTCTTCCTTTCCTGTCTTTATTTCTTTAATTTCTTTCTCATGTCTAATTGCTGTGGCTAATGTTTCCAGATGAAATTAAAGAAGAAATTAGACAGTTTTTACAAATAAATGAAAATGCTAATACAACATACAGGAATCTATGGGACACAATTAAAGCAGTTCTACAGGAAAAATTCATAACATTGAATGCCCACACTAGAAAAACAGAGCGGGCTCAAATAAACAACCTAATGATGAATCTTAGACTCCTAGAAAAAAAAGAGCAAGAAAAACCCAAAGCTGGAACAAGAGAGAAAATTATAAAGATTCAAGCAGAAATCAATGCAATGGAAGCTAAGAAAATGATACCAAAAATAAATGAAACAAAAAGTTGTTTTTTTGAAAGAATAAATAAAATTGACAAACCCTTAGCTAATCTTATCAAAAAAAGTAAAGAAAAGGCTCAGATCCATGCAATCATGAATGAAAAAGGTGAAGTCACAACAGATCCAATAGAAATCCAGAGGATCATTAATACCTACTTTGAGAACCTGTACTCCAATAAAATGGAAAACACAGAAGAAATGGACAGATTTTTAGATACTTATGAATTATCAAAGTTGAACAAAGAAGATTAAAACATTTTAATCACCCCAATTACAGTCAATGAAATTGAAAACGTAATTTAAAATTTACCAACAAAGAAAAGCCCAGGCCCTGATAGATTCACTGCTGAATTTTACAAGACATTTAGAGAAGAACTACTGCCTTTACTCTTCAAACTTTTCAATGAAATTGAAAGGGAAGCCATACTTCCAAATTCATTCCTGGAAGCAAGTATTAATTTGATTCCCAAACCAGGGAAAGACACCATTAAAAAAGAGAACTACAGGTCAATCTCCTTAATAAATATAGATGCAAAAATCCTTCATAAGATACTAGCAAATAGAATACAGAGGATTATCAAAAAGATCATACATCCTGACCAAGTCGGATTTATTCCAGGGATGCAAGGGTGGTTCAACATATGTAAGTCAATAAATGTAATACACTATATTAACAAAGTCAAGGACAAAAACCATATGATCCTCTCGATAGATGCAGAAAAAGCATTTGACAAAATTCAACACCCATTCATGATAAAAACTGGAATAGATGGTCTATATCTCAACTTAATAAAGGCTATCTATGAAAAACCAACAGCCAACATCATATTAAATGGCCAAAACCTGAAAACCTTCACGTTAAAATCAGGAACAATACAAGGATGCCCACTATCACTACCATTTTGTCACTCAGCATCATTCAGGCCTTCAGGTATGAGAACAGAAATGAGAATGATAGGGACATAAAGAAACCTGACAAATCTGTACAAATGTGAGACCAAAATGCTAAGTCACCATTTACAGAAAGACACTTACTAAGGAGATCCAGGTTCTCCTCATTCCTCCATCAGCTCAGTCTATTGCTTATTTTATTCTGTCTACCATAAGTTATCACCCCTTGTCCTGACATGCAGCAGGATACTTTTAGATTCTGAAATAAAATGTGTGAAATGTGGGTGGAGAATTAGCAAAAAGTAAAAATGGATACTCACAAGAGGTCAAGAACTCTGAGGTCTCACACTTCCTCTATCCCTTTCTAATAGTTGTTCTTCCTATTACCTCTGTAAGAAATCTTCCTCTTGCCTTCTCTCTTATTACCACCTGTTCCAACCTAAGAGGTAGGCAGGTCAGGAATGGATTAATAATCCAGGTACACATCATATATTATTATTTTTCCTTAACTCCCAGCTACCTTAAATCTCTCCCTACTCTGATCTGTGATGTGCATGTCTTAACCTTCTCATGGCCATGACTGTGTCATTTATTGCTCAAACACACACAGGTCCTTACTTCCCAGAGTGCATACATTTGTGTACCAGGTACAGCACAAGGACATGCTCTTCGTGACTCCCAATACAATGATCCTGAAAGAAAAGTGCTATTCTTCACTTACTATTGTAACTATCATCAATATTATTTAAACTCTATTATTTGGTCATATCTCTGTCTTTATCTTATTTTCCAGCATCTCTCTGGAACCCCAAACAAACTGAACTTACTGTTTTCTATCCAAGCTTGCAGTTCGTCCCCTTTGGTCTCTGGCTGGTTAGTGGATTTTCCTCCAGTAGGTATGTTCTCCTGTTCAAAATCGACCTCCTTTTCAGAACAGATCTCAAATACACCTCCTCAAGGAGGACAACTGAATCTCTCAGCTAAAAATAAATCTTACTTCAGATCTTTTTTGTACCACCTTTACGAAACTTACATTTAACTTGTTCATCATTCTCCTCTGCGAGATCACCTATTTTTCAAGAGATGGAATATTATAGCGATACCTGTGCTTGCCATGAAATACAAAACACACATTTGCTCCAGGAATGTCTTTCAGATGAACACTAGGCTTAAAAACAAAATCCAACCTCTATTTTCTATGTCTTATACATTGTGCTTCTCTCATTGATTGTCATTTAGTCTTTTAGCTAATTTACTTTTTCATCCACATGTAAAAATCAATACTAAAGTCTCATATTACTTTTGAAAATACTTCTAATGATGGCTGTTTAATCGGGGTTCTAGTTGGTTTTAAAATCGACTTTAACAAAAATTAAGAGAAGACTGTATTTAAAATTCCTATGTCAACTTTAATAACTATCTCAAGTATAGAGTATCCACATTTACATTTAGGCAAACTTGCAGATTACAAATAAATTAGTATTTAGCTTACTACTTTTCCCCAATGACATTACACACCATTAAAAAAGCCATTTCATATAATTTGCTGAAGGTACTTTTTTCATGTTCACAGTTCTCCATGGAAATTTAATAGAAATTAATGACCCCCAAACCTTACATCTGTTTTGATTTGTTTCTGATTCTAGTAAATTGTTTTTCACAACTTGACAAGAACTCGTTTATACCCAAGCTGATAGGTATATGTGAAATATCCACTATGCTGTTTCTATCAGTGAAGATGATAAAAGCTGTTCAACCTTTCATAATGTGGTAATTATTATTCAGCAAATAATTAAAACATAGAATCTTCCTGAAAGTCAGCAAACAGACAGAATATATAAACATTCAGGTAAAAGATGAATACATTATCAAGGGATTAGAAAGATTAGATCAATTCTGTATATCTTTAAGAAAAGTCTAAGCTGGCTCTGGAGAACACACACACATTTTAAAGGAAATAAACCCAGGGAGGTGAAAAGATAAATGGTAAATCATGAGTGACTGAAATAAGATATGCAAATTTGAGGGAAAAAAAGACTACAGGGTTACAAGGTGAATAAAGATGGGAATAAAAGATGAGAGACAGTGAAGATCAATATGGTTTAATTTTTCTAATTATAAAATAACTGTAGCCTTGACATTAAGAAGGAATCAGAGCAGTTATTAAAAACGAAGGTTCTGAAGAAAATCAGTGCAATTCAATAGTTACTGACTGAAGTTCTACTAAGTACAAGGCATCAAGTTAAGAGCTGCTGAGCCAATCTTGCCCTCCAGAAATGAATTATGTAGTTCAGTGAAATAACAAAAAACACAGTTAATACTTCATCTAAAGTCCATGATACAAGGAAGACTGATAATTAGACAGTTATCTTAGTCTTCTTTATCTCCAGACCCAGAGATTATCAGGATGAGGAAAAAGCTGTCTAGTGATAAATGTGACCAACTCATCACAAGTATGCTTAAATACATACTATTCCATCCATAGAGAAAACAGTATTAAACAAACATACAAAAAAACTTATATTAATAAATATGAAGTAGATATTCTCATTTCTATGTGGTTGTCCTGTAAATAAATAATACAGAAATCAAAAAAAACCAGAGTAAGTTCTACGAGCATCAGGTGTTAACTATATGAATAGATATCCTCAGCTTCGAACACTGGTTGCTACCTTCTTAGTAGCGAGAATATTTTTCATGTAGCTACACCACTAAACTTTTAGAGTATATTTTACCCTTCAAGAATTTTCAAAATAATCCTTGAAAAACAACTCAGCCCATGGTATATTTCCAATTTGATTATTTATCAGTCAACATTTTCCCATTTTTTTTATTAAACGTATAAAGAATACCATCAATTGCTACCGATTGTAGGAATAAAATGGTCAGCAAAATAATGTGTTGAGAAATACCTCACAAGCACCTTCCCTGAAAGAACTTACATTATCTTAACTAGGGTTTTTTTAATGAAGGCCATTCTCAAATCTACTAATATATCTTAGTAGTACTACCCAAACATTTCTTAGAACCGTACAGCAAATAACAGCCACTGCCTATATTTGTACTAGTTGAATAATTTCACATTTTTAAATGGTTGAAACATTTTGAATAATAATATTGACATGAAATTAGAATTTTAGTGATGATAGATAAATATGATTTGTCTTCTCCACTTCTTTATATATTCTCTGTAGTTTCTTTGCCCTACAATAACAAAGTTGAGTGGCTACAATGGGGACTTTTGTCCCACAAATACAACCTAAATATTTACTGTCCAACTTGAGCAAGCCAGGTTTTCTCAGCATGAATATTTAACAGGAAAATCACCTCTGTTGTTTTTCAAAGAAGCCAAGGAAGATAGCTAGCTTCACTATGGAATAGTATGAGTAAGAAAGACAAGTTCTAGCCCTGGCCTCTCAGTCACCATTGATAGAATCCACCAAATGTTTTTATCTATCAACCTCAGTTTCTTCACCCATTTGAGAAAATATTATCAATCCACAGCAGACAATGAGTAGTCTAGGTCTTCCAGAAACTGGATAGGCTGGTTAGTTTTTGGCTTTCTGTTCTTAAACCCTTCCAGCACATGTTTCTGATACATTTACATTTATACCACATAAGGAGTCACACAGTGATACAAAAGACAACTAAATCCTCATTCGCAAACCAAGGGTTTTGCTAATATCAGTCACTCTTAATTCCTTTTAAAATTCATACCCTTTTTAATATTATCATTCATCCATTCATTCAACAGATCTTAATCGAGCTGTCACAATGTACCAAGCAAGTCCAACTGACAGTCTGTGGGTGAAAAGAAACATAAATGTGCACCCTTGTATATATTCATATATCCAGAGTAAATTTTGATAATAAATAAACATGAACAATGCCAGAAAGAAGTGTTCTCTGCAAAAGTGAGAGTTAAACTGAGATCTGAGGGACAACAAAGTCATGGAAGGATAAGGATAAATTGAGGCGCCTAATATAGAGGTCCTGCAGAGAGAAAGCTTAGAGAATTTAGGAATAAGAAAGAAGGATCATGTGGATGGAACATTCCAGGCAAGGCTGAACCCTCCATGGGAGGGTAATGAATGCTGATATTACTATAAATCACTGGTAAGTTTTAATCAAGGGAGTGAGCCAATATGATTTGTTATATAAAGACCAAAAAAAAAAAAAAAGGAAGCTATGAGACTGGGACCTAAAGGGCATTGTAAAAGAATAATGGTGGTGCCTTGGACCAGGATGACTATAATGGAGATCCAGAAATATGAAAATTTTTGGAAATGGAGTTAGAAAAGTGGACTATATGTGGAAGATAAGGGCATGCAAAAAATCAGATAAAAATAGATTCTTAGTCTGATCAATCAGATATTACCATTTTAGATCAGCAATTCCAAGAAAAGGTAGATATGGAGAAGGAATTCAGAGACCAGTTTGGGGCATATTTAGCATTAGTTTCAGAAGCTAATTAGACATCCCAGTGGTATTTAGATATGAGTGCTTGAAGTCCTAAGAAGCCATGGCTAGAGGTACTGATTTGAAAATTATCTATTTTAACTTTTCATTTAAAGTCATAGAACACAAACTTACCTAACTAGGTAGAAAGAAAGGAGAGGTTCACACAAGGGAGCTCTATGGCACTCACAACATTGAGAGGCCACTCAGAGGAGTAAGACCAGGTTCAGGAGGAAAAAAAGGCCAGAAAAGGAGACTAGGGGAGTATGATGTTATAAAGATCAAGAGATGAAGTATTACGAGGGGAGAATGGTCATGTTTGTTTAATGCTAGGAGTTGCCAAGTATGAGAACAGGTACCTCTGGGATCATCAGAGATCTGTCTTGGTGAAGTGGTAGGAATTGAGCAAGATGAGAATATTCTTGGCATGAAGAAGTCAGAAGCTTCAAACATCTCTGATGAAACAAACAATTTCTCTTGCAGAAAAAAAAGGGAGCACACATATGTAGCAACAAATGTTGGAGAGAGGTTACTTTATAGACAAACTCCTCCAAAGCCATGAACTCCATAAGGTTTTAGGTGCTCAATTTAAAAACCTTGGCCCACAGCAAATAAATAAATAAATAAAAATAAACAAAAAAACAAAACCACTGCCAAGACTAACTTCTTTCACTGAACTGACTGATTCTTACATCGAAACCAAATCATGAATTCACAGGCTGTTTCAGTTTTTTATAAAGTCTCTTGGCTTTGCCCATGAAGTCTGTTGGGTTTTTTTGGTTTTTGTTTTTCCATTAGAAAGTGTCTTTTTTTTCAGAAAGTTGAATCACTTAGATTCAGAGCCTGTTGGCTTAATTATGGTGAGTGAAGTCAGGATGACTCCAGGGGGTTCTTTAAGGGTACTTTTAAACACCAGGTTGCCTGTGCAAAGGCCAAGGATCTGCAAAACCGTGTGCATTCAGAGGCTCAGATACCTTATCTTGTTACCTAACTTGCTTTTCCTTCCATCTGGGAAGAATATAATTAGCATATGGTGTTTTACCAGGAAGGCAGTTAACATACTTTTACTCTTCCAAATTCTTACAGCAGAGACTCGGATGTCATGCTAATTGAATGAGCCACGAGGGTATCAAACCATCAGACCCTACAGAGTCAGAAGTTGCTAAAGATAAAGTATTACTCAGGAAACTTAATTTTTATATCTCTGGTTTTCTTCTAAATCCTAACTTTGGTTGGTAATTTGACCTTTAGTATAAGGGATACAGATTAGACTGAACAGGGCAAGTTTACTGCATTTTTAAAGCAATTATAAGATGTAAAATAAACCAACAAATAAATACATAAGCAAGCAAGCAGAGACTAGCTGGATCATGCTTTGCAGTTCACTAAATCACCTAAGCACACCTTCCTTAGCAAATGATTAAGTCAAAAGCAGAGTCTGTACCTGAAACAAGTAATTCTTGTTCTTATTTCATCCAGCATTAATCTACTAGGCCCTTTCACTGGTCAGCACCAGTGCCAAGGCCAAGGGTTTGATGATAGCCATGGTCCCAGCATAAGTGGGGTTCATATTTTTGCAGATTGAAGAAGACAGTCAGCAAGCAAAATCAAAGAAACATTTTTAAGTGAGGACTGTTGCTTTGAAAAAAATAATTATAAAGAGATCAGGACTAGAAAGCTTTTTCAATTGGAGGGTCAGGGGAGAACGCTCTTAAAAAAGGGGTAAGGGGAAAAAATGAGAATCAAGACTTGTCATGTGGTGGTACAAAATCCCAACAATGAATGTAACTGTACTGTATCTCTAAAATGTACCAATAAACTCAATTAAAGCTGAAAAAAAAAAAAAAAGGTACTCAGCCAAGACTTGAAAGACAAAAAAAATCGGTCAAGGGAAGAGCCAAGGAAGGGTTCTCCATTTCCATATTTGAAATCACATTTTTAACATCAAGCTTAAAACCACTAGCAAATAACCTAGGCTATGCAGTTTAGCATCAGTATTTCTAATAGCAGGAAAATAAACAGGAACTCTTGGGATTGCCAATAAAAGAGGAATGAGTCATTAGTCCTTTTATGATGCTTTCAGCGACTAATTAAGAGAGCAGGGAACAAAGAAAATAACAATCACTTGTACTTTTACTGCCTGTCCAGGAATTACATCATCTATGCAAGGTATCTATCCCTAGAGTAATCTATGTTCCTAAATTATCAGTAGGGAGTTGCTAATACTGTGAGCAATGAAGGGTTCAGTTCAACTAATCTAAGTGTGCAAACCTCATGCAATCTCCAGAAAATGTTCAAAACAGAAAATAAAACTAAACATGAGATATAAAAAGTAAAATGATAAATATGCTGGACTGATGTGGCCAAATACCTTGCTGAATTTTAGCTGATGATTCTGACAAAATTTCCCAGACTCTTAAAAATTGTCTGGATGACACTTAAGTATAATTTTATAGATTTCATTAATATCTTTATGACCTTCACCACAATTTTATGACAACTGGAAAAAGAAACAGTTCTTCCCACTGATATACTACAGGCAAAATTCTGATACATCTTGCTAACACAAAGGCAGCTCAAGGTGAAAGTTGTATTGATTCCCGAGTGACAACCCATTTGTTGAGATTGATTCATCTTTGACTTGGATAAAACACAAAGACAATGTAGGCTCTTTAATTCTAGTTTGTACCATATATGTTATATCTAGAAAAGAAAATACAGACTTACAGATTTGACTGTAAGATTACTGTTTTACCTCCCAAAAATCTATAGTCAACTATAGAAGTCAAAGGCTATGATAGCACCAAATGTGACTTTCCTTTTTCTTCTTTCCTTTTCAATTCTCTTACTTTTTTCTCTTCTAGCTCCTACAGTTCAGTTTTGCTATCAATATGCCTCAAACACTACAAAACCTTGCAAAACTGAAGTCTAAAATCTCAGCAGCAATCACTGACACAACCCATACCTCTTGCTGTATTTACTAGTAATTGTTAATTAATAACCTTAACAATGTTAAAAATAGTAATTGTCCAAAACATTGAGCCAGTCAAACAGAAGAAAGAAAATAGGTAGAAGTAATATAGATATGTATTGACATTAAGCCTATGCTTTGATCACGATTGAACTAATACTGCAAGGGGGAAAACCCACCAAATATGGAACAACAAATGAAGATTTGCCTTAATCCACCCAAGAAAATACAAATTTCCAAACAATGAAGATAGGCCTTAAATTCTGCTGGTAAAAATTCCCATGCCACTGCAACCACAAACTGTGGTGGGAATATTCTGCTATTAATTGGGGAGAGAGAGAGAGAGAGAGAGAGAGAGAGAGAGAGAGAGAGAGAGAGAGAGAGAAAGAAAGAGATTCCTAAGCAGGAAGCATGTGGTTTTTAAAAGTTTCACCAGCACCATAAAACCATAACCACTAAGAATCAAAGAATCACTTCTATTTACATATTTTTTTGTTTTGTTTTGTTTTGTTTTTTTGAGACAAGGTCTCACTATGTAGTTGAGACTGACCTGACCTGGAACTCACTATGTAGCCTAGTCTGGTCTCGAACTCACAGTGATCCTCCTGCCTCGGCCTCCTGCATGCTGGGATTACAAGCATGTGCCACCACACCCAGCCCACTTCTATTCACTTCTATCATATAATGGGAAAAGTTAATGAGAAAGCTCATTATTTAAAGATACTATTGTCCAGTGAAGATGAAGTTCAAACACAGAAAAATATCTATCTTTTCTCAATCTAATTTTGAAATTTAATATGGTCAAGTACTGGGGAATAAAAGACATGACGAGAAGGAGAAGAGGAAGAAAGAGAAAAGGTATAAATTTAACTCATTATACCTATTTGCTAATGCTCAATCAGCTACAATAAAAGTGTACACTCACTATGATCCAAATAGTGTGCTATCTTATTTAATTGTGAAAGCTATCTTATGAGTCCTATTATTATTCCCAGTTTGCAGAGAAGAAAACTGGAGCATAGGGAATTTAAGAGGTTTGACCACCACAGAGCATGTAAATAGTAGAGCCAAAATAATACTGGACTTGTGGGGTTCACAAAGGAAGTTCTGTTACTAGATATTCCCTGATGCTCATGAACAAATTTTAGTCCCTAACTCTGATCTGCACCTGTTCTTGAAAAAAGCATCTCTCAAACTCTTAACACCTTGATCATTTCTGTGATTTTGAAATCAGGCTGATCCACCTTAGAAGTCACAGTGAAGGCTCACAAAAGAGTGATAAGTACTATCCAAAGAGCACTGGTGTCCAAATTACAGAAATTCTAACATTGCTTGAAATCTAGGTAGGAATAGTTCCAAAAAAAGCAATCAGACTATGAATAACATATATAACAAATCAACAAGGTGTTCTGAAGTAGGTCTAATGCTATATATAGGACCTTAAATGTCATATGTTGAAAGCCTAGTTGCCAACTTGTGGCACTATTGAAGGGCAATACATTGAAGAGGTGGGACCTAGTGAAAGTTAGAGCACTGAGGACATTCCCTTGAACAGAGAATACTGGTTCTCCAGGCTCCTTCTTCCTCTTTCTCTCTTATGCCCAAGGATGAGGTAAATGTACCGCCTCAGCCAGGTGCTCCCACTCTCTGGCCATGTGATACCCTCTACCACATAAACCATGTTATGATGAAGTGTGAAAGCCCTTGCCACATGCTAGGACCGTACTCTCAAACATCCCAGCATCTAGAACTATCACCCTTAGTAACTATTTCATAACATCAATCTATTGATTCTCACTGTACAGGGAAATTTTTTTAAAAAACACCAAATCAGTAACAGTGAGCTGCCTAATGTACATTCAGAGACCTTAAACTCTAAACCTTAAAGAAAGGTTGTACTATTATGTAACCGCTATCAAAATAAACTGAGGATATGATGGAGATACCAATGTGTTAGACATTGGCTACAATTATAATTCTAGCTTTCTGGAAAAAGAGGGCTGAGGACTGTCATTTGGGCGAGGAGAATAATGAAAAGAATATTTCACACATAATGGACAGATTAGGAAAATCTTCAGAGTATGAGTATAAGAGCCACCACCGTCAGGATATCTATATAGCCCCAATGAACAAAAACAAATCTTTGCCTAGAACATTTCCTGTAGGAAAAAAATAAGATATTCCTGCCATAGTCCATTTTTCTCTTCCTCCAGGCTATTTTTTCACAAATAATGAAATCATGTTAATAAAAAATGAGTAATAAAACCTTGAATTATTTTTAAATCCTGAAACATTTTCTCTTTCCCTCTGTTGCCAAGCAACACACTTTTGCTATGATACAATCTAAGACCTTGATTAACATTCTTAGTTGTATAGAAGGGATATTGAAACAGAATGAAGGCTATCTCGATTACAGAATGAAGTTTTGAAAAATAAATGCATAAAAGAAAAGAAAGGGAGAATGGAAAGATGCAAGAATCACATGAGAGCACCGAGTATTTACACTGGAAATAACAAGCCAAGGGCTCTTCAATTTCAAAAGCTTCAGATGTCGTGCTACTAACAGAGTATTTTATGCCGCTACTCACACTGCCACAGACATGTAACAAAAGGGCAGGATCACTCTTGGCATATTAGCTACAATTATGCATTTTTGTTACTGAATGCCTTTCATTAGTTTTTGTTCCTGTCTTGAGTAAAAGGTCCTAAAATTTACCTGTTCAAAGTACTCAAGAGCACCCTCCAAGTTAACTTCAGTCTTTTGTATCCACAGAGTCACACCCACATATTCAACCATTAATTGTAGGTATTCAGAAAAAAATTACACCTGTACTAATAATATACAAACATTTTCTGTCACCATCCTCTAAACAATACAGCAACTACTTACACAGCATTTATATTATGTTAGGTATTATAAGTAGTGTAGAAATCATTTAAAATACACAGGAAAATGTACATATATTCAAGTAGTGCAATATTTTATAGAAGGGATTTGGGCATCCATGGATTTTGGTATGGGAATGGAGAGTCCTGGAACCAATCCCCAATCAATACTGAGGGATGACAACATAGATGTGATAAAGAAAAAATTGCCAGGCTGGGGATTTAGCTCAGTCTTTCTGCCACCTGCCTAGTAAGCACAAAGTCCTGAGTTTGAACCCCGGTACCAAAAAAATAAAAATAAAAAGTTACCTATATTGCATTATAAAACTCCAAAATTATATAACCAGTCTATCCTGATAGCCTTCTACAAGTGCTAAAAAGTTATATGCCCAAACTGTAGTGAAACTTAGAGATTTAAAGGTGGGACTATCATGATCATCGAATGCATCAAATGTATAAAGCCAGTGGAAAGATTGGGAGAGCTGGGGAATGGTTGCTACTAATACATTTGGGAGACACAAGGTAAAGATGTAAGGGATCAATAAGATATAAGTAAGAGATGAAATTTATGATAAAATTAATGACACCAAATCTAATGATATTTATTGAAGTTAATATGCATATACTTAAGAAAATGAAACTTAAGAGTGTTTATTTGTAAAAAGTTATGAATTTAAAGGGAAGCAATACTTCCAAATTCATTCCTGGAAGCAAGTATCACTCGGATTCCCAAACCAGGGAAAGACGCAACTAAAAAAGGAGAACTACAGACAAATCTCCTAGTGAATATAGATGCAAAAATCCTTAATAAGATACTAGCAAACAGAATACAGAAAATCATCAAGAAGATCATACATCCTGACCAAGTTGGATTTACTCCAGGGATGCAAGAATGGTTCAACATATGTAAATCAATAAATGTAATACACTATATTAACAGAGTCAAGGAAAAACCATATGATCCTCTTGATAGATGCAGAAAAAGCATTTGACAAAATTCAACACCCATTCATGATAAAAACCCTGCAAAAAATTGAATAAATGGTCTATATCTCAACTTAATAAAGGCTATCTATGAAAAACCAACAGCCAACATCATATTAAGTGCCAAAAACTGAAAACCGTCACGTTAAAATCAGGAACAAGACAAGAATGCACATTATCACCACTCCTCTTCGATGTAGTTCTGGAAACATTAGCCATAGCAAGTAGACAAGATATTAAGACAATAAAGATAGGAAAAGAAGAAGTTAAACTGTCATTATTTGCTGATGATATGATACTCTACATTGCAGACCCAAAAAGCTCTACCAAAAGAATTCTAGATTTAACTGACACTTTTATCAGAGTAGCTGGATACAAGGTCAACACGCAAAATCAATAGCCTTCTTGTACACAAATAACAGACTCACTGAGAGAGAAACTATGGAAACAATTCCTTTCACAATAACATCCAAAAAATGAAGTATCTAGGAATCAAACTAACGAAAGAAGCAAAAGATCTCTACACTGAAAACTACAGCACTCTGAAAAAAGAGATCAAAGAGGATATAAAAAAATGGAAAGATAGCCCCTGCTCCTGGGTAAGAAGCATCAACATAGTAAAAATGGCCATACTACCAAAACTGCTATACAGATTTAATGCAATGCCAATTGAAATTCCAACACTATATTTCACAGAACTAGAAAAAAGAATCCAAAAATTCATTTGGAACCATAAGAGACCTAGAATAGCAAAAGCCATCCTAGGCAACAGACACATGGCAGTGGGTATAACAATTCCCAATTTGAAACTATACTACAAAGCCACTGTGATAAAAACAGCATGGTACTGGCAAAGAAACAGACCTGAGGATCAGTGCAACAGACTAGAAGACACAAAAACAAATCCAGATGTACTCAGCTACCTCATCTTTGACAAAGGAGCTAACCATTCCCACTGGAGGAAGGATGGTGTCTTTAATAAATGATGCTGGAAAAACTGGATCTCAACCTGCCAAAGATTAAAATTAGACCCTTATCTTTCACCATGCACTAAATTAAAATCCAAGTGGATTAAAGATCTAAATATTAAAATGGAAACACTAAACTTGCTGGAAGATTAGTTAGGCAGAACTCTGGAAGACATTGGCATATGAAAAGAGTTTATGAACAAATCCTCAGGAGCATGGGAATTAGCAGAAAGAATCAACAACTGGGATCTCATCTTATTAAAAAGCATCTGTGGTGCAAAAGAAACCATCAGCAGAACTAAGAGACAACCTACAATGTGAGAAAAAATCTTTACCAGCTGCTTCTCAGACAAAGGACTATTATCTAGAATATATAAAGAACTCAAAACAACCAGCCCCCCCAATATAAAAACCCGATTCAAAAATGGACATCTGAAATGAACAGACATTTCTCAGAAAAAGAAGTAAAAGCAGCAAGTAAATATATGAAAAAATGTTCCACATCACTGGTCATTCGAGAGATGCAGATGAAAACAACACTGAGATTCCACCTCACCCCACAAAAAATGGCTGCTATCAAGAAATCAAACAATAATAAATGTTGGCGGGACTGTGGGGAGAAAGGAACCCTTCTCCATTGTTGGTGGTAGTGCAGACTGGTGCAACCACTGTGGAGGTCAATATGGAGATACCTCAAGGAACTAGAATTAGAGGTTCCATTTGACCCAGTCATCCCTCTGTTGGGTATCTTTCCAAAAGAATTAAAGGAATCATACCATAGTGATATACGCACACCTATGTTTATAGTGGCACAGTTTGTAATAGCTAAAACTTGGAAACAGCCCATTTGCCCATCAGGTGGAAACTGGATAAAGAAGATGTGGTTTTTCTATAAAATGGAATACTACTCAGCCATAATGAATGAGAAATTAGAGTCATTCATAGGAAAATGGATACATATTGAGGATATACTCCCAAGTGAAATAAATAAGTCACATGTGTGTAAATACCAAATAGTTTCTCTGGTGAGAAAAACTATAATAGTACATAAGACCCTAATGAGATAATTGACAATGTGAAACAGGAAGAAAAGGGTTAAAGGTGTAGGGAAAGTGGGAAGGGTAGAAGAAAGGTAATAACGGAAAAGAAAAAAATATGAAAAAATGAAAATAAAGTATTTGTAAATGGGGAGGGTAGGAGGGCATGAAGGGAGGACAGGGACAAAGGGGAAAAATGAGAACCAAGGCCTGTCATGTAAAGGTACAAGATCCCATAGTGAATGTAACTGTACTGTATACCTAAAATGTAGCAATAAACTCAATTTTAAAAAAAGAGTAGGACAAAGAAGAAGAAATATTGAAGGGGAATAAGCAGGTAGCAAGGGGAAGGTTGAGTTCCACAAATAGAAGAACATTCTGAAAAAAACCCATCCAAAATTGGAGAAAGGTGTCTTTAAAAGAAAATGAGGGCCATGATATCCCACATAAACCTTGGAGTGGAGCAAATTTGGAAGTTGAATATTCCCTAGTGTCAAATCTATTACACAGCTAAAGTAAGATGGTGTGGTACTGGCATAGAGAGAGCTAATGCGGTGTATAGGTCAAAGGAATGGAAATAAGAATCAGAAAAAAGTCTTTAGAGTTATTGTCAATGATTTATAGGATCTCAACCTAATTAATTAAGAGTAGTATTTTTTTTAACATTCATTTTTTCCATTAAGTTTATTGGTACTTTTTAAGTATACAGTACAGTACAGAGGGCCAGGAGTATGGGGAGAAAATGAGAACCATGAGTAGTATTTTTTTTAACAAATGATACTGGGACAACTGTACATCTACAGGCAAGAAAATGAATTTAGACGCCATACTTCACACTTCACACAAAAATGAGCAGAGACATAAATGTATGAGATAAAGCTATAAAACTCGTAAAAGAAAACATATGCATATCTTCATGAACTTGGGTTAAGAAATAGTTTCTTATTTGTAATATTAAAAGCATACTGAGCCAGGGGTTTAGCTCAGTGGTTCCACCACCTGCCTCACAAGTGCAAGAACCCAAATTCAATCCCTGGTACAAAAAAAAGCATATGCATAAAAAGAAAAAAAAAGACAAATTGGATTTCACCAAAATCAAAAGATTTTTGCTTCAATGAACACTATTAGGAAAGTGAAAAGGGACCTACAAAATGCAAAAAAATATAAATCATAATGATAAGAGATGTGTAGCTATAATATATAAAAGAAAATGTATAATTCTAATAAAAAGACAAACCAATTAACATGGGTACAATACTTTGAAATCCATCTAAAGAAGATACACAAACCATCAAGAGCACATGAAAGAATGTTCAACATCATTTTTCATCAAGGAAATGCAAATTAAAAAACTATGAGATACCTCTCTATACCCATTAGTAAGATTATAACAAAAAAAGACAAAGAAGTTAGTTCAAAGCCAGCCTAGACTACATAATGTGACACTGTCTTGAAATAACAACAACAACAACAACAAAATACAGGCATCAACAAGGGCTGGCAAGGATCTGAAGAAAATATGAACTCTTATGCACTCCTGGTGGGAATGTAACCATTGACAGTTCCTCAAAATGTTTAGCACAGATCATATAATTCCACACCTATTTACTTATCCAAAAATTATAAAAATATTTACATATAAATGTTCATATTATCAATACTCATAATAGCCAAAAGTTAAATCAACTAACTGTCCATCAATTAAAGAATGTTTTTTAATCTAGTATTGAATATGTGTACCGTGTATTATTCCCTGATAAAAAGGAAAGAAGTACTGATACTGAAAGATGGATGAATTTTGAAAACAAGTGCAAAAAAAAAGGATGGTCACAAAAGATAATACAGTGTATGAGTCCATTTATATGATACATCTATAAGAAAATGTATAGAGAAGGAAAGTAGATTAGTGGAAACTTTGAGGTTCTTGGGGAAATTGAAGAGTGACTACCGAGTATGAGGTTAAATGTAAATTCTATTTTACAGAAATAAAATGTTCTGAAAGAGTTTGTGTGAAAACTGTATAACTCTAGGAATATACACTAAAAGCCATTGAATTGTATACTTTATATGGATAGATTTAATGATATATCAATTCATCTTAGTAAAGATGTCAACTAAAGGAAGGAAGGAGGAAGAAAGGAGGTGGAGAAAAAGGAGAGTAGGAGGGCAGGAAAGCCAGCCAGCAGCTTGAAGGCACCACCAGCTTTAGAAAAAAATGAGAATCAAGACTTGTCATGTAGAGGTACAAGATCCCAACAATGAATGCAACTGTACTGTATCCCTGAAATGTACCAATAAGCTCAATTAAAGCTGGAAAAAAAAAGAAAAGTATTTCTAGAAGTAGAAAGACCTGTCCCCTCACATCTTTCTTAAATCCCCAGTATACTCATGACAGGTACATGCATGAACGGAGAAGCAACAACACTACATTTAGAATAATATAGAGGTACTTTTAACTTATTAAATACAGAGGCACATTCCACTTTAGACTTGTATCTTTGTCCTAGCTAAGAATATCAAATTGTAGCTATCGTTTGGCCAATTTTTTTTTCTTTTATAAAAGTAACTGTTCTGTAAGGTAGTAATTACTATATCAAAGATGGAAACAATGATTCAAATACATGTTTTCAGTGGATGAGATTGAGAATGAATTACTGAGGGCTGTTTTTAAAAACTGCATAATGCAATGATTGACATACTATTGCCCATGGGCCAGATATGACCTGCTGCCTGCGTTTGAAAATAAAGTGCCATGCATTCATTTATGCATTCTTTGTGTCTGTCTTGATAGAATGGAATAGTTATGAAAGAGACATATAGAACATACATTCTAAAAATATTTATTAGCTCACCCTTTACAGAAAAAAGTGCTGATACCTCTCTAGAAAGATGACTAATTCGATTTTTAATAAAGGATTTATACATCCAAATGAATATTCTCAACTTCAAAGCATTCACTTCATTAGATAGCTTGATTTATTTCAGAGATGCTATCACTGCACAAGAGTTTACTGAAATTTACTATGGGTCCTTCTTTTAGGCATGAAATGCATGCTCTCTAATAGACTACCAATGGAGAACCTTGCCATTTCTGTGTAGGTAAATAACTATTTGTAGCCAAGATGGTAAATTAAGATAGGTAAAACTATCATTTGTTTAAAATCAGGTAAGTCTTTGAAAGCAATTCAGCTGGTATTCCCATGGAGCATATAAAGTGTCTTTAAAAGCAATTTCAAATGAGTTCCAAAAAATGATTTTGAGTAAGAGGGTATCTGTGAAATAATTGTTGAACCTCCTACTGTCATTATTTTGAAAAGTAAAGCTCATTTGGATGTCTAAGTTCTGATATATTGGTTAAATCCATCTCTTTATTTTCTAGTCACATCTCATATGGGAGACTTAGGATATATTTGTTACCAACGGGTGGGAAAATGTGGCTGATACGCCCCTGAATATTATGTGCCAGGAAAAAGATTTACAAAGACATTAACTCTCCATGGTTCAATTATCCACGATGGTTCCCTAATAGCTAGAGGACTTGCACATCTCCTTCCCGACATGGTCCAGAAATTAATTCTTCTATAAAAGTGAAGGTTTACAGCCCAGTGCTTCGCACAGTGCATGATCACACAGGCAAACAAGGAGTCCTTGGATTTCAGAGCCTTTGCTCGTCTTCCACCTAAGATAATGCATAATAAGAATTACCCCATTATTTTTAAAGGTATGTATATTTTCATGTACATCAAAATATCTTGCTATATGCTTTAAATATATACAATTTTAATTAAAAATTTTAAGCTTGGTATTATTGTTAAAATAATAAATATAAGCAAACACCTTTCCTCATCCTTCATTCTAATGTTTATAAAAACAAATCCAAAATACATCACCTAGATTTTCTTTAAAGTACAGTAAAAAATTAAGAGTACTTAAGAATTTAAAAGAATAAAAATTTATAACTTAGCAAATTCATTACAGATTTTTAAGATTATGTTCCCAAATTTTACCATTTTCTTGCCCAACTCTAATTTAACAGAAATTTTGATGAAATAATTTATCTTTACTGAAGTTTTCCACAGCATTTGATTTATTCTTCATATAAAAATAACTCATAATTATAGTTCATTAACTATGCAATGTTTCATTAAATTACAAATTTATATTAACAAATACAAACAATATAAGCAGGTCTGGGAATACACAAGCTAACTTCTAGTAAGTAAACAGCTTACAAGGGGACAAGTTCACAATAGGGCACCCTAGCTGCAAGTGTTCTGGAGCGTGATGGACACTGATCAGTATGTTTTACAAAGAAAATGAACAGCATTGGTTGATCTGCCAAGTAGTTTATATAGAAGCTGGTGAAATGCATTTACAACACATTAAGTGTGTATGTGTTACACAAATTCATGATGAGACCAAAGTGCCTTGGCAGCTTATAGTTTAAATGCCAAGAGACAGACTTCATACCAGCTGATTCTATCAGTACCAGTCTATGAGTCCAAAACCACTTCTGACATTCCTACGCGGCTCATCTCTTATTCATAAGCTAGTGCTTGTTACTGATATACCAGGAAATGAATCCAGAAAAGCAAAGAAGCACAGAAAACATCCAGAGAATCAGGAGTTTAAATGTGGATGTTTTCATAAAATAATCCACATTAATATTTGTTTAACAAAAAACAAAAAAAGAGGACAGAGTCTAATCTAGTTAGCCAAATGTAGTGTGTGGAGGGAAGCGGGTATAGAGGGCTTGATGGCAATGGAGAAGCCATTGAAGAACTAAAGGAGAGACCCTACATCCTTGACCACCTGTATTTTTCCTCTCCACATTCATGGAAAATTTCATTACATGCCAATTTTCATGAGATAAAAGAGGGGAGGATATCAATGGAAATTAAACATTTATTGATGCTTTCTTAGGTCCAGCCAGTCTTATCTTTTAGACAATTCATCAATGACTTGCCCTACCATTAAGCACACTGGTTATTTCTGATGTGTGATCTTCTGGAATGCCATTTAGCTACTGAGAAGAAATAATGAAGTACAAGCTCCCTTCTCAGAAATGTCTGACCTAATAAGTTGCATGCAATGAAAGGAATATTAAGTGACAAATCTCTGGAAAATAACCACTTCCTCTATGTGATTTTCTGTCCTAGTTTATTCTGGAAAATACATTTGTCTTTCGTCAAAATCACTGTTAAAAAGGTAAGCTGTTTGCAATGGCATGATGTTATCTTATTTAATTACTATAAATTATTACCATATTCCCTGATCATTTTAATACTTTAGTATTTTGTCTTCATATTACCCAAGGTTGATTTCTTTTTTTTAATCCCTATTTTTTTTGAATTTATTGGTACATTTTAGGCCTACAGTACAGTTACATTCATTATTGGGATCTTGTACCTTTACATGACAGATCTTGGTTCTCATTTTTTCCCCTTGTCCCTGCCTTCCCTTCACCCCCTCCTCCCCTCCCCATTTACAAACACTTTATTTCCATTTTTTCATTTTCTCATTTTTTTTTCTTTTCCCTTGTTCCCTTTCCCCTACCCTTCCCATTTTCCCTACTTTTAACTCATATGGAGGACACCTTTAAAGCACTCTTTAAGGAAAGAATATCCTGGTGGAGTGAAGAAGTTTAGGTACAAAACAGTATAAATAGAAATTATTTGTGCCTATACTGACAAATATACTTGTATATGAGAAAGGATCTCTTGAGCACATTAGCAGCTCAGAATTCTTTGACTATGCATTGACTTCTGGCCCACATGGTCTTCCCATGCATAGTGTTTCCTCTATCCCCCATGGCCTTCCTCATCTTACCTGCCTGGCACATCTTATTTGTCTTTGGAATTAGCACAAAAACCTTAGCAGAACTTTCCTTTTTCACCATATCACTTCCTATTCCTCACTCCCAGAGACCATGGATTACATTTATCACACTGAGTTATAATTGTTTCTGACTCTGTCATTTCTACTGCATTTTAGTCCCATAAAGGCAATTACAATGTCTAAGTTTTATCTACCCCAGGATCTTTTATATAGTTTTACTCTGAAATGTTTGTGGCTATGGTTTCCATTTTCAAGTTTGTTTTAAACTTTCCTTTCTCACAGAGAATACTGAACATTATATCTGCACTCACAATGTATATTCAATTAAATTAATTAAAAGTATTTTGAGTGAGAAAAAAATTTATGTTGTTGAAGTTTATCCTTATTCTTTGCTGTTTTTGTTTTGGTTTCCCAGCAATATTTTTCACACAAGATGTATCAGACAAGATACCATATGTCCCCATGCCTCAGCAGGAACAACTCAGTCTGTAAAACAAATTTAATTTTTTTTCATAAGCTGACTTCCCTATGATCCTTAAAATATGCACATATTTTAAGAAGCCAATAATCAGGCAAACCTAACCAAAAAGAGATCATTATGACTAACAAAAAGATCATCAAATCACTTTCAGAGATGTGTTTTCGGATGTTTGTCATGATTTTCATGTGCACTTAATATAACTGTACATCATATACTTCAATCCTTGGATAATTAAGATATACTACATTAAGCTTTTAGAAGGATGCTCATTATTTTGAGCTTTTTGTTTCTACTTTACATAGGAAAAAAAGTTTCTTTCCCATTCCAGACATCTATGCCTTTGGACAAAACTCACCTCTCTTGCATGACATCAGCACATGTGTAGATAAAAAAAGTGAAATAAATCAATTATTTATTTATTTTGACTTTTTAACATAACATTCATTATTTTAAACACCTTCAAGAAGGTATATCATGACTAAAGCAAATGAATCCTTCAAAATCAATCAAACTGAATTGAAAAACTAAAGATGGAAATTTACACAATGATAATTCTAAAATGCAAACTGTGAAGCACTCCTACACAATTGAAAATTCTGCTATTACTCATACCTACTCATATTCATATTCCCATATCAAGGGAAAACAGGTTCAAGATAAACTAGCTCTTCAGGGGAAGTCCTTCCAGTAACTGGGATGGCCAGATTGAGGGGTGTGTGTCTGTGTCAGGGGGAGACATTAGGGCTGGATGGTGGGCACAGCACTATATCTAGTGGCAATAAAGACACACACCAAGCCAAACTGCCATGGGAGCTACAGCTAAAAGAGAAACCCCTTATTACCTGTTACCTGGAACCACCTCTAACCTAAACTTCAAGGAAGGAATCTGCCAGAGGGAAGGCAGCATAGCCTTTGAAGTTGGCAGTTTTGCCACACATTGCATCATCTGTTAAAAGGCAGGGACAAGGGAAAAAAATAAGAACCAAGACCTGTCATGTAAAGGTACAAGATCCCAATGATGGATGTAACTGTACTATACACCTAAAATGTACCAATAAACTCAGTGAGGAAAAGAAAAGGTTAAAACCTAAGAAAAGACAAGCACATGAGGCAAAGAAAATAACTAATTTGGTAATAGGTCTTTTGAAGAAAAATTCAAAACTGAAACTTAACATTGTCCCAATTCATATTTTCTTAGCCCCATAAACAAAAGATGAAGACTATAAAAAAGCAAAACACAGTCAAAGGAAAAATTTCAGGCAAATAGTTGTCTGTGACCCCAGAAAATTTTTACATAGAAAATCTTATAAAAGAGAAAGAAGTTTTTAAAAAATAAAAATAATATGGTAGAGTTCAGATAAAACAATAAAATAGAAAAAAATGGAAGTATTACTGGAATGAAAAACATATTAGGAAGAAAAGATAAAATTAACACAACTAAACTCAATCAAAAACGGGTACAGAATTGAGTCAGTCACCAAAAAAATAGTTTAGAGGGCTGAAAAAAATATATATAATCAGTATTTAGGAAGATTAGAAAGAATGTAAAAATGTTTTAAAATATAATAAAATTCATTGGTTTCCAGAAAGGAACAAATAAAAGCCTAAATATCCATTATATTGGCCAAAGTTTGTAGCTGTACAATAGCAATTAGTGAAAACACAGAACAATGAGGAATTTCATCCACTACTGGTAGAACTGTAACTGAAAATACCTGTCTGCTCTGGAACATGTGGCCTTAGTAAAGCTGAACAGACACCCTACTATGGTTCAGTGTGCCACTACAAGGTATATATGCCTAGATGCAAAGATATACATACACAAAGATATTCATAACAGCTTTTTGCATAATTACCAGAAAATAACAAAACTTATCAACAAATAATTGAATATATGCATATATATATATATATTGGAATATTCATGTACTATAATATTTTACAGAAGGGGTCACAAATTTTTCCTGTATAAGGCCAGATGGTAAATATGCTAGACTTTCCAAATCTATGAACTCTATTGCAATTATTCAAATCTATAATTGTATTGCATTTAGCCACATAAATGAATGGGTATGACTGTTCCAATTAAACTACGTGGACAATGAAATTTGAATGCTATAAGTCTCACATCACAAAAGCATGTTTAGATCTTTTTCAGCCATTTAAAGAGAAAATATTCTCAGCTTATGAGTCATATAAAACGGAACAGGCTACATATGACTTATAAGCCACAGTTTACTAAACACGCAGTGAAAAAAGTATACAAAGCACAACTACCTACTAAAGACTGAAGAACTTTCAGTTTTAATATATGTGCTGCTGAAGTAAGTACTGAAGAACCTTCAAAGAGAAGTTTTTTTAAAGGTAGCAAGTTCAAAGAGAATAAAGTTTAAGGTTACAAAATCATATGCTATCAATTAATGGAGAAAATTTCTGTAAGAAAATCTAATAGTCTCGACAAAAACCCTCAACCAATTAGGAACAGAAATGAACTTTCCTCAAATTGATAACCAAAAATTAAATCAAAAAAACCCTACAGTTATCATATTTAATAGTTTTTTTAAAAAATTTACCCTTTGGCCCTAAGATCCAGAACAAGGCAAAAATGCATTCTCTCCATTCCTTTTCAATATTGTAGTGAAGTCCTAGCCAGTACTGTAAAACAAGAAAAGGAAATAAAGAACTACAAATTGTAAAGAAAAAATAACACTGCCTTTACTAGCAGATGGCATAATGATCTATGTAGAAAATCTCAAAAAACTGACAAGAAAGGAAAACTTTTTGAAATTGTAACTAATATGTGAATGCAGCAAGGTCAGAAAATATAAAATTAATATACAAAAGATTAATACTTTCCTATCTATTAGCAATGGACAATTAGAATTTTGAATTTTATGGTAAGATTTACAGTGGCACCAAGAAAAGGGAAGGTTTGTAACATGCATAAACCTAACCTACATGTGGAAAACTACAAATTTCTGATAAAATAAATCAATGAAGGTTTATTAAGTAAGAAGATATTCTTTGCTACAGATTGGAGGACTGGGTATTGTTAAAATATTATTCATTCCAATTTAATCTATACATTTACTGGAATACCAGTAAATACCCCAGAAAACTATTTTATAGATATCAATAAATCAATTCTAAAATTTAGATGAGAAAACAAAAGACACAAAATAGCCAAAACAATACTGAAAAACAAATGTGGACTCACAACCCAATTTCCACACTTAACCCAAAACTATAATAATTAAGACATGGTGAAATTAGCAAAAGAAGAGATATGTATATCAGTGAAATACAGTGGAGCCCTCAGAAATAGAGCCTCACAAATACAGGCAATTGATCTTTAACAAAGAAAAAAATCTATTCAATAGAGTAGCAACAGTCCTTTAACAGATGCTGAAACATAAGCACTGAGTTTACATCTTTCACAAAAATTAACTCAAAATAAGCCTTATGCCTAATAGGCTACAAAATCTACTTACTATACAATGAACCTCCAGATAGAAGTTTTCATATGCATAACCACTGAGTCTCACCTATAGTCTGACAATCAGTGAGAAACATAATGATTCAATGCAGACACTCATGCAGCACTTACTTATGCACATGTATCAATCAAAAATGATTTACCTATATTGACTTTCTTAATATACCATTCCTGTAAGATAAGTTATTATCATCTTCCTCTTACAGAACATTGGGGCCCGAAGAAGTTGCATAACTTATCTAATGTCATAAAAGCAGCAAATGGAGAAGGTAGGATTTGCCCTACCCTACCTATCCCCAGAGCCTGTACTCATCACAACATATATTAATAGTGATGTTCCCCAAAAAGGATGAATTCAAGAACACCACCTACTGTCAGCCAACCCTAGTCCCCAGCACTTGTCTGGCCTCAGTGGACACGCCTGGCGCCATACAGTTACATGATACCTGCTATATTGTGCTGCTAACTGCATACTTTCTCCCCAGAATATCAACTGTGAAAAGTTGCCATACAAGCTGAAACCATCCAGTTATGAGAAAAGACTATTTTTGGTTGTTCTATTTTCAGTTATTAGGCTCTGCGCTATGCCTGAATTGCGGCAAGGAAGAAAAGAAAATTACTTCAACGGCAACTTTTCATACTTGAAATAAATACTCTTTAATATCTAGTCATTAAAAGTGCATTAGTCTCTTTTCAAGGGTTTCCTAGAGTGCCGAATAATAAAAATTTTAAGAGGCAACTCAATCCCTATTTGGCCTAGATCCTAGAGTCTGGAAATTCAAACAAGTCATCTCTCTCTCCTTTTCCTCTAACCTCCTAGGAAAAAAGGCAGTTCGTGGAAGAAATTTCATTGTTTGAAACTTAGGTAATTTTATCTGAAGCTCCTTAGCACAAAGAACCTGCTGCCAAATCACAGACAAATCTAAACCTTATAAAGTAAAGGCTATGGATCTCAATTGATACAGTACCACACAGCCAGCCAAGCCATTCTGAATCTGTTTCTATAAGGTGCAAAACAATATAGGTAAATGAAAAATATTGGCCTGATAGCAGCAACTGGATTCCACAGTTAAGTGAACTTGAAACTGTGAAATTATGGATACATCCAAGAGCATATCTAAGTGCTTAGTTTTTCCTTTAGAAACAACAATGGCCAAGGCAATCCATTTCAAAGTTGCTAGAGCTGACGAAGAGTGTAGATTCCTAACCCAGTCAGCTAAGAGCGCTTCACCTCTGTTCCTTGAATCCTGTGATATTATAACCTCTTTGCATACCAGTCAAGATGATTAGCTTACCTATGAGGTTTATTAGCTTCTAAATTGCTGAGATTAAAATGACAAAATAAGCAGCTAAGAGGTGAAGGATACAGCTTGTTGTCAAACAGAAAGTTAGATACGCTATTTTTTTCTCTCTGGAGCAAGAAAAAGGATCAAGCATTTATCAGCCGCCACTATGAGCTGCTGCCTCCATTTCACATAGAAGCTGAGGCTTGAGAAGTGAAATAAGCTGTCCTCAATGACAGGAAGTTTAGAGAGAAACCAGAACCAGAATCTGTACAGCGACCTTGGCTCCAGAGCTCACAACCCTCCCACTATACCAGGCTGTTTCTCATAGAATCTCTGTAAAAATCGCTTTTCACTGAGTGGCACACCAAGAAATGTGTCACAAATGCAGGTATGCACAAAGGAAGCTTTGTCTTGACATCTACCACTAAGGACTTCCTATTTTCATGGTCTACACTAACATGTAATCAAGACACGTGGATTTTAAAGATCTTTCATCTTTCTCCCAAATATGTATTTATGTTTTCTCTTTTAGTGTGGAAAGGACAGAGAATTATGTTTTACTTCTGTCAAACTCAAACCCAAAGTGTCCTCTCTCCTGTTATAAATACTCTCTGAATGTTGCTATTCAACAACAATAATTTTAGAATGGAATCACTGATGGGCATTGATCAGTGATTCCATAAACATTTACCAAGTCCCCTGTTATGTTCGGCATTGATTTACAAAAATATGCTTCTGCCCTCAAGAAATCTGAATTAGAATTGGGAAGATAGAAAACAAAACTGTTTTACTGGAATAAATGCTTCAGGGTGCCACAGAAACACAAAGATGAAGCACTGAGCACCACTTGGAAAATACAGAATACCAACAAAAGTTTCCAGTGCAGAATCTGGTCAGACATATCTGATGAGTCTCAAAAGCAAGCAGCCATTTATACTCAGAGTATGAATGTGGCAGAACAGTGGTAGCTTCCTAAAGGAAGTTTGTACTGTGAATCCACATTACCTCCACCATCTTTTCCCCAGAGTGAATGCTCAGATTTATCATTGTGAACACTAAGTAGATAAACATTAATTAGAACCTACAGTGTATCTATATTTTGAAGTATCAAGGAAGAATAGTGACTCCCTAATGCAAATTCAGGTAATAGAAATTGTTAAAGCAACCCAGATTCAATGTAATAGGGGGTGGTAAAGATTACGGAAAATGGAAATATGTTTTCCCTTGACAGTACTTTTAAAACACAGTTGCAAATCCCTTGATACTTAGCTCATCAAGCAACCGAGCCAATGACTTTTTCCTTGCATCTTGGTGGGCTTGTAACTGCCTCCACCAATAGAATATAAAAAAGTGACCAAGAACTATAACTTCTGAGGCTAGGTCATAGAAGGCTTTTGCCTTGTCCTGCTAGAACACTTCCTCTTGGATCACTGAGCCACTATATAGGAATCACAAATATCTGGAGGCTACCATGCTACATCAGACTGGACAGACCAAACAGAAACCCAGGAATCTGCACACTGACTGGGGAATGCCCAGGGAGTACCAAGCTATCCCAGCCCAGGCATATGACATAAGTAAAGATACCTCCAGAAAATTCTGTCCCCTAGAAATTAAGTCTCCTGAGCTGAGGCCTTAGACATTGTAGAATAGAAACAGACTATTCCAACTTTAATTTGTCCAAATTCCTGGCCTCCAGCATTCATGAGCATAATGAAAAAGTTGCTGCTTTATAACACTAAGTATTTAAATTGCTACCCAGAAATGAAAATCCAGAATGCCTCCACTAAAGAAGTAGCCAGGGCTCTGTTCCCATTTACGTCAAGTGAGGATGCAGGCCCAGTGTCAGGAGACTTTCCAGTTTGCCAAGAAAAACCAAAAACTTAGACATGTATATGACTCTCCTGACTGTTAAAATGCTGTATAGAACAAATAAAACACGACTGTGACTTCATTTGGCCCTTGGGCCACCAGTTTCACATTGTGTGTAGGTTCTCTAGAGGCAAAGAAATGAAATGTGCCTTCAGTGACACTCACTTTCAAGTAGAAGCGGCTCAGACCACTGTGCCACTGCCACTCTGTTCCACAACCGCTTCTGTTGCTGCTTCTCTTAGATGTTAAGTGAGTGTCAGCTCAACTCAGGACTGGGGTATTCCAAAAAGAATTTCCTGAAACATTTCAAGATTGCTTTGCTTCTAATTCTCTAATGGTTTTAGGATCCACATTTTAATAACTAAAAGACATAGTGACAAAAGTCAAAGTTAAGGGCCAATAAGTTTTAGGGACAGTGTGAGCTCACATGGCGTGCCTGGAGCCCATGACCTATAAAACAGGAACTCAGATATGGAATGAAAGAGCATAAAGCTTAATACATAAGAGCATCTCAGTACTAGACAAATATATAAGTAAATTGATGAACAAATACCCTTTTTAAACAGATGATCAATCTGGTCTTCCTTTATGCTTAACTTCAGCATTTCCACAAAGACAAAAATCACAATCTCATTTATGTCCATTTAGTTCTTAACCTAAGAGATATTGTTAAGTCTCAAAATCAGAAATGGCAAATTCCTCCAGCTTTCTATAACCATTGGAGCTCTACTAGTATAGCTAGTTAATTATAGTCTACTATACATTAAAATATTTGCTCAAATAAGAGTATTAAACAAAAATCTAAAAAGGCTATTCTTACTTAAACTACTCAATAAAGTGTTCTGTATACAAGTCATTTTTAGTTCAGAAAGGAAAAGAAATAAAAAAGAACAGATTATTGTTTGCATCTCTGTAATTTTCCTCAAATATCACCCGGACCTGAATTAATCTTGTACGCAATGAGGATTTTGTTTGTTTTAAATTTCTCTATAAAGAGCACAGAAAAGAATTCATGAGATTTAGTAAGAATGTTTACTTTCAACATCAGTTGCTTTCAACAAATTAGCATTCTATTTTTTTGTGAAACCACCTTACCATAGCCATTCATACTAGTGGGTTATGATACCAAAACTGAATTGTAATAACTTCAATATGTACTCAGACTGCAACTTCAAATCTGCCACCAATCTCAGATGTGGTCTTTAGACCTTCAAAGTATACTGGACCAGAATGGCCAGATTTTGACACCATGACCAAAAGACTTTTTCCTTTCTGGCTGAGTTAAGAGCAGAGCCCCAGTCTATCTGTACAAGGAAATCCTTAAGAAAGATGAAGAATGCCTGGTTTCTCCCAGATTATAAATGGAAAGATGTTGATGTTTGATATAGGTTACTAGGCAAATTCTGGCTTCTTCACTATTTATAAGTAGATGCTAAAGACAACAAAGTACCAAGAATTTACAAAAACATTTACAGAGAATGAGGAGAAAAGTTGCCAGCTCCTCTAATAATCTCCCCTTTTCCCCTACGTACCTCCCTTTTACCTATCATGCTTCTAGATGAGCTTGAAAAACACTATCTTCTGAGGTCTATAAAAATCACTGTAAAAGCCTCTCTCTGAGTCAAGCTGGGTTTAAAACATTGTTTTACTCCCTGGCAAGTGGTTCACCATGTGCCCAATAAGTTCCCCGAGATTCTACTCTCTGTTTACCAAACCAGGTACTTCTTGATCGACATTAACTTAGGTTTCCAGGAGCACGGGGAATAAATGTATCACTACTTCAAAGTTGTGGGAGGTAGTAGGACTGTATCTTTAATAATGTGCCAATCCAGGGTTGGCGTATGCATATGCTTAGATGTAAGCATATAAAGCAGTGGGAGTAGATTACTCTAAAACTTCATTTTCTAGATAGAATTTGCTAGAAATAGCAATATAGCTTAGTTTCTCGTGGGGTAATAAAAATTTACTATCCTAAGTACTATAAAAAGCTAACTCCTACTTAAAAAGTTTATATTCCTATAAGACCTCAGAACCGAAAGCAAAGCAAGAAACTTAAAACTCAAATTCAATCTTTTTGAATAGTGGTAACTCAAAGATATCCCAATACAGGTCATGCTGACCTAATTTCACCATTGGAACAAATTCTATACCAGTAGTTCCACAGAAAATAGAGGAAAAAAAGAAGGTTAAAGCAGGAAAAGCTTAAGTGCTAATGATTAAGGTAAAAATATTACATTTCTTAAGAAAACTTTAATACCTTCTCTAAAGACCATTAAATTATCAGTACCTCAGCAGGTAAAAACAGATGCTAGCAGGCTTGGCTTCCTCAAAAAATTTATATTTTGTTTTTCTCAGGCCCCAGAAGGTATCACAAAATAAAGAACAGATGGTAGATGCCAAGAAGGAAAACTAAAGGTGAAAGCTTTCAAAGATACACTAATTTAAATGTCTACCTCTGAAAAATAAAAGTCCCATGTATATAATTCATCTTGATTCTATGCTTTTACAGCCTGCCTGTCATCACAAAAGACATCAGGCACACACACATTGCAAGGATCAAAATATATAATAGATAATGTGAAATAAAGAAGAAAAGGTGCAAAGGGAAAGTATGAGGGGTAGGGGAAAAGAAAGAGGGAAATGGAATTAACAGTAGCAAATGAAAAAATGGAAACAAAATTTGTAAATAAGGGAGGGACTGAAGGGAGGGCAGCATGTGAGGAAAAATAAGAATCAAGATATATTATATAAAGGTACTAACCTCCAATGATGAATGTCATCATATTGTACACCTAAAATGTACCAATAAAATTAAAGAAAAATAAAATTTAAAAGCTAAATTTACTTTAGTAGAGTTGACCAACAAAAGGTTCAATAAGGTTCCAAGATTATTTTATTCCTTTATTTTTGGAACAGATTTATTTTATTGATTTTCAGTTAGCAGTATATTCCTGCCCACTGGGCAATGAGGCCATACTTTTCCCAAAAACTTTACATCTTCATTATTAACTCAGAAGATAGTTTTCCTTAACTGATGATTTCCTCACATAAAACTTCCCAACTAAAAAACAGCAATTCAACACAAGCTTTCCTTGAAAAAGTAAAATAAATAGAATAAGATTAAATGACAGAATAAATCTGGGTACATAAAACCCTCAAGTACTTAACACTAAAAAAAATCTCTTAGTTCAAGAATATTAAGACTTTTTTAATTAGAATTAAATTGAGTTATAAGATCTCAACAAAAAATTTTATGAATGATAAGGAACTAGCTCTCCTGGTTCAGTTAGTTTAATCACTAGGCCTAGAGAATGAAGAACATTTTACATTACTTCATTCATGAGGAATTAATGCTGCTATAGGAAACACCCATTGAAACACTTTTGCCCTATGTAATCTGACTTCCATCTACTGTGCAAAACCATCTACCACAACGTAACAGACATCTTACTCATCCTATTCGTCCTTACTGCTTCGTAAGCATAATTTGTTCATATTCAACTCTATTAAGACATCATCACCCCCACCCCCTTCAGCCTATCCAAATCTAACTACCACTCAGGAATCCACCTTATAATGTACCTCTTCTGAGAAGCCATCTCTGACATGGCAGCCTGGGGTCCATCTCCCAGGACCATTCAGGCCCACAGCACCTACTGCTCATCCTGCCCATTTGCTTAACTTCACACCCTCCTTGTTCCTTACCTCCTACCATAGACAAGTCAGACTATGAACTTCTGATTCAAAGGGCCTGTGGCTCACTTTCACTTTCTAGCTGTACCTCACACAGTATCTAGCACCATGATACATCCACATGGAACACGATGATAAGTGCTGGTTAAGTAGATGAGTGTTTATTCTCAAGCTCTCATCTACATATGGAATGGTGCAGAAATTTATACAAAACAAGTACAATATGAGCAGACATCGGTTTCCTACTGCCACCCACTCTCATGAGTCTTTTTTCATCAGCTCATGCTTTCCTTTATTGTCACTTATGTGTGATTTAGTAAATTGTCTACCTCAGGACATACTCTGATTAGCAATTAATTTGTTGTAATGAATCTCCATTATCTCTGACATCATTTAGAATACATGGCTGCCTGATTAGTCGAGCTGATGATTTATAATAAAATTGCTATAGATTTTTCCCTTCCCTTCAGTTACTACTACTCTCCCAATTTCACTGAAGGGCCATACTCCAAACTAGTTAAAGTGCCAGCTATAAAGAAATACACTTAAAGCGCCAAAGAAAGGAGAAAACATCTTGTCTTTTGCCAAAATTTCCAGGAAAGAATCATCAAGATCTGGTGTTGGATAGAGTATCATTTGTCCCTACCAAAACTCATGTGGAGGCCTGGTCCCCAGTGTAATGTAATGGTGTTGAGAAGTAGGACCTTTAAGAGGGATTAACGTCTGTCTTGTGACACTGGATTAGTTCTTGCAGGAGTTGCTTACTCACAGAGCATGTTGTTGTAAGCAAACCTGGCATCTTCCCTGTACCTCTCTCGCACTTCTACTTCTTACCATGATTTGGAATAGCATGTGACCCTCACCAGAAGCCAAGCAGATACCAGCACCATGTATTTGAACTTGTAAAACTGAGCAACATATGAAATTCCACAGACTCATAAAAGTAAAAATAACTAGATACACTTTGTGAGTAGGTATAGCTGTGCCACCCTCCCTATCTTCTTTAAATGCTGATTGTGTGCATGTCTGTATAGACTCTAGAAAAAATATTTTCATGAAAAATAGATTTATATGCTATACCAATAGACCCTAAAGTGAGTAATTTAGAGGTTACAATATAGAAATGTCAAATAAATTAAGGGGGAAAACTACATTTCATACAGTCTTAGGATAAGACTAGCCAACTAAATCATCTCCATTGACATGTTAAAGAGATGCTGCAAAAATTAGCAATTTTCAAGCCTGTTCTTCCACAGATTTTGAAAAGCTTAATTCCAAACAGTTTCTCATAAAAGTCACTGTACTACAGGAGCTATTCATGGTAAACCACCTGGATAATATTTATTCCTAGACCTCCAATTGATCATAATTATAAATGTACTTCCTTCAGAAGTGTACTCATATACAGGACAAGCAGCTAAATTCTGCCAGTTTCCCCTATGACTCCACAAAAAGGGCAATCCCAATCAACTTTTGTAACATGAATAGGACTGCCCTGACAATCAACAGAAAGCCATTAACAGCACACACAGCCAGACAGTTTCTTTTAAATTTCTTAATGTTTCCCCACACAAACTAGTGTCTCTAAACTGCCCTTGTCTGCTATTTTCATTCACTTTTATTACCTCGCTTTCCTATTAAATCACATCTATGCCATCATCTACAGATATGACTAATGACTCCTCTTTCAGGGTCTTATTATTCTGTTTTGGTGGAAGGATAAATTGGTGCTTGCTGTCTAGGGAAATGGGATAGGTATTGAATTAATGAGCATGGTTAGTTTGAATTCTCAAGAGTGGCTCAAAAGACTAAGCTGTTATGAACAAAAATCTGCAACTCAAGATATTCTGACCTTTCAAATGCATCAAAAGGAGAATATAAGTGCACTGTGCTTCTGCCTATAGTAGCACAAATCAGAATAGCAGACTTAATTAGTTTTGTTTGCAATAAGCTGAGTTATTAAAAAGACACAACTTCTTGAGAACAGTTGGTGTTGCCATCTGGCTGATCCCTCTGCTCCTGGTCGCTTTCCCTTCTGTTTCTTGCAGTGAAGAAGTCAACACTTTTCAAGATATACAGCATGTTGGTTATTAATACAAGTCTATGTGTAAGGACCAGACTACAAAGCCAATGCATGTTCCCAAGAAGACTTATTTGGAAGGAATATGGCATTTGAGTGAGAAGAATCCATATAAGTGGTAAGGCTAGGAGAAGGAATGTTCTTCTCAAGAAGACTATTTGCCAATTGTCCATCTATCATTGAATTGTGCCCCCCATATGAATGAGCCATGGCTTCCCAAGAAATATATGGAGTTCACCTGCTAAATCACCAGGTCTCTTATGCTTCTCTAAGCCAGAATCTAGTTTTTCCAAGTTATCTGAGACAGCTACCTGTCTCCCACTTTCATCATTACATACCTCTAATGCCCTAGAATTCCCAACAGGACTGGGACAAGAATTGATCTCTACTTTATTAACATTACCTGCACCAAATGTGGCCTCACAGGCTAGAAAAATGGGTATATTCTTTGTAAAACTGATTCTGTGCCCCGAGAGTAGTTTCATTCTTTCTGGTCTTCTATGAATTGGCAACTGGCCTTCAGAAATTCAGTAAACATCTGTGAAAGTCAATTTCCTCATTTAGAATATGGAAGGGTTGAATGCTTTATGTCCCTAATGTAGAGTGCTTTATACCTCTAAGTTCCATAACTCTGTCTTTCTGAATAAAACTATATTGTTTTAATTTCTTTCTAACCTTTATCATTAAAATTGACATCCATTCTCAACAGAGATATCCTAGGGTTAGGCAATTTTGTCATTATGTGAACATCAAGAGTGTATTTACACAAACCTAGATAGTAAAGCCTATTACACAGCTAGGCTATATGATATATTATAGTCTATTATTTCCAGGCTACAAACTTGCACAGCATGTTATTGTACTGAATACTATAGATAAACTATCAAGATGGCAAGTACCTAAGTAGCTAAACATATCTAAATACAGAAAATGTACAAGTAAGATTAGACAATAAGAGGGCTTGGGATTTAGCTCAGCAACACCTCACCTGCCTTGCAAGTACAAGGTCCTGAGTTTGATCCCAGGTACAAAAAAAAATTTAGGCAATAAGAATTTAATAGCTTTATTATTATACTCTAAAGGAACAATTGTCATATACATTGTCAATCCTTGACTAAAATATTAGTTATGCAGCACATAATTGTATAATCTCTCTTTCGCTCTCTCTCACCATTGATTAGAAGTTTACTCAGGAAAACAAACATCATGTACCCAATTTGTTCTTCTTGAATTTTTTAAACAAGTAGCAAGTATAGACACTTAGAAGTTGCAGCTATACAAAACTCAAATCAGAGATATTCCTGAAAACCAAAAGATCCTTCAGTACTTGGAAGAAAGACAGAAGACCTTCCAGTTTCCTTTATGAACAAGGCCAGAGGCAAAATCCTAAGTTAGTTTAACATAATGGTGAATCAACTTGACTAGCAAAGTCAATTCTGGAAGCATCAGAGACCATCTTCCAAAGTCTGGTCATCAAAAGTTAACTAAAACATTCTATCCCTCCACCACACCAGCAGCAAAAAATGGTACTATAAATATTATATTTGCCAGATTTAAAGACAAAACAATTCACTTTCCTTTAGGTAGGTGAAAGAGGCATAAGAAAAAAAGTTATTAGGTATCTTTAAATTCAATGCATATCACATACTATTAAATCTACATACAAGAAAACTATAGTACCTGTGTGTGTGGAGAGGGAGAGCATGCAGAAATAATCAAAATACAGTCTCTGAGTAATTACCAAATCCAAATCAACCTTTTACCCTGTCTTATAGAAAACCCTACAGAAGACCTAAACAACTAAGTTTCTAAAGTATATATATATAT
>NW_022900914.1:34001368-34019493 GCF_012274545.1 Fukomys damarensis | reverse complement strand
ATATACATATACATATATATATATATACACACACATACACACATATATATTATTCCTGATTTTCATTTATCCAGCAATTAAAATGTGCCTAGTTTTAACTGAGAACCTGGATACAATCCCCAAACTTGTACTCTTCCATGATGATACAAGTAACAAAAATTCCATAATATACATAACTTTTTGTTGTGTGAACATTGTACATGAATAGCCACATCTGACTGACACCATTATTGCCTTTTATGTTAGAGAGGACAAACCAGCATTGCCTTTGTGGAAATAAAAATGCAGCCTACTGCTCCCTCTGCCATCTTCCCTGTTCTAAATAGCTCTTCTGTCTCTCTACTGGTTAAGGGTCCTCTGCCTCAAAAGAGCAGCATTTCTTTCTATTGGAAACACTTGAACAGCACTCTAAAGAGAAAGCAATTTATGTCAGGCCCAGCAGTAACTTGAACTTCACTCTTTTGCAGATTAAAGACTCTTACAAATTAAAGCTGAGATTTCATGTCAGTATTCTCAAGTATCCCATGGTCTATTCTGATACTGAGTTTCAGATTTCCTAGTTCTCTTGAAAATCAGCCCATTTCAGAACATGAAATTATTCTTAATATTTCTCAAAATCAAATAAAAAATGAATAATCTTTTTCAATATGAACAATGCCTGCCATAAAAAGTATGCATTAAAGTACTATTAAGGGCATCTCAGTTATGGCAAACTATCCAAGAAGTAAATATTTGAGTTCTTATAATATTATAGAAATACCTCAAAAATCAGAAGTATAGCAAGACCCATAAAAGATAGAAGAATAAACCTTAAAAAGCCGAAATGCTTACAGACGTACCATACGTACATGGACCATGCACTTTTCATACAGAAGGACACCTCAAGGTCATTTATTTCTCTTTTTTTTTAACACAGTTCTAAGCAATGTAGTTATCCATTTTTCCCAAGCTACTACAGGTCATTAGAGATGCCAGATCGTAACTTTAACACTATGAGAAGATAAGTTGGAACTGCTAAAGACATAAGAGATTCAGCTAACAGCACTGTGGATCTATTTTTTAAGGAGATACAGAGGTGGTAATCCATCCAGGGTCATGCAATATAGATGTCCCTCTAATAATCAAACATAAGTGGATAAAGTTTGAGGAGTTTTAGAACTTCATGTCATAAACTTTAGTCCAAAAAATTTATTTTCAACAAGCATACATTGGCTTAGTGGTGCTACACAAGTAAAACATTACCATTATTTATTTTCTTAAAGATTTGGCAAAATTTGGCTTCACATTTTTATTTCTGACCAGGGAAACTTGATTATGATCCCTTCACCAATGCTTTCAGAATACTTTGTCATTACTAAGAGTAAATGGATAGTCCTACCTACACACTTTGTATATGTATTGCATTCATTTATTCATGTGTTCATGGATACATATTCATACATCTGTATTCATTTGGGAAAAGTTGTAACCTAATGAAATGAAATAATTCACCAAAGGTTTTCACTTTCTCATGGTTCATTCCAAATTATTTCAGTTAAAATGAAAAGATGAGATTCAATCACAATATTGTTTTCTATTACCTATCCTGAAAAGTTTCGATGAGCCAGAACATATAAGCATTTAATTGATTTCAATTGTGTACAGTTCAGGAAAGAAAATCAGTGAAAGAAAGTCTCGATTTACTTCATAACAACAACTAGCATAGATGTCAGATGCATCTGAACATTTGTTTTACTAAACAGAATCAATTAGTTCAGGTGCAATATGAGAGTTACTTAAATGTATTCAAATTTTCTTACACACATATGTATAACACTGATAGACAATATCCTTAGGGAAAATATTGAAACAGGCTCCCAGAGTCAAAAAAATATTTATAGCTTTGTGCTATTATTACGAGTAGAGCTGAAAACTTTGCATTGTACTAGATAATACATTTCTAATCCATCTAGGCTTTCCCACAGCCAACTTCTGAGATATTTTGTAATTTTTTAAAATAAACTACTTACCAATAATAACCTTTCTATCAATGAATGAAATTGTATCCTTATGATCAATGCAATATGCTTTGCATGATAAGCATAGTACAATAAATTGATTCTACTTTTTTCAAAATTTCTTAAATTGATGCTCTGGCAAAGTATGCACAGGGTTACCTAATTTCCATATCGAAATTTGCAGGGTAAGACTTTACATATTTCTTTAACCATGTATCAGTTCAGAGAATAGGACACACTCAGAGGACTCAATTAAAACCCATTATTAATTGTAACTGTTGAAATTTTTCCCCCCCAAAATTTTCAATTTATATTGTCCAAATGCTTGTTTCAGTGATGTTTGACTTTTCTAAGCAAAATGAAATATTTATGAGAACAATTATTCATGCTGTAGTGCACCACTACCAAATTCACTGGGAACGCTGCTTTGTAGAAATTCCGCTAAGTTCTTCCACACAGGTTACTTAATACTCAGAGACAGGGCCACTTTGTGTTATCAGTGGTTTTCCCTTACTCATAAATAGTCTCATCAGAAAGCAAGGAGCAGTATTAAAACTCAGGATATCGATAAAGTGAGAGATTTGAAATACTGTATCCTCTTGTGGAAGATATACTTTAGCATCTCAGGGATCACAGGATGTACGTACACCACCAATACCCATGGAAAGTGGGTTAGAAAACCATATTCTTTATTTTTCATTTGGATGTGATGTCATTAAAAACTGAAGCAGTATTGAACCATGCATACAAAGCAAATTAACTAAATAATCTCACCCATAAAAAAACATACATTTTCAACCCATAGCCCAAAGTAGTTCATTATCAGATAGCCTTGGCCTAAAGTTGAAAAGGGTGAAGCCTTACTGTAAAGCTAGGATCAGTCAGTCCTTTTTCAATCCTCAAGCAAAGGAAAGGGAGAAGTTAATTTTCCATTTCCAAAGAAGCTTTGATGTTTGAGACCTTAATTCACACAAACCCAACTGAGGAAGTGATTTTCACCTGGTCTACTCATTCAAATCACCAGAAGAGTTCTTTTTGAAAAGTACTCAGGCCCAGAACCAGATCAGTTCAACTTGCATCTGAGTGTGGGGCTCAGCCACTGGAAATTTTTCAAAACTACTACAGTGATTTCAACCTGCAACCAGAATGAAAAACAGGAACAATTTTGCCTATACTCTACTCTGGAGACATTTTTATTTGCTTATAGGTAGAGCCCAGGAATGCAGTTAAACCTCCTAAAACAACATAAGATAACACATCACACAAAGAATTATCTGGTCCAAAATGTCAATAGTGCTGCTACTGCAAAACAATGAACTAGAGGAAGAGTTGGATAAACAGCTTGCTCAGCTTCTAGAAGCACTCTCATAAAACAAGGCAGCAAGCAATAAAAAGTATTCAAGACTTAAAACCTGGCATTCCAATCAGGAAGGCCATAACAGTTCTAAAAAGACCTTCTATAGCCAGGGATTGAGCTCAGTAGCACCGCGCCTGCCTTACAGGAGCATGGTCCTGAGTTCAATCCCTGGTATAAATAAATAAGTAAATAAATAAACAAATAACCTTCTGTAACATGAGTGAATAATTTCCTCACACATGTTCCCACTGGCTAGGGTGATACTGAAGGAGAGCACAAAACCACTGTTTACTAGAATGTGCTCAAAGAAAGCAAAAGGCATCGGACCCACTAAGATAATGAAGCAATTCTCTTATTTTTAGGAGATACACAATAATATAGTAAAGAGAATAATAAAATAATAATTTTAAATGTTTCTCCTATGATGCCTTCTCATTTTCTGGTAACTAGCCACATGTGCCTCTGTAATTAAAATCAAATAATTTTATTATTTTTTCATGTGGATTCATAATGTACAATAGGTGAATTGCTTAGAATTGCCTCTGGTCATCAGAATCACCGCTGAAATGTTAACAACAAAGAAAGCTATTGCTAGAAGAACCTGAATCACCCAACACATTCATGGCCTGAGCCAATATAGTTTTTAGCCATAAACTAAAGACCTATGAGCTGGTATCTGAAGTAAAACTCTTTAGATTCAATGTGGAAGAAAAACCATTTTAACCTCCTAAAAATGTTCAACTTCACCTAGTTCAACTTGACAAAGTACAACTTGATTTCAGAGGAATCAGATAAGAATCCCATTCTTATTACTTGATGCTGTCAGTTTGTACTTTTATAGCCCTCAATATAGTGACTATTTAATTACTTAATTTATAAATCTAGAATCCAGCAAGTAACTTCAATAAATGAGCAAATGCCTTAATGGGAAATCTGCTTCTTATTTGTATCTGCTTCTTAATGAGAATAGAACTCTAGATAGAGTTCTATTCTTAATGAGAATAGAACTCTATCTAGAAAATAGCTGAATAACTTCTAAAGGAATAAATACATCATGAGTTTTCATGAGGTTTGTGTATACATGTTTTGCTGATTTTTTCTTTTCAGCTACATATTAAGAAATGGTTCCACAGGCCTAATTTTAAAAGAGAAAAAAATACCCAGACTTCATTTTTGCATCCTATGTGTAAAACTGTTTTAACTGAAGGAAATTCTTTCAATGTCAAGTTCAACTATATCATCCATTGAATTTCTAACTGAAAGCACAAGAGGAGTTAAAGATGCCCAAGAGTTAAAGATGCAGTGCAGCTAATATAATGAAGAGTTAAAGACACCTAAGAAAGGCACAGTCAACTAAGATGGCAATCTCTCCCCCTGGCCTGCATAAATGTGTGTGTTTGCAGAGAATAAATGTTCTCAGTTAGGACAATATCTTGCCAACACATTATTTAATCTCTATTTCATTCTGCTAAAATGCAGACACTCTTCTCACTTAACTTTTACCTGCTCTTTATACATATAAAAACACACAAGAGCTGGTCCAAAACACTCACAGTTCACACCAGTCCCAAAGAGAGTAGCTCTGGAAAGGACTCAACTAATTTGCAATTAAGGATTAGCCTTGCTAGTGGTTCTTATCTGCTTATATACACCAATGATGCAAACAAACTGCGTGGGAATTTAAAAATATGAAAAAGCATGTCTTACCATCCATATCAAAAATTAATTTGTAACAGCAGGATTAATACAAACTACCAAAGCTCAAGTTTACAGGCTGATGATCCCTAAACTTCTCATTGCGCCACTTCATTTTCCAGTTAATTACTGAAATAAAAATGCAATGCAAATGTACTGCAAATATACTGTGGTGAGGATATCAACTATCAACAGAAAACCATTTATGAATGATAAAACTTGAAACAGATACACTAAAAAGCCTTCTTATTATACTATTTAACCTGATTAAATTAAATTCAACCAATTTTTACATTTAAAAAAAAGAATTGAACTATTATGTCATTCTATAATGTAGCTGCTACATCAAATTTGTAACTAAATTAAGTTGTTAAATTTTAAGAAACATTTGCCTTACCCACTAAGTTTACCTGAATCCCAATAATAATAAGCCATAATATAACATCACCCTTATCTAGAGATATCATTTATTTTAAAATTTGCACCTAAAAACTTTTAAGTCATGCATTAATTTCAGGAAAAATTTCAATATAAGCATAAAAAGCATTTAACAAAATTCGACATCTTTTCATGATCAAAACTATCAACAGACTAAGTATAGAAGAAATGTAACTCAATATAATGAAGATTAATATGACTAATACACAGCTAATACCATTCTCAACATGAAAAAAATGAAAGCTTTTCCTCTAAGGTGCCCACTCTCACCACTTTTTAACATAGTACTGGAAGTCAATGCCAAAGCAATTTAGAAAGATTATGAAACTGGAATAGGAAAGGAAAAATTTAAACTGTTTCTATTTGCTAATAACATGATTTTATGTACAGAAAACCTCAAAGTCTCCCCCCTAAATAACTGCTAGACAAGACAAACTAATAGACGTATAAAGTTGTAGGTAAGATACAAAACATTATACAAAATCAATAACATGTCTATACACTAATAATGAACTATTCAACAAGAAAATTAAGAAAACAATACCATTTACAATATCAATTGAAAATTAAATAGATATAAATTTAACTAAGAAGATAAAGGAGTGTATATTGAAAACTATGAAAAACTGATTAAAAATTTTTGAGACAATATAAATAAAATAAAAGACATTCTGTGTTCATGGAATGGAAGAATTAACATTGTGAAAATATCCACAGTGTGATACTAGTATGAAAAGAAACAGATTCACCAATGGAACAAGATTGAAAATCCAGAAATAGCCTCACAGACTATGGTCATCTGTTTTTAACAAAAGTGGCAAAAACTAACAATGGAGGACAGGGCAATCTTTTCAATAAGTAATGTTGGGAAAACTAGATATCCACATGTAGAAGAGTAAAACTGGACCCATATGCCAAGTAAAAAAACTCATCATCAAATCATTAAAATCATCAAAAACATTCAACATAAAATCTGACACTGTAAAGCTATTAGAAGAAAACACAAAGGAAAAGTTCCATGACATTGGTGTGGGCAATGATTTTTTTAATATGACCCCAAAACTATAGACAACAAAAACAAAAATAGAAAAATGGTATTACATAAAACAGTCAGGGAAACAGTTGATAAACTGAAGAGATACACTCACAAAATTGGAGAATATATTTGCAAACCATATATCTGATTATCTACTTATTATTTAAGGTAATAAGTGCTCAATTCAATACCAAAACTATAAGTAGATCAATTTAAAAATTGGTAAAGAAACTGAACAGACACTTCTCAAAAGAAGATATATAAATGGCCTATAATTACATTACAAAATGTTCAGGATCATTAAAGAAATGTAAGTTAAAACTACAATGAGCTATTACCTCACACCTTCAACAAAATGGAAGATCAACATTGGAGAGGATGTAGAGAAAAAGGAACTCTTACATTTTGTTGGTGAGAATGCAAATGAGTACAACCATTATGGAAAATGGTATGGAGCTTTTTCGAAAACTAAAAATGGAATTATTATGACCCACTAATTTCACTTCAGGATATATATCCAGAAGAACTAAAGTCAGTAGTAAAAGGGATATCTGCATTCTTTTGTCTATTGCAGCATTTATCACAATACCCAAGATATGAAATCAATCTGATCATGACTAGATGAATGTATAAAGGAATATAAAAGGTATATATCAAGTGTATATGTGTGTGTGTGTATATATATATATATATATATGTGTATTATGGTATATACAAAGTAGAACACTATTAAGCTACAACAAATACTACCATTTCCAACAACATGGATGAAACAGGAGGACATCATGTTACGTGAAAAAGTCAGTTGCAGAAAAGAATGTCATATGATTTCACTTATAAGGGAGTCCAATAAAGTTGAACACACAGAAATAAAGAGTAGGATGATGGTTTTGCTAGAAGTTAACATAATAATAGGAGAGGCGGGCATATGGAGTTATTAATCAAAGGACACAAAACTTCAGACAGAAAGGAGGAATAAGACTTCAGATCTATTATATAGTCGATAATCATATACATCTCAAACAAAAAAAATTTTAGATGTCTCACCATAAATGATTAGAGGTAAGAGAGATGGTGCATATGTTTGATTTAATCTAGATATGCATAACACATTGCATACATAGATCAAATATCACATTATAGTCAATAAATATGTACATATTATAATTTGTCAATCAATAATAGTAATATAAATTTTTGAAATAAAAATGAACTAGAATTAAAGAGCCATTTTATAAAATGAAGATTTGGAGGCGAACTACCTGCCCCTAAGTATTTTTAGTTTAAGAAACCAAGTTTCCCTAAAATAGTATACACAGTTACTTCTCAAGATCATGAAAAAGTAATCAAGAAATGGAAAAGTCATTAACTTTACTTTCCCATCACCATCCCTGAAGACAAGCATCATGGCCAATAACCTATCACCTGACAGTAATACAAGCCAAATATCTTTTTAAATGACCTTCACCTCTTGTGGAGACCTGTGTAGGCTGCCCACAGCAATTGAGGTACTTCTACTGCCACTCTTGGGAACAGTGGGTATACGTGCAAGCAACCTGGTAAAGGCACCAGTCAGGAAACCTGGACATAATGAATAAATTGGCTTCTTCTCTTTCTACCTCCCAACTTAGGGAACCAAGAAAGTAGCAGCACTCTATCTTTCCCACTTCTTCTAGTTCAGTTTGCACTTAAAGGAACATTGGATGCATTAGGAGCCAAACTTCTAGAGTCAATTTTCAACACTATGAGAAAAGGATTAGGAAGAAATTGAATCCAACAACTAAATCTTAAAGTACAATATGAAAAACTTATCCCTTCGCAGCATTGCTAAAATTGGCAGCCTTCTCCACCACTGCTCATAGCTGGCCACACATACAGACTCTAGAGGAGCTTTCATATTGTGAAAGACCCCAGGTATTTTGAATGAAAGGCTCCACACTTTATAAAACCAATTATTTTAGTTTCAACTCAACCATAAGTAACATAAAAGAATTGTAAAAGGTTTTTTATTGTTCTGTTTTGATTTTGGTTTGGTTGGGTTCAAAGTGATTTCAGAACCAAGATGCAGAAAATTAAGTCTCTTCTAAAAGGTTTAAAAGCTCAGGTTTAGTGCTGCCTCAGCAAATGTAGCAGGCGCCATGCTTTGGAAACCAAAGGAGAGTCCAAAAACACCTATACATTTTAAACAGGTGTATTTAAATGACCCAGAAAGGTGTCTCCTGTAATGTAAAAGGGCGTGCTCTTCAGAATATGTTTAAGGGACTCTCGTGGGCCTTGAGTGATGGCAAAGGGAATGATCTGAAGCCTTTTAATGCAAATAAAAGTCACAAATTCATGACCAACACAATGGAAAAAAAGTCCTCAAGGTAAAAGGACATTTATAGGCATTCAAGCAAATCAGTCATCAAACCTGTTAAGGGACACTATATTTATTTTTTTAATACTATTTTTGTAGTAAAGTAAGTATTCATTCCTTTCTGAATAAGCTATTAACTTGATTCAAAAATCACTTGTTGCCGGGTGTGGTGGCGCACGCCTGTAATCCCAGCACTCGAGAGGCTGAGGCAGGAGGATCGCTGTGAGTTTGAGACCAGCCTTGATATACATAGTGAGTTCCAGTTCAGTCTCAACTACATAGTGAGACCCTGTCTCAAAAAACCAAAAAAATAAAAATAAACAAAAAAAAAATCACTCGAATTCATTCCACAAGTGAACCCTAGTAAGACAGAGAAAAAACTAGGAAAATACTTAACTTCAAAATGAAAAAAAAAAAAATCCTGGTTTTATCTCCAATACTCATAGCTTTCACTCTAGAAAGTCAGGGACTCCAGGAATTGATGTTCTTCTTCTCCTAACCCTTTGCCCTCGGCCCTCTTCTAACTTACTTGCCTGATCACTGTATGAAACAAAAACAAAACAAATGGAAGAAATATACTTCATGATTTCAGGGAAAATGTCTGTTTCTCCTCCCAACCCAACCCTCAGCCAGCCCCTGGGCACTATCTAACGTGGCTGAAAAGCCCGTTGTCATTCATGATTTCCCTACTCAGGTGCCCAGGAAAAGCAGCTCCGCAACGCGTACTGACCCACCGTTCATGCCACTGTAGACATTGCGGTGATGGGGTGATGCATCCTCCTGTGCCTGCCGTCTCAGGGTGCCCTCCCTGCTGCCACCTCCACTGCCTCCGCCTCCTACGTGTTTATGATCAGGGTTCCCCCCGTGATGCTGTTTGAGATGCTCAGGGCTGGTGCCCCTGGGTCTGGGTAGGTGTTCCACGCTCCCCCCAAGAGCATGTTTCTGAAGATGCTCTGGGCTCCCTCCGCTGTGCCTGGCATGTTCTGGGCTGCTCCCCGGTCTGTGCTTCTGGAAATGTTCAGGGCTCCCACTCAGCACGTGCTTCGGCAGTGTTTCCGGGCTGCTCCCTGGATGTGGATGCCTTTGCTGTTCTGGACTGCCCTTGCACAAAGGTTTGTGGTGCTCAGGGCTGGGTCCTTTGAGAGCTTTTGGGTGATCTGCGGTCCCGGAGACTCTGGGTTTCTGCAAGTGCTCTGGGCTGGCACTCCTGTGCTTGGAGTGCTCGGGGCTGCCCTCGCCTCGGGGCTTCTGCAGATGCTCCGGGCTGCCTCCACTTGCGTGGTGCTTGTGGTGGTCGGGGCTGTCGGTGCTGCCAGTGCTGGAGGTGCTGCTGCCATCTCCCACATCCCTCACATAGGGTGCAGTGGAGGCTGCGAGCTGGCACAGGCTGGCCTGGCTGTCGATGGAGCAGCGGCTGCCGGCACAGCCCGCGCCTTTCTCCTCATCCAGCAGCACGCAGAGCTCCTTGAGCTCCATGTTCTCCTTCACCACTTCCTCCTGCTTCACCTCCAGCTCCTTCAGCTTCTGCAGGTATAAGGCCACTTCCTTGTGCATCACCCCAGCTGTGTAGCGGCCCAATCTCTGCCACTCCCGGGACACCCTTTTTCCTTTCTGCCGGTCATCGTCCAGGAAACAGCAGAGATCCCTCAGTTCCTGGTTGTCCTGCTGGAGTTTCTGGTTGATATCCTGAAAAGAGAGACACAACCATTCAAGGAAGGTACTCACAGGAGGCTTCATGCTCACACTGCTGGGATCAGGAGCTCCTGGAATCGGTGAGTTCTCTGGGATGTTAGGGGAAGAGGTGAAAGGGTGGGAGGAAACTGAAGGTGTGTAACTATCCATAAATGCTGAACCAATAGGTATCACTGTTGTTCTCTGCATTACTTTATTATTTCATTTAAGTTTCACCAAACCACTTAGAAGATAAACGTATTGTTGTTATACAGAAGGAGAAACTGAATCTCACAAAGCTTCATTTGTCCAGGACCATCTAATCCAGTATTTAGGGAGCAGCCAGTGAATTATTAAAAAAATAAATCAGTCCATAAAAAACAAACACCCTGCATACACCCTCAGAAAGGCATGGCTGCTTTTAACCCATTAAATAACTAAAGCTCTGCAACTAAAGGTTTTTCATCAGAGCAAACAAAACACTGCTTAGTTGTTCAGCCCATAACACAGAATGAGCCCCAATCCCCTCACTAGGGAAACACAATTACCCCCTATTGGCATTTCAGTGGCCACATCCAACCCCTACTTGCTGCACCCATGTAGCTGACTCTCTAGTATCTCACACATAACATAAGCCACATTGAGCTCTTGATATTCAAACACCCCTCCCCAAAGTGCACCTCTCTGCAAACACCACGTCCACCCATCCCATTCCCTTTATAAGAATCTGGGGTTATGCTGGGTACCTTCTCTCTCACCTTCCACTTCCAAACCAGTCTTTGGAACTCAACCTCTAAAATTTATTTCACCTTGTCACCCGCACATTACAGACCATTCAATAGTGTCCCACTGCCTTAGAATAAAGTGCAAACTCCTTCACTTCTCACAAGGTCCCAGATGATCTTACTCGGTCTGTGCATTCATAAAGATTGAGTAAGTATCTTATAGAAAAACCACAGCTTCTTTATCCAGTCTCCAGTTTAAGGGCATTGGGTTGTTTCCAAGTTTTAGCTATTACAAACTGTGCTGCTATAAACACGGGTGCACATATATCGCTGTGGTGTGATTCTTTTAATTCTTTTGGAAAGATACCCAGCAGAGGGATGGCTGGGTCAAATGGAACCTCTAGTCCCAGCTCTTTGAGGTGTCTCCATATTTATTTCCATAGTGGTTGCACCAGTCTGCACTCCATAAAGAATGAGAAACTAGAGAAATTTATAGCTAAATGGGTGCACATTGAGGCCATACTCTTAAGTGAAATAAATAGGACAAACTTAAGTAAATACCGAATAAGTTTCTCTGGTGTGAAAGAAAAACTAAAAGTGTAAATAAGATTCAAATGGTATAATTGATAATGTGAAATAGGAAGAAAATGGTTAAAGGGGAAGTGGGAAGGGGAAGGGGGAAGGAAATAAGGGAAAAGAAAAAATGTGAAAAAAGGAAAAAATGGGAAAAAAAGTCTTTGTAAATAGGGAAGGGTGAAGGGGGTGAAGGGAGGGCAGGGGTGTGGGCAAAAAATAAGAACCAAGACCTACCATGTAAAGGTACAAAATCCCAATGATAAATGTAACTGTATTATTTGCTTTAAAGGTACCAATAATGGGGGGGATTTAGTAAGCAACTATTATGTATAAGGGACAGTGGTAGAGATAAATCAGATAACATAGCAGAAAACTTCATATGCTACACACTTCATTCTGGTAGAAAAGAATCTCAAAAAAAAAAAAAGTATTGTCATGTAATGAAAAGTGCTGGGGAAGCAACTAAAGAAAGTTTAAAAAATTGTTTTTTCAAGGGAAGGCACCACTACTGCAAGGAAGGGAAAGAAGTGAACAAAGACCTGGGTAAAATGAAAGAGCAAACATATAAGTAAAGATGATCCGACAGAAATAGGTACACAACAAGTACACAAGTCCTGAAAAAAAAAGATGAAAAGAGATGGGAAAGGAGGTCTGAGAGGCATCAGGGCCTAAGGAGCACAGAGCTTGGTTGACCATGGAAAGTGACCTTAGGTTTCTGAAGACCTAAGATTAGAGGAGTGACAAAATATGATTTATTTTGTAAAAAATCACCATAGTTTGGTGTGGGAAAGTGACTGACTAGGGCTCTGACTAGGAGGAGAAGAAAAGAGAGGAAGACAGGATCAGGTGGAGGATAGGAGACCAGTGAGGATGTGCGACTGGTCCAGGTAGAGATGTTGGTGGTTAGATGAGCGATAGTAATGGAGAGGTTGAACATCACACACTGAGGGCAGCCAATCCTAGGCTTGTTGCGATCAGAGAAAGGAAACCCTTCTTTTTCACTTGCAACGCCTTCCCCAGCTTTGTACACAGCCACCAGTGCTTATTTTATGTTATTTTCCCATAGAATCCATTCTAAAGAAGGTCCTCACCTATTCTCTGTACTGTCCTTCCACTTTTCCTCTGTTGTAACTATTACCGTGTAATGGTATGTGTATGTATCTGCCTGTTACTTCAAGTCTCCATCCTCACTGAAGCCAAAGAGAATGGAAACTTCATCTACTCTATTCTTCTTTGTAGCTAGAACACAGCCCTCCAACTGTAGACACCTGAAACTAGAGAATTGTTAAATGCATTGTGATGTTGTCCACTTACTCTTACACATAGAGTAAAGAATCACTGTTGTTACAGGTAAAATGAAGGCAGTTAGGGGCTACTACGTAAGACTTACCCTGCTTTACAAAGCCTAAAAATGTCTAGTCTTGAACAACTCCATCTTCCAATTTAGAGTTATAGATACTCAGAAAATGGGCTTCCTTCTGTGAAACTTGAATTGATTTCAACATGTCTCCTGATACTGACTAAAAAATAAACTTTAAAATGTCTACCAATGATGTCTTTCATTTCCTGATCATCACAAAGCCCAAGATAGAACGGAATTTCAAGGCCTGCAATATTAGTTTTCATTCAACTCCAATTCCAGCTCTTGGCATGACCAACAACTCTGTTTCTTTATTTCTTTTTCTTTATTTTTATTGAGTTTATTGGTACATTTTAGGTATACAGTACAGTTACATTCATTATTGGGATCTTGTACCTTTACATGACAGGTCTTGGTTCTCATTTTTTCCCCTTGTTCCTGCCCTCCCTTCACCTCTCCTCTCCTCCCCATTTACAAACACTTTATTTCCATTTTCTCATATTTTTTTCTTTTCCCTTATTCACTTTCCCCTTGTTTATTTCTAATGCCCATCTCTTCTTTTTGCTTTTCATGGCTATTTTATGGCCTTAAGGCCTGAACTTTGCCAAAAGCCTTCCACTGGCTCCTTTGCCTTAGTCTGACCATCCTGTCTTCTCTTGCCTGCTCTAAGCCAAGCACCCCTCAGCCAGACTGATCTTCAAAAAGGCTCCCCGAATGGCTTGCCACTTTGCTCACCAACCTCCAGCAGCTACCCTTTGGTAAGGACAAAGAACGAACCCTTTGGCCACATCTGAAAAACATTCTCTTACTGCTTTTGATTCCCTCTGTCTCTCTCTCTCTCTCTCTCTCTCTCTCTCTCTCTCTGTGTGTGTGTGTGTGTGTGTGTGTGTGTGTGTGTGTGTGGATGAATTAGAAACCCTAATTATGCCTATGCATTCCAGCTAGAAAACATGCCCTTCTCACCCATATGAACTTACCTAAAATGAGAGAGTCAGTCCCCGGAGTAGTCTCTCTGGGCACCAGAACACTAGCCACAAATATGCATAAGGTTACACCTCATAAATGAATGAGGTAACTTTCTCACTCACTGCTTAATGCCTATAATAAATTTCAGCATTGACTGGGCATCCATCAGTTTTTTTTCTCCCTTTCTCATATAAGTATCTTAGCTAATGTAATATAGATATCTGATGTCTTTTTTTCTTTTTTTTTGCACAAGCAACATACCTCCAGGGTACTGATCAATCCTTTAGAGCCCTAGGTTTGTGGCCAAAACAGGTTTCTGCTGTAGCTACAGAGAAAGGATTTCTACTATATTTGCAGCAAGCCCCTGCTATGTTGGAATCTACAGTAGTAAGAGGATAAATTATCCCTTGATACTGATGCCTTAGAGGAAACCAGAAGCTATGACTATTCAGAGAAAATAATATTAAACAAAAATTAATCTTTCTAAGCTTCAAAGTTTATTCCACATTAAACTTAATCCTGGAATTGGATAAGAAAAAAAGTCATGTTCTTTCTGATCTGAATGAATTCCCATCTGAAACACTTTTTGACTCTCATATGCTAGTTCTGATTTCTCCAGAAATACACACAGGACTGGTGCTGGTGGAATTAAGGAGGTGAACAGAACCTTCCACACATTCCAGATAGGGAGGTGACCAGAACGGGCCCATTCAACTTTATCACAGCTCATCCTTCGTATTTTTTCTTTTCCTGAGAATATTATTTACTTTCCAATATGAAGCTATTCCCTTCATCCTCTGATGAATAGTTAAGCAGCCTTGTGAGCCAGCTTCTTCAAATTTGCCACATTAAGGCCTGGACTTTCTTCTCAAACCATCCGGTTCTCTTTTAACATCACTGTAGACCTCCAGATATTATCCAAAGTCTAAGAGAGACTTCTGTCCACTTTGTAGAGTACGACCCAAAATTTCAATCTTATGACTGAAGACTATCAAAAACTATATCAGTAAAGAAGAACTGTGTTAACTCATTCTTTTTCTTCATTACAGAATTGGTGGGGAGTTTGGTAGCAAGTAGGAAAATTAATGCAATGCAGACAATAAATCTACAGAGATTTGGTTCCCAAAATCAAGCCCCCACCAGCACTCTGGGTCACTGTAACAGTCCAAAGAAATGGTCTTCAGGAATCCAATGCCTTGCAACATTAGCACCCTAATCAAAATGTCCTTTTTCCATCCTTTTGGGCCCACTTATTCTAAACAAAGAATATTAACTAGCTAAAAGAAAAGAAAATCCTATTTTGAAGATTCTCTATCTATGTGACCTTGAGAAGTCCATCTAACCTTGCTGAGGTTTCTGTACCTGCATATCATTTAACTCTCATAAAACCTTGTGTGGAATTTAAATCCCACTCAGCTAGGAAGAAAACTGAAGTTCAGAGAGGTTAACAGTTTGCCATGCTAATCAAATTGTACAGCTACAGTTCCACCTACTAGCCTTAAAAATATTTGGATGAAATTTCAAAGTCAGCTCACTGGAAGTGGCATTAGAAAGTGTTGTGTCCTTAATTATCCTACATTTGCAGTCAACTAAGAGTGCCAGACCATCAGAGGTCAAAAGTAAGATCTCTATCTTCCAATTAAACCAAATAAATAAATATGCCTACCGTTTACTTAGTCAACCAAATATATGGATCACCACAGTGTTCAAGAAAGCTCTGAGCTAAAATGACAAAGAAAAAAGAGACTGTTGGCCTCCCAGCAGAGCCTCAAAACCACAGCTTCCTCTGGCCTTGTCTACAACCTTGAAGCTACCCAAGGATGATGCAGAAAGAAATGTACAACAGAAAGTAACCAACTGCCATCATTTCAGGACTTGATAAGGGGGTAGGCTAGAAAGTCTTTTAATGCCAGCTCATGAATCTAGACTTCTTTCTACTTGGGGTGTAACTGCTATTAACTGGCCTAATAGCTATTTTCTAAATGATGCTACTGGAGTAAAAACCAAGCAGCCCAATACCCATAGCACCCCTTCCTCCACTCACACATAGATTTTCACACACAGCCCACAACAAGAAAGAATGTCCAAGAATTTGATTTATTATTTTGATTCTCTATATTAAAATCTTTAGGAAATTAATTTAAAACTCTTCCAAGTCACATTATTATTCAAACCATGTAAGAAGATTAAACTGGAGGCTAAAAAATCTAACACTATTGTGCAGTTTTACCTAAGAAATCCAGTTCCCAGAGACACATAGCTTACATTTATTTGTCCTCATCTGATAACAATAACACTATATTTTGCAGTGAAGCTCAATACTAAACCTTGCCCTACATTATTAATTCATCTTTACAACACTGTAGGAAATTACCATAATTTGCATTATACTGATGAATAAAATAAGGACATGACAAATTAATTACCCAAGCTCACCTTCCTGGAAGATGAGGTTTCTAGATTCGAACCCATTTCTAAGATCATCTTCCCACTATTCCAGCCTGCCTTTATTCCCCAAACAGCCTGGTACTTAATAAATAATCCATAAATAAGGAATTAAAATAAAGGAGAGGTCAAGGCTTGGGATTTTCGGTCTGTGGGATCTTCCTAATTGCACCTACTCCAGGGACCATGTGATAGAGAGTTTGGAACTCGAGGAAGGACCATTTCCACTCAGACTGGGTGCACCACACAGGTGAGTCCTGCCCCCACCCCCGTGCCCGCACCACCCCGCCATTCCTTTGTCCCAGAATCCCAGGAGAGCGCAGAGGCAATTAAGAAACCGGTCTACCGCTAGAGAAGTACGGTGGGAGTGGAAAGGGACAAGAACAGCTTGTGCCTGGGGGAATTTGCTCCCTAAGGTCCCCGCAGTTATTTCATTTGTGTCTGGCTTCCTATAAACAAAAGCAGAACAATGAGAGGAAGGAATACCGGGAGGCACCCGGCAAGCGTGTGGAGAGGAAGTTTGCAGTGTATGGCCGGCCAGCAGGGCGGTTCCCGACCACCGGTCTGCTGCAGCCTGGCAGGCACACTGCTGGCACTCAGAGCTCTCCAAGGAGAAAAGAAAGTTAGTGTGGGATTAGGCGTCTCTTCTGCTAACAGCTGAGGGACGCTTAGCTTAAAAAGAAAGCACCACTAACGGACATTTTGAGGCACCCTTTCAAAACCCAGCGCCTTCCACATTGAGTCCCTTGCCGCCCACCGGACTCGCCTCCCACGCTGGATGAAATTAAAATCAGACTGGGGGTGAACTGCAATCCCAGGTGACGCCACCGAAGGATGGCAGAAGAAAGCACAGGAGCTAGCAGATTTGAAGGCAGAACTTGAGGTCCTCTGCACCAGGTGACGCACATCGGCTCCAAGGGTGGCACCTGCTATTTCTCTCTGGGCGCCCCGCTGGGCCCTTTCCTAGGCAGTGACGCCCTTTCCATGCCCTCTACTCACCAGAAACCTGGTGGCGCTAGAGCAGCCTTTTCCCTGACCCCCAAAGGCGAAGCTGCCCTGGACCTGCTCCCTTGCTCGCCTCTTCTAATTGCCCATAACCCGGCTCCGCAAAGCATCGACTTCTAAGGTACACTAACTAGGGAATTAAAGGTTTTGTGGGTCCACCGTTTCCTTCCCGGACTTCCCGCCTCGTTGGCGACCGCTCCTCTCACCTCGGAGAGCCGGGAGGCAGCTCGAAGCTGGCGCGCCCCGTACGGGAAAAGAAGGGAGCCAAAGCCTCCAAAGTTTGTAAAACTTTGCTAAAGGCCAAGGATGGGGCTTAAGGGTGCTGACTGGAGACAGAGGAGGATCACCTGTTGACGGAGGGGAAGTTTGCCGCCCCCGCCCCGCTGAGCCCCCCTCGCCTGGCCGGCGCTCACCTTGAGCCCGCGGATCTCGCCGAGGTGCAGCTGCAGGCGGCGGTTCACCTCGCGGATGAGGTTGCTGTGGTCCAGCATCGCGCTC
>NW_022900914.1:33952876-34001106 GCF_012274545.1 Fukomys damarensis | reverse complement strand
CATCCTACCTCGCCATCCCCGCGCGAGCACCCGCGAATCCCCAGGGCCAGGCAGACAACCGCGGATTGCTGTCTTGGCCGGTTCCAACTCCGCGTAAGTCCATGGTGCTGGACGCCGGCGAGCCAGAGCCAACGCGGCAAAACCTTGGAGTTCGGCGGGAGAGGCCTGGGGAGCTGAGCTCTCAAATCCCTTGCCTTCTCCTCCCCCTTAATCCGAGACTATGCTCCCACACACACTCTCACAGAGGCACACGCACTTTCCTCCCCTTGCTTAGCAGCAGCCCACGGCTCCTCCCCTCTCCAACAGCGCGGGGCGCAAGCTCCGAGGCGCCTCCCGGCTGCCCAAAGGGCTCAGCGCGGCTGTGGGCTGCGCTCCTCCAGCCGCCTTCGCTGCGCCTGCTGCTGCTTCTGAACTGCTTCGGGAAGCCTCGGATTTGCCGGTCTGAACCAAGGAGTGGTAGAGGGTGGGGACAGGCAGGAGGAGGAGCCTGGAGCGAAGGGCGCCCGCAGCGCCTCCGGCGCGGGCCAGACGCTGCTGCAGTTCGACCACCACCAGGGTCTCGACGCGACCGCTATCCCGCCTGCCAGGGCTGGAGAAGCGGCTCCCTGAGCGCCGGTGAGGGTGGGGTCGGTATAAAGAGCAGGTGCGGAGCTGTGGCCGCCCGCGCTTTAAGAGGCTCGCGCGCGCCACCATGTGACCGAAGGCTCTCCATCCCTTGCCACGCTGGGGTGGGGTTATCACCAGGCTGGTGTCACCAGGCAGGGGAAGTGGCTGCCTACCAAAATGAGAAGTGCTTCATAATTGCGGGGACTGAGGAAAAAAGATGACCTAAAAAGACTTGAGGAATACCCGGACTTGTGCACTTTGGAGAATGGGAGCGAGGTAAATACAAAAACCAAAGGAGAAGAAAGAAAGAAAATCTTAATGCTGTGAAAAGGAGAGTAGAGACTTCAGAGCTCTGCTCTGTAGGGACCGCCTACAGCCACTACCAATCCTTGTCTTTCCTAAAACTCCAGTACATTGTAAGGAGGCTTTCGGGGGAAATCCTGAATCTTTTAAATTTTTATTTGAATCATATCAGAGCCTTTCAGAGAAAATAAAATGCCTCGTCTGCTGCTTTCTGAGGTCTGGGTTTTAAGGTCAGCAGTCACCTGCCCTTACAGCAAAGCAAGACTCCCTTCTGCAAGCTGAAATGCCAGCCAAGGAGATTTTCATTTTCTTCTGTGCCCCAGGGTGCCTTGCAACACTGGGTCACCTCTTTATGATGATAATGTGTGGAAGGGGATCTGAGGCTCTAGGTTTTAACTCTGGGCTACTCTCTGGTGAAGTGGCTTGGCATCAACTCTGAGCTAAAAACATGCTTTTTTGCCTAAAAAAGTGTATGCACTTGGCCCTTGCATGGTGACAAGGTTAGAAAACTACAGAGTTGTAAAGACCTCACACATGCACACTTCAGTTAACCAGGATACTGAGGGAATGACCTACATCTTTCAGGCACAGGACCTAAATCAGAGTCCCTCCACCAGCTAGTCAATGTGTACCCCTGATAAAGCTGCCACCTCGTCAAAGATGACCAGTTAAGGAATGAGACCTGGCTTTCTTGGAAGCAAGGAAAGGTGGTACTGCTGCCTCTGACTAGGATGGCTTTAACACTGCGCTCACCTTCACTAAACTTTACAGAGTCTTCTACCTAACTGTGGGCCCTGCACCTCCCTTTTCTCAGAGCATTTATTTTAGCAAACTTTCAACTATAAATTCTGTCTCTGACCAGCACATTAAGACCTAACTCTTCTCCCCACCTCTTGTCAGTTTTACAGCCCAAGAATGGCTTTCTCGGTGTCTTACTTTTCTTTCATTGCTGAGACAAAATACCCAACATTCGAAGTTAAGGGTGAATACCGAATAGTTTCTCTGGTGTTAATAAACTATAATAGTACATAAGATCCTAATGAGATAATTGAAAATGTGAAATAGGGAGAAAAGGGCTGAAGGTGTAGGGAAACTGGGAAGTGTAGGAGAAGGTAATAAGGGAAAGAAAAAAATAGGAGAAAATGAAAAAATGGAAATAAAATGTTTGTAAATGGGGAGGGGAGGAGGGGGTGAAGGAAGGGCAGGGACAAGGGGAAAAAATGAGAACCAAGACCTGTCATGTAAAGGTACAAGATCCCAAAGATGAATGTAACTGTACTGTATAGCTAAAATGCACCAATAAACTTGGGGGGGGGGACAAAGTTAAAGGGCGAAAGGTTTATTTGGCTTACAGTTTGTAGAAGTTTCAGTCCATAATTGGCTGGCTCCAAGGCAGGGTGGTACAGGGACAACAGTTTGTGGCAGACAGACAGTAGCAAAGCAACAAGAGATTTTAACAGCATCTTTCATCACCTTTTATCCCATCCACACACTCTTAATCCCAGCACCACACACTCTATTACAGCCCCACCTTACGACTACATGAGGCTTTGAGGGGACATCTAGACACAAGCCACCACAGTCAGGGTCAGGGACAAGGGAGACATCCCTTTGGAATGTAATTATCAAGAAAGATTGTACCCTATCTCCCAGTCTTGGGGAGGGCAGGGGCCTAATTTCAACAAGTTCCCTTTAGCACTTACTGATGACCTCATTCCCTTGCCCAGGCTCCCATCCCAGCATCCCCCAGTGCTTTTCCATTAGCTCCTCAGGGCTCAACAACTCCACCTTTCGGGGGTCAGAGGAGTTGATCAGACTCTGCCTCCCCCATTGCAATGATCTTGCATATAGTCTTCCTGGCCTGTTTATGACTGGTGCTATTTTTCTTGGACACCTCCTTTTCTCTCAGGCCCACAGAAGGCTCTTCTCAATACAGTCCCTAACACCAGTTTTGGCACAAAAAGGGAAAACTCAAGTAATAAAAATATTAATCTTATCTACTGCTTTTCGTTCTTGTTTTCAAACAAATCATCTAATTATACTGGCCCTCAGGCAGCAAATCCAACGAAGTCCATGAAATGCTTTATCCGGGTACCCTACAAAACTCAACACTTTTATTACTGATGGTATGTCCGGGCTTTCCCTTGTCTCCAGATGGGAGCCACCCTCCTAATTAACCTTCCTCACAGGCTAACAAGGAGTCCTGTTCTAAAATGACACAGCCAGAATGCTTCTCTGCTAACTCCCTCCAGATCACTTAACACCTACTAAGATATTAGAAGACAAACAGATGGCTGAGAGGAGGAATTGGACTTGTGTTGGGAGGACAAGGAAGAAGGGAACCAAAGAAAAGTTTCTCCACAAATTTATACACACTAGCAACTCCACACTATTGGGCTAGATTACCCTGATAAAGTTTTAATGTTTCTAATTCTGGTCATTTGCTTGGGATAATTATTGAATGAATAATATTGCTTTGTGTTGCTAAGGTCTTGTGTGGTGTCAGAAACATCACTAAAAGAAGCCATATGTTTTCTTTCACATTACTGCCATTCTGCGCTGGCATGATGTCATTAAAGACATATAAGATCCCCCTGTCTGCCTTGCCATTCTCAGCATGGGTGTCTCATAGCCACAAAATGGATTCTGGGGGTCCAGCCATCCATCTATATTTGAGGAAGGAAGAAGGAGGAACAAATAGCAAAAGAGCACATAAAAATTTTTGCTGATAATATAGCCAATAAACTTCCTTTATTTCTTAATGGCCAGAGTGCTCTGGCAGCTAGGAAATTTTTAATGTTAGGTTTATTACATCATACATTTTGAAAGGGAAGTGGGAGGGGTAAGGGAAAGGAATAAATATGAGAAAAGGAAAAATAGAAACAAAGTCTTTGTGAGTAGGGAGGGGTGGAGGGGTTGAAGGGAGGGCAGGAGAATGGAGAAAAATCAGAACTGAGATATATTATGCAAACGTACATATTTCCAATAATGATTATCAGCGTATTTGCATACCTAAACTATACTAATAAAATTAATTTCTTTAAAAGTTAGGTATGTTATAAAAAGTTGTTTTAATATGAAAAATAGAAAATTGATAGGAAACTAATAGTTTCCTAAGCAAACCTTGACTCTGTAAGTTAAATTAGGGTACTATATCTGAGAACCATCCATAAGTGACCCTCAGTCATTAAGTCCTGGTTTTACCATATATGATCTTTTGAATCACCTCAATTTTATCTCAACTCACTATTCCCAAATCCAGGTTCTCACGAGGTTTCACCTCATGACCTTCTGACTCCAATATCACCTTTTCAAATCCACTTTCCACATGACTGTCCACCATCTGGAAGAAGTCAAGTCTAACAGCATCATCTCTCAGGTAGACTAAATTATTGCTCATGATTCAGCATAACTTCGCCTAAAAGTACTACTCTTTTCAGCAAATTTCCACCCTGGTCGAACCTCCCACTTGAGGAGCAGACTTGATCTCCCCTCCCCAGAGCAGACTTGATCTCCCCATATGGTCCTTGGCCATATGATTTGCTTTCCTCATAGAATGTGGGTGCACCCGATGAGATACTAATAGTAATGGAAACATCTCCTGGTATCCATGTTACTCAAGAATACCTGTAAAATACACCTCCACTGTGAGCCTCTTAGAAGTACTTTGATTTACCCATCTTCACAAACCAAAAATGTAAGAGCTTGCTCTCCTTTAATCACAGTACCTGTTGGGTACTATGGCAGAAACTGCCAGGAAAGGGTTGATAAACCACTAAGATCACTGACAAGAAGAGAGGCCCAGCCAGCCTGGCCCTCGTGATGCTGAAGTCCCTGGTGTCTTTTTGGCTCATGGAAACAGCTGTTCAACCCCTCCACAGTCTTGGACTCAGCCACATTCTGTGAGTAGGGCAAAGCATGCATCCCATGGAAGAAAATGTAAAACAGAAGATATTCAGAAGCCTGTATCTTTCGTTGCCTGTTAAAGAGAAGGGACATACTCCCATGTAATGATCTCTGGTTCACTAATGCTATTTCCACTATCAACCCTCTTTGAGCTCTCTACTTTGTGGATTCTCAACCATAGCTGTATATTGCAATTATGTGGAGAGTTTAAAACATGCCAGTTCCTTGGTCCCTCCTGAGAGATTTCCAGTAGGTCAGGGTGCAGCCTGGGCATTGAGGTTTTTTATTCCCCATGTTATTCTAATGTGATGTTAATGTTTCAAAGTTTCTGAAGTACTATTGTAAATGGCCTCCTATATCATATTCAGTAGAAAAATATAATAGAAGCCACACAAGCAAGTCTCAAATGTAATTATAATTTTTCTAGTGCTTGCATTTTTAAGCGATACTAATTTTAACATTAATGCTTTATTTGACCTAATACATTCAAAATGTTATCATTTCAACATGCAATTAACACAAAAATTATTAAAATATTTGACTTTTACTTTTTAGTAAATTTTCAAAACCTCATTTACAGAACATCTCAATTTAGATAAGCCACATCTCAGGTGCTCAGTATTCACAGGGGACCCACTAGTCCCACTAGCTACCATATCAGAGATCACAGCTGAAGACTCTTTCATCTGAGGGGTAGCAAGATGGGGTTCACACATGGGCTAAATAATGTCCCCATCCAAAAGATAGTCACCATGAGCTAATTCTTGGAATCTGTAAATGTTATCTTTTATAGAACTGTATAGGTGTGATTGCTTTGATGATCTTAAAATGAAGAGATTAGTTCATATTTTAGCTACTTTTCTCACTGCTGAGACAAAAATGCCTGAAGCTCAGATTTAAAGGAGGAAAGGTTTATTTGGCTTACAGTTTGTAGAGGTTTTAGTCCATAATCAGCTGGCTCCAAAGCAGGGTGACATGGCAGAGGGTCATCAAAGAGGAGAAACAGTTAATGGCAGGCAGAAGACACTGAGGTAGCAAGCATCATTCTGTGACCCTCTTTCTGCCCCTTGGATTGTATACAGGCTACCTACTCTTAGGGCATGTAGCACTCACAGCCAAGAAGGGCACCCTCAATCCTACCCAGAACTATGCCAAACCAAGCAGTTGACAAATTCAGTAATCACACACTCGATCTCTGTGAGAGAAATTCAAGCATGGCTGAACCAAGGGCGCCCCATGCACATCTCCTAGCATGCTAGGGGATACTCAGGAGTTTGAGCATGCTCACTCTCATGCATTGAGACTGGCTTAGAGCTGGCTGAAGGGCATCCCATTCCTCCTATTTGCTGTCTCCCATCGCTCGCCCAAAAGATCACCTTATATAGAAATATGAGAGCATCAACCAATCATGTTATGCCCAGCATACAGTGTCCCTCCCCTTGCTCCTTGATTATATAGTCGATTACACTGCCTATTAAACATAGAAGTGCTCCAGAAACCTCCCCAGAGTCTGCCTGGTGATTCCGCGCCTCACCCTCCCAATCCAAGCTTCAGAATCAGAGTAACCGTAGGACAACAAACAGACAAACAAGAACAGATCCCAGCATCATACATTCCAGATCCAGCCACCTCTGAAAAGCCCCACCTATAACCACACATAGTTTTGAAGGAACATCTAGACATAAGCCATAACAGCTTAGTTTGTCTAGGTAGGCCAGAAGTGCAATCACAGGGGCGGACTTTATAAAAGAGAGTAAAAAAGTAATTTCACAACCAAAGGAGGAAGCAGTGTAACCACAGAGGCAGAGATTATAGCCAAGTCAAGGAATGCCAGTAGCCACTAGAAACTGGAAAAATCAATGAATAAATTCTTCCTACAGCCTACAAAGGGAATACAATCCTTCTGACACTTTGGTTTTTGCCTTGTAAGGCTTATTTTGGAATTCTGCTATCCTCTGAGCAAACAACTTTGTATTGTTTTAAGACACTAAAATTGTGGCCACAATATGAAACCAATATGGCACCATTTATAACAAAGCATGACTGTATTGTAGTTATCACAGTCGTTCCTGTTTTATAGCTAGTGGATATCTATTGATTTTTCTTTCCTTTTCAAGGAAAGGTTTCTGTCTTATTCATCTGTGAACCCTCTGCCACATCTGGCAGTAAAATATGTGTTACAGAAGCTCAGTACAGATTGTTCAAATGTATGTGAAGCTCAGTTCCTGGGGTGCCTATATTCTGATGTGCATACAGGAAAAGTACAAAGGGAAGATAGCTTCCTGAAGAGGTCTCCATATGGGAAAGCCACAGATCATGAATGGACCCATACATCTGTTGTAACAGCTACTTACCCTGATCACTTGGAGTGCTTTTGAGAAGCCATAAACAGAGAAAGGGGGGAAAGTGCTAGAAGCATGGACTGCCTAACAAATCTTTCAGCAGAACTGGCCAATTCCTGCCTATGCCCATGAAAATCTACCCCATGAGATCTGGAAGATTCCAGCTCCTTTGCTAAAATGCCTGGAATAGACATGGTGACACATTTGCTCAATAAGATTGCTTTTCTCCTAATGCAGAAGTCGGCTGCCCTGAGGGGATGCAAATTTCATTAGAAAGTCTCCTTCTGACTGTTTCTCAAGGTGCTATGGCACCATCAGTATCACCCAGGATGTTTGCTTCAAGTGCCCCGGTATAATCAAATTTATAAATGAGAGACCAAAACTCGAGGCCCACTCACTGCCTTCAGTACCCCCTAAGGTAGGAGTCATAATATTTGTGGACAAGAACCGTCCCAGATGTGGCACTCAATCCCACTGAATCATCTATGAGACAGACGTTATTATTCTGCTATACAAAAAAGGAGTCTGAAGCTTGGGTGGGATGCGTGCAATAGTAAACACAGAGTGGCTTCCTGATGATCACCAAGAGGCAGGAGTAGACTCTACAGGGAGGTGTTGGGCTGACTTCACAGCAGCCTTCAATGAGCAGCATAATGTCCTTAGGGCTTATTCAATGAGACCTATGCCATTGATATTTGCATTAAGCAAGTAAAGAATGAGAACAGGCTCTGAAGGTCACAGGAAGGGAGCCGCCATCCCTTTGCCACCTGAAAAAGGAGTCCTAATTGCAAAATAATTTGCCAGAAAGTGGAACATAATTTGTCTCTTTTGTTTTTCTGGTAGCATCTGCTGAAGTTCCTAAATAACATTCTCTGCCTCCCAGGGAGGTTTGCATGTGACAACCCTGCCTACACATCACTCTGCTGTTGGAGAGCTCCTACATCTTCTAGCCTTAGCTTAATGGCAGTGTCCCAAAGATACCATCGCTGACCAGCCTCTAAAGTACTGATCTCTTCTTGAGTTCATCACCTTGTTTATTTCCTGCATAATACATATCATTTGCAGTTATGTGTTTGTTTGCTTCCACTTTAAGCTGTGAAAGGCATGAGGGAAAGAGCTGTTCATGTTTTGTCTGACTTGTTGTAGGTCCTCAGTAATTCCTTCAAGGAATGACTGAATTGCAAGTGTTTAACAGTGAGCTGTTCATCATGCTGTTCTTTACAACAGTACAAATTCCATCCATGAGCTCAGATTCCATTGCTCAGGAATGAACCCCTGGAAATATGTACCTGAAGACTGGTTCTGATGCAGGCTGTCTTGATAAGGATATTCAAGACCCCTGTACCTGCCTCTCTCACACAATTTTTATTTGTTCTCTTTACAATGAAAGTCATGGCAAAGGCCTCTTTCACACACCCATTTATGGGCCTTCGGGATGCCTGAGAGGATTCTACGAATCCTATTTGTATTTGTAACATTTGTTTACCACTAGAGGGCATAAGTAAGACTTTAGAGCTAATGATATCACTGTGAATTAACACTCTCAAGCAAAAAGAGCCACAGTCTTTCGAAATTCCGGATGGATGGCTAAGGAATTAAGTGTTCTGGAAAACTTAAATTCTAAGTTTCTTGGAACCTTAATATAACATACATTTGGGGACTTTAAAAATAGATAACTAATTTTCTCAGAAGCTAGACCACTTAATGCTGATAAAATAATCTAAGCAGTTTAAATAAGGAGAAACTAACCTTAAACACTTTTTTAATAATGAAGAATAAACCTAAAAATGGCAGCAATAGGGATTAAGGACCCTAGCCACAAAAAGGAGGCATAAAAAAGAGCATGACAGGAATACAGTGCCAGAGAGGAAAACCTCATTCTGAGCCTTTACTACTCATCCTATGTTCTGTGGACCAGCAGCATCAGCCTCATAGAAAAAATTGTTAGAAATTCAAATTTTTCCCATTCCCATCCCTGAACTACTGAATGAGAATCTGCCTTTTGCCAAGATCTCCAGGTGATTTGGGAGCACAAACAAACAAAGTTTCAGAAGTGTTAAGTAAACCAAAGGCAAATAATGGCTTGGTAAACTAGAGGAAGTTCCTTAGGATTTAGGAAATTCCTTAGCTCAAAGGAAATCTCCCAGGAGACATACTTAAGAGTCCTTCATATCCAAAAACAGAATAACCAGGAAAGTAAGGTTTACCTCACTCTCATTTATAAGCTCACAGGGACTACGAAATGCTCATTCAACATCATATTTTTCCTCACACATTTCAGCCTTCTGACCTAGAAGTATGTTTTTGGTGAGGAGTGACGGGTTAAGTAAAGACAATTCTGAAGAATTAACCAAGATCTTCCATCATTTTGTTTTTAAATATTCTTTGCCTAAAGTTTTTTATTTTCTCTCACTGAGTTTATTGGTACATTTTAGGTATACAGTACAGTTACATTCATCATTGGGATCTTGTACCTTTACATGACAGGTCTTGGTTCTCATTTTTTCCCATTGTTCCTGCCCTCCCTTCACCCCCTCCTCCCATCCCTATTTACAAATACTTTATTTCCATTTTTTCATTTTCTCATTTGCCTAGAATTTTAGGCAAATTTCCTAAGATGACATGTGGATATGAAAATCAAAAAAATTTAGAAAATGCTTTAGGGATTTGTTTCTAATGCTTATGAAAATAATGTTCCATTTTTCCAAGGGGGTACTTCCAGAGTTGGAAATGTGACTGTGTTGCTTTAATCTACATTAAATGCCCCAGAGGAAAGCTTACATAAAAGTGCAAGAAATCATGAAACCAATTTGGTGGGCAGTTGAAAACAAAACAAAAGCAAAATATCAGTTCTCTGGTTCATTGACTTTCATCTTTTCCCTAGGGCACGAAAGAATTCTCAACTACATCATAATGTTGCTGCTACTCTTTTACCACCCGCTGTGGATGAACAACAACAATAATTCTTCTTTTAGGAGCAATATGTCATGTAATGCAAACATGACCTCTCATTTAGCCTCTATTGCAGGGAACTGTGTAATATCACACTGCCCTGAATACATCTGGTTTGACTGCTTTTTTAGAAAGTTGCTGAACAAGGCAGTATATGTTTGTATGTGCATATGTAGCCATAGGTAGTATATATAGTTATGTGTGCATTTGCACATGTATGGATTCTCTTTTTTATAACAATTAGAAGAGACTTTGAACACTAGAAGTAAAAAAAAAAACAAAAACAAAAAAAAACACTAAATTAAAATAAATAATCACACATGCCTGTAATTTACTCAGCTCAGCGGGGAGGCTGAGGTAAAAGTGTTGCCATGAGTTCCAAGCCAGCCTGGACTACCCAGTGAGTTGAAGACTGACCACCCCAAACTACACAGTGAGACCCTATTACAAAAACATTAACAAATTTTTAAAATAAAGTATATAATTATAAACCTATTTTCTCAAGGAAAAAATTGAAATCTGTACCAAGGATATTGGAAATATCCTCGGTACATATTTCAACTTGCAGTTGGCAAACTGGAGACCCAGGAAAGCCAAAGGTATAGCTCTGCCTGAATCTGAAGATCTGAGAACCAGAAAAGTCAATTGTGACAGTCACAGTCAAGTTCCAAGCATGAACACAGAAGCCCAATTTCCCAGTTTGAAGACCCACAGTAAATTCTCCATTTCTCACCTTTTTGTGGTGCTTTCAAAGGACAGATGAGGCCCACTCACTCTGGGGAAGGCCATTGGCTTTATTCAGTCTAGCTTTCAAATGTTACTCTCATCCAGAAGCACTTTCACAGATACTCCCAGAATAATGTTTAACCGAGTATTTGGACATGCTATGACTCAGTCTAGTTAACACATAACACTAACCATTTCAAACTAGTGCACGGTGATGCACTCAAGCCCCATCTGCCCTTCAACTCGGCAGCAGACCTACCTACTGGAGACCTCAATCTACACAATCACTCATGAAAATGGCAGCCCTGCCCTTCACCTATACTGGACCTCTGAGGCATGACGTCCCTTCTCTAGAGTTGCTGCCTCTGTGGCCCACTCAACTCACTTCAGCACCCCTGAGTGCTGTAAAAGTCTCTAGACTGATCATGGCTTTTGGCTCCATATAATGCCTCAATGAAGAGTCTGTTACTTTATAAATTATTATAATACAGTTACTATTTAATTCTTTTAACTTTTCCTGAGGGGGGGCTCTCCAAAAGAGCATCTGAGTTAAGGCTAAGGTACAATGCTGAGCTCTTCTTTTCAGTAGAAAAAGCATATATTTCCCTGGACCGGCAAGTCGGCACAAAACATGCAATTTCTCCTGCACGGTGAATAAGAGAAGAGAGAAATTTTTTTTTAAAAAAAGGAAGAAGAAGGGAAGAAGAAGAAGAAGAAGAAGAAGAAGAAGAAGAAGAAGAAGAAGAAGAAGAAGAAGAAGAAGAAGAAGTGCATGAAGAAGAAACAAAAACAGTCTATAAGGCAAAGAATGATGTAAACATATAGAAAATAAACAGAAATGACTAAGCACTCAAAAAGAGAGTACTGAGTCCCAGCAATGACACTTGTGCAGAACTGCATCATATGGAATGAGTCACAGTTTACCCACCATGAACAGGGCACTGTCAAGTTCAACACATGTGTGACAATTAGGAATGAAATGTGCAGCGCCTGGAGAACACTGATATATAGCTGGCAGCAGAAAACAAACAAAGCCTACTTTTATCATTTCTCCAAGAAGGAGAGGGGCATGTAAAATTTCCCTGCGAAAATTTCACATGTACGGTATAGAAATACTTCATGAAGAAAGGGTCAGAATCAATGGCAATTCCAAGTGGGTAAAAAAGAAGTTCAGATGTTGTTGGCTAAGAAATGTAAACAACACAAGCAAGGAAAGCTAGAGAAGAGTTCTTGCTATGGTAACAGGCTTACCAACCAAATGTGACACTTCAGTGGAAATGCATTTATTTTGGCTGAAAGAATAAGCATAAATTACTTTGACATTTGTACTTTCTGTGCTCATCTCTAACATCTAAAAACCCAGAAGTGAATCCCAAACCCAGGAATGAAGAAGCTTTAAGATTGATAGTGTTGGTTTTTCACACACAGTGTGAGATTCTTACCTTTCCAATGCTGCTAAGACAAAACAGGTTTCACTTACAGGTGTATTTGCTGCTAAATCAACATGTAGTCTTAGAGAAATTCAGCATAATCACAGTGAGAGGGAAACAGCTCCAGTGCAGCCTGTCCAACAGGATTCAGACACTGGGCCCCCACATGGCCCAGGATCTGATTCTTCACTTAGCAAAGATGGACCTCACCTCAGTCTCTAAATACAGCATCCTGCTCTCCTGCCATTCTCCCCAGTCTGCTCTCTTGCAAGGTAACCTAGTCTAATCCTCCTTCACAACATATACATATCCAGGGAGCATCTCAAGCCCACCAGGCCCAAACCTAACCTCCTTATAATCCTTCAACTTGTCCCCCTGGCCCAGTCATCTCATGTCTGTGAACAGCAACTCATCCTCCCAGATGCACAGGCCAAACACCACAAAGTCAATCTTGACTCTTTCTCTGCTTCCCTTACCCAACCAAGTGCAATTCTACTGGTTATTCCTTCAAAACACATCCCTAATTTCACCACTCCATACACCTTCTACTATTATCAGTCTAATCCTCACATCCAAACCGTCACCATCTTTGGCCTGGACTGTGGCTGTAGCCTCCTAATTGCACACCCTGCTTCTTCTCTTTGCTACCCTCAGTCTGTTCTCACTAGATTATGTAACTTTCACATGCAGAACTCTCCAATATCTCCCATCTCATTCAAAGTGAAAGCAAAGCCCTGATAATCACCTATAAGGCCTTGCCCACTCTGTTCTCCTAAACCTCTGTTACCAGTCTGTTCTTACTCCTTTCTCTGTCGTTCACTTTGCTTCAGGCACAATGATTTTGCCCCCTTTCCTTTAACCCACTAAATTCAGCCCAGTCTTGGTACCTTTGCACTTACTGCTCCTGCTGCTTCCAATACTTTCCTTACCACTTCTTTCAGGTTTTAAAGTCTTGACTTAAACATTTCCATGCAAAGGGTTTCTTGGCAATTTTACTAGGGATATAGTCTTCTCTTCAAGATGATCAAAGCTTATCTTCATGGAGATTGGAAGAGAGAGGGGAAAGGCTGACTACTTCACACACAGCCCCATGGTCCAAGGATCTTTAAAGTTCTTCAAGTAACTGCACAATCTGGAATGCGAAACCTCTGTGTCAGAGAAAGAGGAAAGGCTGGAGGTGGCACACTGGTTTTTAAATGCCTGAGTTTGGAAATAACATATATCAGTTGCTTGAATATTCCATTGGCCTCAACTAGTCAAATGAGGAAGTGTAATACTCCAAGTGTTCCAAAAGGAAAGGAGAACCAACCATGAGTGAATCTATACTATGAACTACTAGAAGCAGTTTCCTTGGAAATCCCTTACTTGGACAATTGAAATTTACTTCACCTTATATTATTGCTCTAAGGTTATTATTAGATTATTTTTTCATTAATCTATTCAACATTTTTACAAGAGACAGGGTCTCACCATGTTATTCAGGCTGACCCCAAACTCCTGCCTCAGCCTCTAGATTAGCTGAAACTACAGGCATGTACCATTTTACCAAGCTAATGGACATATTTTGATAGCTCTGTATCCAAGACACTTTGCATGGGGTTGAAGATAACAATAATTCCCCAACTATCTCTATTTTTTAATGGTGTTGATTATCTGCAGTGAAGTACAGCCTGAAATTTTTTATTGGTAAATTTTAGAAATAATTCTTAAGGTTTAAGTTACACAGTAATCTGAGTAGTATGATGAAATATTGCACAGCCTACTCCACCCTACCTGAGGAAGGAAGAGGATCATCTATTTGTCTGGCTTATCTGCCCAGTTTGTGCTACCACTCTTGTGTTGCTTAGAAGCTATCTACCTTATGAGAGCAACTGTTGTGGTGTCACTGTGCTCCTGCTCAAGTAATTATTATTTTACCTAATAATGATCCCAAATTAAAGGACAGTGGTGCTGGCAATTTTATTACAGAACATACTTAGAATTGTTCCATTTATTATTGTTAATCTCTTATTGTGCCTAATTTGCAAATTTAATTATATCATAGATGCTATATCAGAAAAAAAGTATAGTATATACAGGGTTTGGTACTATTGTGCTTTCAGACATTCACTGGGAGTCTAGGAACATATCCCCTGCAGAGTAAGATAGGAGAGACTAGTGCACAGACACCAGGGGTAGCGTTATATTTCTGACACAGTGCCTCATGGAAGGGTGGGAGAAGCATGAGCCAATATTGGACACCAACACCATCCCCCATGAAGTCAGTGGCCTGTGGTATCACCTCACCAGGTGGATGTGCACCGCAGAACAGTCTTACTCCTCCCAGGAGTGACACTCTCCTCAGGGAGTGCTACTAGTCTAATTTTCCTTTCAAATTCTTCTCTTTCAAAATCTTATAGATCCATTATAGACCTAAATAACTGTAAACCTTCATGATCACTTGTATGCCAGAAACAGCACTATGTAAATGTTCATTTGATCACCCCAGAATAATGAATCATGCTCAAATATTTTCCTCCTTCTTTGGACCTCGGTACTGCACTATGGAATTTTTTTTTTGCTTCAATGAGAAGTAAATGTGTTCATAAAAACAAGGGTAGAGTTTATTTTAAGTGCCGTATTAGTCGTGGAAAACATAAGTAAAATAAGACTTATGAGCAACATAAAACATGTAAATTTAAAACGCCCATACTGAAAAATGCAAAGTACATATTCTTCAAGGAAATATATATATATATATAGTTATTGTTGTTTGTTTGTTTTTTGGTACTGGGGATTGAACTCAGGACCTTGCACTTGCAAGGCAGGCAGCAGAACCATTGAGCTAAATCCCTGACCATATATATATTTGTGTGTGTGTGTGTGTGTATATATTATATATATATATATATATATACATGAATGGCTAGAATGGCTGTATATGAAAAAGAAAGAGAAAGGAATAAGGATTATAATGAAAGAAGATAAAGTAATCAAAGATGATGTATACTTATATAGACCATGATGCTAATGTGTCGCCAACTGAAGAAAATTGCTACCTTACCAAATACAAAATTTGTGTCTTTTTTTTGGGAATGGGGCCTTTAAGGAACTAGGGTTAAGTAAGGTCATAAGATAAAATCCAAATTGTATAACTGACAATGTGAAATAGGAAGAAAAGGGCTAAAGTTTAGGGGAAGTGGGAAAGGTAGAGGAAAGGAAATAAGAGAAAAGAAAAAAATGAGAAAAGGAAAAAATGGAAACAGTCTTATAAATAGGGGAGGGGGATGGAGGGAGGGCAGAGGTAAGAGGAAAAAATGAGAACCAAGACCTGTCATGTAAAGGTTCAAGATCCCAATGATGAATGTACCTGTACTGTTTCCTTTAAATGTACCAATAAACTCAATGAAAAAACAAAAAAGAGTAGAGCCCCGATTGAGTAATATCAATGTTGCTATGAAACATGAAAGACCTCACTAGCCCTCTCTCCACACACACGGGTAACATCCAAGTACATAGCAAGAAAGTGGCATAAGCAAGCTGTTATGATTTGGATGAAGAATATGCCCCAATGACTCGTGTGCTCAGCAGTGGGGCTTTGGAAGGTGAGCGGATCATGGGGGCACTGTACTCACAGGTAGATTCATAGTATCTGAGTGTGCTTTTGGAAGGTGAGGCCTATTTACAAGAGGTGGCATTACCTGGAAGGGTATATCTCCCTTCCTGGCTCCTCCTTTCATGGTCTCTGATCGCTGGCCACCGTGATATGATTAGCTTTCCTCTGTCAGACACTTCCACCATTCTATTTGCTGCATGTGAGCCTGCTGACCATGGACTGAAACTTCTGAAATTGTGAACCAAATAAATCTTCCCTCCTTTAAGTTGTCAGTGTCAGGTATTTTGTCTCAGAGATGAAGAAAGTGACTAAGACACAAGCTAAGAAGAAAGCCCTCACTGTAAACTAAATCAGCTAAAATCTTGATCTTGGAGTTCTAGTGTCCAGAATTAAAAGAAAATAAATTTATGTTGTGTAAGACATTTAGTCTGTGATATTTTGTTATTATAGTCCAAGCACACTAATACACCATATGTTCTTTCATATATTTTATAATTTTTTGGTGCCAACTCTGTACCAAACAAATTTGATTATGTTATTCATTGGTTGGATTTTACTAAAAATAAGCCACTTCTATTACCTAGATGTTGAATGCATTTTTCACACTAGGAATTGTAAATGTGTGGCACTCATGCTTCCATTCTCTGTTCCTAAATATATGACAAATATATTACTAATTGATCACAGCTCTCTCTCCTAGTGAATCTAGACCAGACCTCATAATTTTTGTCAGCACTAAGTGGCCATTAGCAACTGACAAAAGTAGACATTTGAGTTAAAATCTATTCATCATTTCCACATTAGACTAGAAGCTCACTAAGTGCTTGGATATTACCTTATTGTTTTTTATAGCTGTTATGGTTTAGGTCTAAAATTCCCCCCCACACACACACACAATCTCATCCGTTCAGAGGTAGAGCTTTGGGAAGATGACTGCATTTGGCGGATGCTGTACCCATCAGCAAATTAAGCTTTGGTGAGTTTGTAGATGAATGTGCTATTAGGAGATGAGGCTTGGTTGTGGGCAGGTCACTGGAAATGTGACAGGTATTCTCGTCTCTAGCTCCAGCCTCCTCCCTACGCCTCCTTTTTCTCTTCCTCCTCCTTTTATCCCTCTTCCTCCTTCCTCGTCTTCTCTTCTCCATTCCTCTCCCTCCCCACTTCCCTCCTCCTCTGGCCCTCCTGCTCCTCCTCCTCCTTCTTTTTTCTTTCTCTTTCCCTCTCCATCTCCTTCTCTCTCTCTCCCTCTCCCCTCCTTGACCACAACTGGCTGAGCAGCTGTCTTCTAACATGCCCTTCTACCATACCATTTCTGCTTTGGAGCCCACTGACCATGAACTGAACTCCCTGAAACCATGAGCCAAAATAAGCCTCTCCTCCGTTAAGTTGTGGATGTCAGGTGTTTTCTCCCACACACAGTCCAGTAACTAATACAATAGCCTATAACCCTCCATATGATAGGAGGTCAGTTAATACTCAGTGAATTAAAGAAACTGCATTTTGAGAACATGCCTTCTATAAAGAAATGTCCCTGTACAAGAACTTTAGAGTGAGTCAGGATTTTGACTCTACACAAATACATAGAAATGAAATAATCATGTATACTTTTAACTTTGTTCATCAAGCATGAATGAGTCAAAATAATGATTAAATTAATATTTCATAATAATTCATGATTCACAATAATTAATGGTACATTATGTATTAAGTTCAGAGAAAGAAAACTCAATGACACAAAGCAGTGGAAAGCCTAGCTCCTCCCCTCTAATATCTAGTTGAGGTATTAGATACCACAACATAAGCAGAGGTAACTCACTAAGTTACCCAGGCTGAGCTCAAACTTGGAATCCTCCTGACTCAGCCTCCTAAAATGCTGAGATTACAGTTGTGTACCACCATGCCCAGCTCTGTTCCTATCCTTAATAGCAGCAAGTAGCAACAGAAGAGATAGACAGCTCCAAACCCACCTTGGAGGCCACAATTCTAAAATAAAATTTTTTAAAAAGACAAACTAGTTGGTTGCTTATCCTCAGCAAAGCATCTCTTAGGCTTTATCTACCTTACTGAATTAAGTCAAGAGAGTGGAACTTAAACTTTTTATTAAGAAATAAGTTTTGATGTATCAGTAGTAGCGGTATGGAATTCCTTTCGCAAAATCCGACAACTCACACATCTCTCACAAGTGCACTCAATCCAACACACTCAATAACTTGTTTCTTATTCTGAATGCTTATAATTTTATTCCCTTGTGCAACACAATTTTCCTAGAATAAGCACAGAGCTTACTGAAGAACATAATGACTAATTTCTGCAGCCAAACTCATATTACCTTTAATATTCAAGTTTGTGACCAGATTTTCTGATCCGGCTAAGAAGGCACCTTATACCCCAAATAATAACAATCAATGTGTAGGAGAAAAGTTAATTAAGATTATGAAACATTAAATCTCTCTTTTGATCTTTAAAAAATTATCCTTTCTTCATTTTCTCTACATTTAAAGCTGTACTGTAGATGATATATCTCTGAATTTTAAAAGATATAAGCAGTGATATTTACAAGATAAATCTTCCTATCACACACTGAGTATTGAGTGAGAAACAATATACTGCCTGGTTGCTCCTCTATTATTAATACCCTGCATATCTGAAAAGATGGTAAATTTGTGCATATAGGTAAAACTATTTGAAATGTAAAATTAGAAATTTCCTACTATTTCAAGCCTTGGGAAGTTGTGAGAGGAGATATTGTCACCAAAGAACTTTTCAAAATGACCCATTAAATGAACCCAAAAGTTTTTCCCATGAATGAACATTGAGTTTATCTCAAGAGTAAATTCAACATCATTAAGAAGTACCTGACTATATTTAAGAGCAGATTCCATTATTCATGTCTTTTACCTTTAATTTATTTTAATTTGGTTGACATGTATTCCATTCATCTCTGTCAACTTCATATAGTTGATTCTTGCTAAAACTGGGAGATGCAAGAGTTTATATTGTGTGCATTTAAAATCTGAAATATTAAAACATCTTCACTTTCCTTTTTCTTTTCTACTGAGCAAATGCCGCTGCTAGAACCAGGAGAAGAGATAGTTTCCATTTAATTTTTATTTAAAATGTATTGTGCTTTTTAAGATAAAAGTTTTTTATCTTATTGAGTCTATTTGTACTTAAGTATACAGTACAATTATATTCATCATTGGTATCTTGTACCTTTCCATGATCTTGGTTCTCATTTTTCCCCATATCCTTGCCTCCTTTCACCCCCTCCATCCTCCCCATTTACAAAGACTTTGTTTCCATGTTTTTCTTTTCTTGTATTTTTTTCTTGTCCTTTATTTCCTTTCCCCTACCCTTCCCACTTCCCCTACACCTTTAGCCCTTGTCTTCCTATTTCACATTATCAGTTATACAATTTGTATCTTATTTACACTTTTAGTTTTTCACACCAGAGAAACTGTTCGGTATTTACACATGTGTGTCTTATTTATTTTACTTAAGAGTATGGCCTCCATATGCATCCACTGAAGTTTTACTTGATGTTCTTGGTACATTGAATAGGCAGAATACTACTAAGGAGACAAACTGGGTTAAAATGGGGAAGCTAAATAGTGAGGCTGCCCCTCTGTTCCAGATTTTACAGTTGTAAGAGACTGTACTTACCTTATAGGATACTTCTGACAATGCTGTCCCAATTCAGGCCACCAAATTTATGAAAGGATATGAGTGTCTCCAAGATCCTGTAGAAACACTGTCCCTCCCCCACTGACCTCTTCATTCCAGTGACCCTATTCTAAAAATCTGTAACTCAGACTACGTGTTTTCCTCTGGCAGTGATAAGGCATTTGGCTACCCATGCTGGAGATTCAAAGCCTCCAGAAGAAGCCCTGAATCGATGAGAGAAGGAGATCTGGTAGATACAAACCACCTTCTTTGTCTCTTAGTTAAGATAATACTGAAACATGTTCTGTGCTGTTCTAAGCAGAGATGAATTTCAGTTGCCCAGTGGTAACTGCTTTGATTAATTATACTTTACTGGCTGTTTAACTTTCTTCTCAATTCTATTACTGATATTCCTTAGGATCACTTCCCAAAATTAACTAGTCATAGATGAACCCTTACCTGGAGATCTATTTCTGAAAGAATTCAAGCAAAAGTAGAACCTCTGAATTTAGAGAGGTGCAAAAGAAAAATCCATCTGACTACTATACAAAGGAACAGTGATTCTGGTCCCATGAGATGATGTGCCTTCAACAGATTTTTCAACAGTTCATATCAGAGAAAGAATTACAGAGAGAATTATAAAATCATTACAAGAAAGTTTAAAAGTTATATTGGTTAACCTTCTGACCCAATGTCATGAAAACCAGGATAACAATGAATGTACCTGTAACATCTGGGAGAAGGGATGCATAAATGCTAAGGGAATTATAAAATTCACATTTATTTAGAGAAGCAGAGATAATGTTAGCTGAAGCCAATGAAGATATACTTGGAGGAGACAGCATCTTCTATAAGCCTTGAAGTATATGCAGCACTGTATTTCAGCAACATTTCCAAAGATTGGAGGAGGGGCACTCAGTTTGAAAATGATGAGAGAAAGCAGAAGCTGTGTTCAGGAAATGTTTATTAGTCCTTTCTCTGTGTTGATCACTAAAGATGGACCACTATCTGTGGCCCTTTGAAGGAAAACAGAGAGTCCAATGGAGTCTCCCAGCACAGATTCCCAGACCTACAGACTCTCCTGGGGAAAGAGATCATTTTTCCCCTCATTGATTCTTCCATAGATATCTATTATTACAGCTACCAAAAGTGATATCATATAATACAACTCATTCCAAGTGCTCCGATGATCACCACTGGGGTGAGACTCAGTCTAAAATCCTGTAGGTGTTGAGGCTAATTCTGAGGAACTGTTCACAGGTGGTGCCACTACTCTTCCCTCCACACAGAGCTAGCAGAATAGGCTACTGTGTCTGTGGTGTGGATTCAGGAGATAGCCTGTCCTCATAGCCACACAAGGCTTTATCAGATACCAAGTCAAAGAACCTCAGTTCCAAGTAAAGTAGGCAAAAAAGGGGATTTTCAGAAGCAGCTCATGGAATCTAATGGGGAGCTTCTGAGCCCTGAGCAGGAATAGGAGAGCAGCACTGGAAGGCTCAGAGTAAACAGGGCTGTGCATATGCTGTGGGTGTCTCTGCCCCACTTTTGTATGGTTTTGCATAAGATGGTCCTAATCCTATTTGGATGGGACACCACAGCAACAAACTCATATTTTCGCTGTTCTCTGATGAAGCAAAACAAGTCCTCTTTAAGAACTCACAGGGAAGATCTCAGGAGCTATCTCTAGACTCATTATTGAGGCAAAGAAACTAGGCACATGTAAAGGATGATAATCCTCATGCAGACCACATGACCAGGATTGGAAGCTGGGGAACAAAAGGAAAACTAAACTCTACTCATACATGACCAATGGGGGAAGTCACTGTGGTCAAGCACCTCAATTAGAATACAAGGTACAGGGAGCTCAGAGAACAGACTGTTGATGAAAGGAAGAGAGTTTCAAAATGATTCCAGGCCAAGTCACACATACTGCAGGCTTTCTGTTATCTAACCCATGCCCTTTTCCAACGAAACTCCAGTCACATACCCTCAAGTGTACAGAACAACCGTCCCTAATTCCCCAAATCCATCCAAAAAACCTGAAGCCCAAAGTACTTCTGCAACAACCATACTGCTATTCAAAGTGGAGCTAAGCTCCAATTCTCAACCTCTTTTATTTTATTATATTATTATTGAAGATATTTTTCATGCATATATTGCATATTTTCTAGAATTTGAATAATAGAATGCAAGATGTAGCACTGTTATGGGTGACAATATATTTTAAGATACACATATGCAAAACTAAAGGTGACCCCTAATGGAAGATCCACACAAGGAGACAGTGTGCTTGGCTGGAGAATGGCATCTAAATCATACTTGGTATCTGCTGATGGCTGTTTAACTTACAGAACTTGAAGCATTGCTGATCTAGATATGGTATCTACAATGGTTTACCATACTCACTCAAACACAAATGCACCCCTGCAGAGGGAACAAAAGTTCAAAGTCCTTTGGGAGAAAAAGTCTTCTTCAGCTGAATTTAGAAAAGCTTTTGCAGCTTTATTTAAAAAGAAAAGGAATATGCGTCTAACAAGAACCTTATGAAACACATCAGATCAACCCCACCACCACCATCTCCAAACAGAGACAGGGGAGTCCTTATATGGATCAGTTGAACCCAAAATGATTTTTAAATGTCACTGCCAAATGCCAGCCTTACAGATGTTTCCACACTAACCATAAACAATTGAAAATCTGGTATAAGCTATATAGAAACTAAAGCAATGCATTATTTGATCCAAAAATCACTTTCTCTTCCTAATTTCTATATAGTTCTCAATAAAACACCATTTTCTCTGTCTCTAAGAAATTATACCCAGCCTACTGATGTCTTCTTTCTCAGCTCCAGCATAGTCAGAATCCTAGCAGTTCTTTGTCCTTGGTTTTCCTACACAGCCTTTCTTCTCAGGCCCACAGGCACATCTTTAGTGTCCTAGATCAGGGATCAGCCACCTTGGGTCTGACAGCCAAATCTTACCCACCACCTGCTTCTGATAAATAAAATTTTACTGCAACTCAGTCATAGTCATTTCTATATTTTCTGTCGCTGCTTTAAGGTGAATGGTTGAGACAAATTGGCTTTCAGTCTTTTTTTATAACAGTGCTGAAGATCAAACTCCAGGTTTCATGTATATTAAGCAAGGGTTCTACCATTAAGCTATACCTCCAGCCCTCATGCCTAAAATATTTACTATGTGGCCCTCTGTAGAAAATATTCACCTGTGCCTATCCTATATTACTTCAGCAGGTCTGTCCTGCACTAATTTCTTTTCAATTTTCTCTTCTTTTTAAAATATAAAGTACTCAAAACCCTGTACAGAATTACTGATGGGTCTCACCACACACTCATATGTATGTATACCCTAATTAAAAGTTGTAAAAAGCTTCTCAGAGCTGGGAATTTAGCTCAGTAGTTCTGCCACCTGCCTCACAAGTGCAAGGTCCTGAGTTCAATCTCTGGTACCAAAAAAGAAAGCTTCTCACTGCTCCTCACTGCACTAGAACCTATGCTATGGTTCTAGTAATGGACCCAGCTCACTCCTGCAAGTTCTCTGGCTGCCTCCCTTCAGGCAACATACCCCAGCCTTGCTGCTTTTCATTTATTTCAGACACCAAACCCTTCCCATTTCAGGAGCTTTGCAACTACTGTACCCATTTTATGAAATGCTCTTCCCCACTCATCATTTGAGAAATGATGATGGTTTGCCTTCATCTGGACAACATCTATCAGCCTTCAGGTCTCTGCTTCAATGTTACCATCTAAGAAATGAGCCCATCATTTCTAAAGGGCTTTTTTCATTTATTCTTTCCTGACATTCTATTCCTTTCTTTTATAGAAAGAAATTAAGTATTTCTTTGTTTATTAGATTATTGTCTGTCTTACTGATTATAATAGCTATAAGGGGCCAAGGATGGTATCCATTTTATTTGTCTCTACACACCTAATACCTGTCTAATAGTAAGTACCCAAAACATCACTAGGAATGAATGATCTTGCATGTATAACCCAAAATATTTATTGTTCAGCCCCAAATAATTTACTTGTTTTCTATTTTCCAGTCCTAGTTATGTGCCTCATTCTATATAAACTGAGGTAAGCATCATTTCCCAAATACACACTGTACTTTTTCATTTCTGATTCTTCTTAGTCTCTCCCCACCACCACTACCTTTACCATTTTTACCTAGGAAATTTTTTTATCTTCTTGGCTTTATTCAAGCAATCACTCTAGGAAAGGTTATTATAATGCAAATAATGTGAATAATGTAAAATTTAAGACATTTTTCTTAAGAATGCTTCCTAGAAGAATTTTTAATATAGTTTTACACCATAATACCAAAATACAATTCAGTGAAAACAATTCTATGTGGGCTATGCCATAATTCATTACAAGTCTGATTATCAGTCTTAATTGAAGAACAAATTTTACAGTATGGATATATGAATTATCTATTATCCAGATGTTTTCTGTTAATTGCTTAACCACAGAATATTTTTTTGAGTTGAAAAATTTTTTATTGGTACATATTTGTAGTACATAATTATTACATTCCTTATGGGGAGCTGGTACATGGACATAATACATCTGGATTCTTTTTTTTTCACTGCTTTCTTCTCCCTTCCCTCCTCCCTTCTGCAATGAGTATTGACAAACACCCCTACTCCACTGCAGATAAACTAAGCTGAGAATGCAACAGATGGTACTGTGTGAAATCTGAGAAACCCAACCTGAACTCATTCCCATAAAGATGTCCAACTCACTTCCTTTCAATTTTAAGAGGGTATATCCTTATAACACTCATGGTGAGGCATTGTACCTAGGATAAAGCATTTGTCTACAAGAGCATCTTTAATTCATAATAGTAAAACCTTATCATTTCCAAAGAAGGAAATGTTTCAGTTTCTATTACCTGTTGCTTGAACGTCTACATGCAAATTATTGAAGAGCCCTTCGAACAAGCACAAGAAAGGAGCCCAGAAGCAGCTCACAATCCTCTGGTAGGCCTGCCCCTTTGGCCCAGCACAGCAAAGTAGCCCAGCCACACCATGCCCTCCCCTGTCCCCATGAACAAAAGAAAGAGGGCCTATCTGAGGCTCCTACATGAAAATTGAAGTTCACTGGAAAAGTGAAGAAAATCTGCCAAAAGGCACACCACACCAACATTGTTGGTAAGTTGGAGGGACCAGCACTTCACACTGGAACCTGGTCTAACTTCAGGGGAAAGAGCTGAAACCTGAAGAAAAAAAAAAAAAAAACTTGCAGAGTTCAACTCAGTAGGAGGTCAGAGCTCTCAACTTGGGACTTGCAGCCAAATATCAGCCTGAACCTCAGGGGACAGCTACTGGCTTGCTAATTAACCTAGATATGCACTAATCAACAAATTAACTAAGATCTCCTGCCCACACTGTCTATTGTGTCAACAGAGGCATACACTGAGGGAGGCCCTCTATTTCTATTTGTATTTTTTTTATTTTCAAAGTAATATATTTCTCTTATCTTCAATCATTTTTAAAAATTTATCTTTTTCTTTGCTTAAATTATTTCCTTCTTTTAGTCTTCTTTTTCATATCTTCCTTTCTTTCTCTGTCTCTCTCACTCTCTCCCTCTCCACACGTGATCACTGTTATCCTCCCTTTTTCTTACTGTTCCTATCCTAACTCAAATTTATTATCTTTCTTTTCCTTTTCGTCTCTTTTTCCTTCTCTCAAATGCCATTAGCATTAAAAGGAAATGATGACAGTCTCTGATCTCCCTATTGCTGTTAGTTTGTTCTGTTCTTGGGTATATTTTGTTCTGTCTTCTCCTCCTCTCTTCAAGAGCTCACTAGAGTTTGTGTGGTCTTCCTGTATCTTCTGACCTCACTTCTAACCTTTCTCTATCCTATCTATCCCTCCCTCCACAACTCATTGTAAATCCCCATCCTGAAGGGTAAAGTTGCTGTACTGAAGAGTTTATTCACTATAAAAATATTTTGGACTGGTCCTCCATTTTTATATAATTCACAGAGTTAAAAGTGATAGATTAATAACTACTACAAATTGTCATTTTCTAGGCTATACTTGATGCTATTGTGTTGCTGATTGTATCACTTAGGCTAACGTGTTATGATTGATGTAATCTGTTGTCTTCCCTGGTATAAAGAAAATGAGATTGCCTTAGAGACATTAGAGACTCAAAACCAAAAGAGCAGCTATATCTGGAAGATCAAAGTATTAAATCAGTAATTAAATCAAGGACAGTACCAACTACAAAAATAAAAATGAGAAGACATTTAAACAAGGCACATTATTATACTTCCACTTCACCAAAGGGGTAATGAGGTGGAAAAGTCTGAGTTAACCATCTGGGTACCATGAACAGATAGCACAGGAACTTAAAAAGAAAAAAAAAAACACACATAATTGAGGCCCTAGAAAAATTCAAAACAGAAATATTTTCCCAGATAACCACAGAGATGGTGAGAAGAATGATTAGAGACTCTAGAATAGAAACAGATAAAAATAATAGATGAGCTCAAGGTCATAATGGAAACCATGAATGTCCAGCATAGGAAAGAAATGGATACCTTGACTGAGCAACATAGGAAAGAAATGGAATCCATGAAATATTCAAACAGATATCCAGGAGATTAAAAACTCTACAGAAAGCATTCACAGCAGGATGAATGAATGTGAAGGTACAATTTCAGGTATAGAAGATAGGATTGTGGTCGGTGACCACAAAAACAGAGATCTCTTAAAAACAGTAACAGACCATGAGAAATCAATCCAAAAACTCTTAAATGATTTGAAGAAAAATATAAGACAGATAAGAATCCACGAAGTAGCAGGAGAAAGTAAAAATGATATAAAAAACTGCTTACAGAATTAATGACAGAAAATTCCCAGAGGGGGAGAATTTGACATACAGATAAATGAGGCATGTAGGACTCCAAATGGCCATGACCAAATAAAAAAAAAAATCTACACCTAGACATATAATAATCAGAATCCCAGCAGAAGAACAAAATACTCCAAGCTGTTAGAGAAAAGAAACAAATCACATGCAAAGGAAAGCCCATCAGAATCACAGCAGACTTTTCAACACAAACTCTCAAGTCAAGGAGAGCCTGGAGTGAGGTATTTCAAGTCCTAAAAGAAAACAACCTCCAACTTAGACTGATGTACGCTGCAAAATTATCTTTCAAAATGGATGGGGAAATAAGATATTTCCACAACAAAGAACACCTAAGAAATTTCAGGAACACCAAACTGGCACTCCAAACACTTCTAAACAATATCCTAGGAAAAAATGAAGGCCACAACTCCAACAGAGAAAATATACCAGGCAAGGCAAGACATTAAAGGGAAAGAGGGAAAAATAAAAATAAAAGAAGCAAAAACAGGAAAATAACATGACAATGAAAAGGAAATACATAACAGTTATAACTATTAATGTTAATGCCCTTAATTCACCAATCAAAAGAAATAGGATGGCAGATAGATTGAAAAGTAAAATCCAAAATTATGCTGTATACAATAAACCCACTTCATCCACAAAGAATTTCATAGACTGAGAGTAAAACAGTTGAATGAGAGGAGCCCAGAAAAAAGTGGGGGTAGCTACCTTATTTGCAAACAGTGGAGATTTCAAACCAAAACTAATTAGGAGAGACAAAAAAGGCCACTACATCCTTGTAAAAGGAAAAATCCAATAGGTAAAAAGATAACCATAAATATATATGCACCGAATACTAATGCCCCCAACAATACAAAACAAATATTAATGGATAGGAAAAATGAAATAAGTACTAATACAATTGTAGTGGGGGACATCAATACTCTACTGACACAAGTAGTCAGATGATCTAGACAAAAATAATCAACAATGAAATAATGGAACTGAACCAAGTCTTAGAACAAATGGATTGAGTAGATATGTACAAAGTGTTCCAACCCACAAAATCAGAATATATATTCTTTTCAGCTGCACTTGGGTCATTTTACAAAATAGTCCCTATGCTAGTTTGTAGAACATACTTAAGTAAATGCAAGGGAATTGAAGTTATCCCCTGTATATTTTCAGACTGCAATTAAACTGGAGATCAGAAGCCTAAGAAAATGCAAGAACTTCACAAAAACATGGAAATTAAATAACACCCTGCTGAACAAACATTGATTCACAGAAGAAATTAGACAGTTTCTACAATTAAATGACTATGCCAATACAAAATACAGGAATCTATGGGAAGCAATGAAAGTAGTTCTAAGAGGGAAATTCACAGCAGTAAATGCTCATACTAGGAAAACAGAGAAAGCTCAAATAAATAACCTAATGCTTACCCTTAAGCTTCTAGAAAAAGAAGAGCAAGGCAAACCAAAAGCTCATATAAGAGAGGAAATTATAAAGATCAGAGCAGAAGTTAATGCAATGGAGACTGAGAATGATACAAAAAAAATCAATGAATCAAAGAGTTGGATTTTCTAAAGAATACATAAAATCAACAAACCCTTAGCTAACCTTTTCAAAAAAAAGGCAAGAAAAGGCTCAAATTCATGCAAGTAGGAATGAAAAAGGAGAAGTCACAACAGAACCAATGGAAATCCATAGGATCATCAATACCTACTTTGAAAATCTGTACTCTAATAAAATAGAAAATACAAAAGAAATGGACAGAATCATAGATATATATATATATATATATATATGTATTTCCAAAGTTGAACGAAGAAGATATAAAAAGTCTAAACACCCCAATTACATTCAGTGAAATAGAAAATGTAATTAAAACATTACCAACAAAGAAAAGCCCAGTTCCTGATGGCTTCACTGCTGAATTCTAAAAGATATTTACAGAACTATCACCACTACTCTTAAACTCTTCAATGAAATTGAAAGAGAAGCAATACTTCTGAATTCATTCCTGGAGGCATGTATTACTTTGATTCCAAAACCATGGAAAGACTGAACCAAAAAGAGAACTACAGGTCAGTCCCTTAATGAACATAGATGCAAAAATCCTCAATAAGATACTGGAAAACAGAATACAGAAGATCAACAAGAAGATCATACACCTGGACCAAATTGGATTTATCCCAGGGATGCAAGAATGGTTCAACATATGTAAATCCATAAATGTAATACAGTGTATCAACAGAATCAAGAACAAAATCCATATGATCATCTCAACAGATGCAGAAAAAGCATTCTACAAAATTCAACACCCATTCATGATAAAAACCCTACAGAAAATTGGATCTAAATATTTCAAAAAGAATCACTAAATTTGCTGGAAGATAAGTTAGGCAGAACTCTTGAAGACATTGGCATAGGAAAAGACTTTATTGACAAATCCTCAGTACCACAGGAACTAGCAGAAAGAATCAACAACTGGCATCTCATCTTATTTAAAAAGCTTCTGCACTGCAGAAGAAATCATCAACAAAACTAAAGGAGAGCCTACAATGTGGGAAAAAAAAATTTACCAGCTGTTCCTCGGACAAAGGACTATTATCTAGAATATATAAAGAACTCAAAATAAATCAGCCCCCCCAAATATAAAGACCCAATTCAAAAATGGGCATCTGAAATGAACAGACATTTCTCAGACAAAGAAGTAAAAGCAGCAAGTAAATATATAAAAAATGTTCCACGGGCCAGGGATTTAGCTCAGCAGTTCAGTGGCCTGCCTCGCAAGTGCAAGGACCTGAGTTCAATCACAGGTACCACAAAAAAAAAAAAAAAAAGTTCCACATCACTGGTCATTTGAGAGATGCAGATGAAAACACTGAGATTCCACCTCACCTCATAAAGAATGGCTGCTACCAAGAAATCAAACAATAACAAATGTTGGCGGGGTTGTGGGAGATAGGAACCCTTCCCCGTTACTGGTGGGAGTGCAGACTGGTGTGACTACTGTGGAAATCAATATGAAGATATCTCAAAGAGCTGGGATTAGAGGTTCCATTTGACCCAGGAATCTCTCTGCTGGGTATCTTTCCAAAAGATTTAAAAGAATCATATAACAGTGATATATGTGCACCTATGTTTATAGCGGCACAGTTTGTAATAGCTAAAACTTGGAAGTAGCCCATTTGCCCATCAGTTGGATACTGGATAAAGAAGATGTGGTTTTTCTATGAAATGGAACACTACTCAGCCATAAAGAATGAGAAATTAGAATCATTTGTAGGAAAATGGATACATATTGAGGATATACTCCTAAGTGAAATAAATAAGTCACATGTGTATAAAGACTGAATAGTTTTTCTGGTGTGAAAAACTACAATGGAAAACAAGATCCTAATGATATAATTGACAATGTGAAATAAGAAGAAAAGGGCTAAAGGTGTAGGGGAAGTGGGAAGGTAGGGGAAAGGTAATAAGGAAAAAGAAAAAAATTTGAAAATGAAAAAAATGGAAGTATTTTTAAATAGGGAAGGGAGGAGGGGGTGAAGGGAGGGCAGGCACAAGGGGAAAAAATGAGAACCTAGACCTGTTTGTCATGTTAGGTACAAGATCCCAGTGATGAATGTAACTGTACTGTATACTTAAAATGTACCAATAAACTCAATGAGAAAAAAAAAAGAAAATTGGAATAGTTGGTTTTATCTCAACCTGATAAAAGCTCTCTATGAAGAACCAACAGTCAACCTCATACTAAATGGTCAAAAACTGAAAACCTTCATCAAGAACAAGACAAGGACACCCACTGTCACCAGTCCTGTTCAATATAGTTCTAGAAACATTAGCCACAGCACTTAGATAAGAGAAAGAAATAAAAGGAATAAAGATAGGAAAGGAAGAAGTTAAACTGTCACTATTTGCTGATGATATGATACTCTATATAGAAGACCCAATAAACTCTGCCAAAAGACTTCTAGACTGAATTTACAGATTCAGTAGAGTAGCTGGATACAAAGTCAACACTCAAAAATCAATAGCTGCCAGGGATTTAGCTCAGTAGTTCCGTCACCTGCCTTACAAGCCCAAGGACCTGAGTTCAATCCTTGGTACCAAAAAAAAAAAAAAAAAAATTCAATAGCCTTCTTGTACACAAATAACTTGACTCACTGGGAGAGAAATTAGGGAAGTATTTCCTTTCACAATAACATCCAAAAATTTAAATATGTAGGAATCAATATAATGAAGGAGACAAGAGACCTCTACACTGAAAATTACAGCACTCTATAAAAAAGAGATAGAAGAGGATATAAGAAGATGGAAAGAAATCCCTTGCTCCTGGGTAGGAAGAAGCAATATAGTGAAAATGGCCATCCTTCCAAAACTTCTATACAGATTCAATGCAATCCTGATTGAAATCCCAACAGTATATTTCACAGAACTTGAGAAAACAATCCAAAAATTCATTTGGAACTAGAAGAGACCTAGAATAGTGAAAAACATTCTAGGCAACAGAGACATGGCACAATTCCCAACTTGAAATTGTACTACAAAGACACTGTAATAAAAATTGCATGGTACTGGCAAAGAAACAGACCCAAGGATTAATGGAATAGATTAGAAGAAGAAACTGCACCAGACATACTCAGCTACCTCATCCTTGACAAGGAAGCCAACCAGTCTCACTGGTGAAAAGATAGCCTCTTTAATAAATGGTGTTGAAAAAACTGGCTTTCAACTTGCCAAAGATTAAAACTAGATCCCTATCTTTCACCATGCACTAAACTAAAGTCCAAGTGGATTAAAGATCTAAATATCAAAACAGAAACATGAAACTTACTGGACAGTAAATTAGGTAGAACTCTCCAAGACATTGTCATAGCAGAAGACTTCATGAACGAATCCTCAGCATCATGAGAACTTGCACAAAGAATCAACAACTGTGATCTCACTGTATTAAAAAGTTTTTGCAGGGCAAGAGAAATCACCAACAGAGCTAAGAGACAATCTACAATGTGCGAAACAAATTTTACCAGCTACTCCTCAGACAAAGGTCTACTATCTAAAATATACAAAGAACTCAAAAAAAATCAGACCCCACAAATACAAAGACCTATTTCAAAAATGGGTATCTGGAGATAATGTGGCCACTTTTAAAAACTATATGGTAATTCTTCAAAAGATTAACTATAGAGTTATCCAGCAATTCCAGTCCTAAGCATATAGTCATAAAAAAGACAAATCCTTATGTTCACACATAAACACAATGTGACAATCAAGATTGACTATAAGAATGATTGGCTTCAGAACTGACTAGGAGATTAGTAAGGCATGCTTCTGTGTGTTTCTGGTTAAGTCGTGTGGAGGTATGACCTTGTGTCTATATCTCTATCTGACCCCTTCTTCTCTGGCACTATGCCTTTAACCTGCTTTCCAACCACCAAGAGTGAATCAGCTTTGCTCCACTACACCCTTCCGTTATTATGTTCTGCCTTGGAGCCAACTGACTATGAACTGAATCCTCTGAAACTCTGAGCCAAATAAACCTTTCCTTCTTTAAGTCATGGATGTCAGATATTTATCCCAGGAATGAGAAAACTGACCAATACAGAAGTACACAAATACTTATATTCACATTATTCATAATAGCCAATAAAATCCAAATATCCATAAACAGGTGAATGGATAAATAAGATAAACTACATCCAGGTTACGGACTGTTATTGATTAGTAAAAAGAAATGAAATACTGATATGTGCTACAACATAAATGAACCTTGTATACATTATGCAAAGTGAGAAAAACCAACCATACAGGATCATATCATGTATGACTTCACTTTTATGAAAGGCAAATCTATGGAGATAAAAAGTAGACTGATGGTATCTAGGGTTTGGCAGATTAGGGGGAATTTGACAGTGACTGTTAATGAGCTTCTTTGGGGGTTGACAAAAATGTTCTAAAAATTTTTGTAGTGTTGACTGCATAACTTTCAATATATTGTGAACAATTGAATTGTACACTATAAATGGGTTTATTCTACATGAATTAAACTTTAATTTTAATTATTATTTTACTTGTACAAACATATGGGGCATCAAGTGATAATCTATACATCACGTAAAGTATATTAGGAACAAATTAGGGTAGTTAACATTTCCATCTCCTTAAGTATTTTTAAAAATTTGTTGCTAATCATATAATAATTATACATATTTATTGGGTAGTGTGATATTTCAAAGCATGTATACAATAAGTACTGATCAAATCCCAGTAATTAATGCTTCCATTTTAAGTATAATTTAATACTAAAATGATGGAAAGGGGAGGAAGAGATAATTTTAAATATGGAATATTAAATACTCATTTATCTCTTCTGAAATCCCAATAAATGGATGGTAAAAGAATGAACAAAGGCATAATCTGATTTAGACAGATAATATGAGAAACTATAAGAAAGGGGTGTCAACACAAGTTCGGAAGCTAGAAAGAAGACTCATGAGTGGACACTGATCCAACCGAGAAATCCAAAGCCTTATGCACTCATAGGTGGAGTTTGAGGGAGTGACTGAATCATAGGAGATTAAACCACTGATGAATTTATAGGTAAAAGGGATACTGGGAGGTGGTCATAGGAGGTGGAAAACCGAGAGAGTGGTCTGAAAGGGTATAGCTCTCCCCCTCCTCCCTTGATATTTCTCTCTCTCTCTCTCTCTCTCTCTCTCTCTCTCTCTCTCCCCTTCTCTCTCTCTCTCTCTCTCTCTCTCTCTCTCTCTCTCTCTCTCCCTCTCTCTCTCTCTCTCTCTCTCTCTCTCTCTCTCTCTCTCTCTCTCTCTCTCCTTCCTATTTGCCATGCCATGAGCCTCTGCCACACCCTCCGCCATGCTGCCTACTGAAACCTCTACAAACTGTGAACCAAAATAAACCTTTCCTTCTTCAAATTGTGAGTGTCAGGTATGGTGTCTCCATAATGCGAATACAATAAAGACATTTACCAATGACATTAAATGACATCTCCTTCCCTTGAGAGAAGCAAATAAATAGATGAATATAGAGGATAGAGAGCAGAGAAATAATTTAGCGGGAATCCCACCTCATAAAAGAAAGCATTAGGAGTTTCCTTTTTGACGTTAATGAAGAGGGATTTCTCTAGAAATTCTATCAATCTTAAAAGTGTAAGTGCATGGAATTATTTATGATAGTATTGCCATAAAAGAGTTAAATCCCTGTCCTCACAACAGAAATTCAATAGGCCTTGTTAAAATGCACATAAATAAATAAATAACAGTAAAATCATACTATTTAGCAATAAGAAGCCAAAGAAATAGCTAAAAACAGCCATAAGATTTGCAAGTGATCAGCTTGACTGAAGGGAGCCTGGGGAAGGAGATGTGGCCCAGAGAACTCCTTACATTGTGAGATTAAGACTTTTGGTAATATATACTGTTGTGATTCTAAGACCGTGGGTTGGATTGAATCATATGAAATCACTGCTATTTGAACATTTGTTACCTAAAAACTGTCAATTTCATAGGACTTATATGGAGTTTCCATAAAATTTTAACAAAACGTTAATTTTTTAAAGACTTCTTAATGAAAAGAAGGAGTTCAGTCTGCAGAGTGCATTTTCTTCCCCTTTCTCTCTAGACTGGATAGAGGGCCTCACTCAGGCACATTACCTGTACTGATATGCATGTACCTGCCTGATATTTCCACAACACTGTAATCATTTATGGCCTTGTCTTCCCCCCACAATGAGCAGTACAGCAGTAGGCACAGAATAGACTTCTGATATTTTCTGAATGATGATTGAATGCCATAGCTTAGTTACTAATCCTTACTAGGGGCTGCAACCGGTCACTTGCTTTTGCAGGTATTTACAATAACTCACTAAAATTTAGGATTATAAACCTTAGTCTTTTAGGATTGTAGCCATCTAGTTCACTATTTTTCAGTTTTCAAAAGCTATGATATTCTACTTTTTTAAGGAAAAGAAAAACCTATATGCCTATCCTTGGATTTCCATTCCCTCACCATGGCCAGGGTTACCAATATGCAAGTTTTCTCAGAGGCTGGGCTTTTCTGTGCCTGCTTCACATGTCCACTTCATTACTTCTCACAAGGTTAATCGCTCAATCAGGCACCACGGTTTTGTGTGTTCCACATCCAACACAGACAGTCTTTCTCCAAATTCCTGCTTTGCTCTGAACCCTAGAGCCCAGGGTCTACGCCTCACCAAACTCAGATTTACTTCACAAATACCACTGCCTACAAGAAGCCAGGATCCCTTTGTACAAGGTTCTTCTCACTCTTCGCTACCTCTTTTCATTAGGATTCACCTAAAGCAGCAGTTCTTCTAGTTACTTTTTAAATAAGCAGAGACATAACAACTACTCAGAAGAGCCCTATTTGTGTGATATCTCCAAGGATTTGCAGCCCCAACTAGGAAGCACCAGCACCCACTTAAAGGAGTAAAACTAGTGATAAAACTGTCTAGCAGTCTGCCTGGCCAGCTGGGCATGGAGATGCTAAGTATGGAGATGCTGATAACTTCTGAGCATCCCTTAAATCATGTTTAGCCAAATGAACCCTTGATCTAAGTGAGGACCACTGTGGTAATGTGAGGAACAAAGCTTCCACTACTACCTCTAAGGAGAGTGTGGATTGGTCCCTTCTCCTCTATGAGCCCATTTCTCTTCTGTAAAAGGAAAATTTTAGTCTCACAGGTTGTACCACTTGAAAGTTTTAAGATTTTAAGTATAGACTGGGAATTGATCTATTGTCTGGCCTCATGTTAAACAAAATATTCCATCAAGAAGCATACTGAAAATAGACCTTTGTCTGAGGAGCAGCTGGTAAAAATTTTTTCCCACATTGTAGGTTGTCTCTTAGTTCTGTTGATGGTTTCTTTTGCAGTGCAAAGGACTAGTGGTTCCATTTGACCCAGGCATAGCTCTGCTGGGTATCTTTCCAAAAGAATTAAAAGAATCATATCACAGTGACATATGCGCACCTATGTTTATAGCGGTACAGTTTGTAATAGCTAAAACACGGAAACAGCCCATTTGCCCATCAGTTGAAAACTGGATAAAGAAGATGTGGTTTTTCTATAAAATGGAATACTATTCAGCCATAAAGAATGAGAAATTAGATTCATTCATAGGAAAATGGATACATTTTGAGGATATACTTCTAAGTGAAATAGATAAGTCACACGTGTATAAATACTGAATAGTTTCTCTGGTGTGAAAAACTACAATAGTACACAAGATCCTAATGAGATAATTAACAATGTGAAATAGGAAGAAAAGAGCTAAAGGTATAGAGTAAGTGGGAAGGGTAGGGGAAAAGGAATAAGGGAAAAGAAAAAATATGAGAAACTGAAAAAATGGAAATAAAGTGGTTGTAAATTGGGTGGGGAGGAGGGGGTGAAGGGAGGACAGGGACAAGGGGAAAAAATGAGAACCAAGACTTGTCATGTAAAGGTACAAGATCCCAGTAATGAATATAACTGTACACTATACCTAGAATGTACCAATAAACTGAATAAAAAGAGAAAGAAAAGAAGTGTACTGAAGTTCGAATGAAAATTTTCCAGTATTGAGCAAAATGTAAACTTCCCATTTCTTTCCACAATTTCTTTTAATTCACATTTATCAAGTTCTTTTTGTTTGTATTCACTCCTTGACACTCTGTGGTGCTTTTAGTCTAGTGTTCTGTTTCCCCAGTAGATGGCACTCCACTACAACTTTCTGACTGCAAACTCATTTCACAGTTCAGAAAATTAGCTACTACTGATCTGACTAATCTAGCCTCATCTGGCCTCATCTAGTGTGCTGGGCCTTATGAGTCTTTCACTCCAGCTCCTAGACTGTACCCCATGCCGTCCTTATTATGGTAATCTTCCTTCTTCACTGATGTTAGATTGCATAAACTCCTGGGTCTGGCTACCCTTCCTTTTCAGGACAGGGGCCACCATAGTCCTCATCTCTACCCTTTGTAACTTCCTGCTTTCTGCCAGGGGAATGAATGAACCCCCTCATTTTTCACAGCTAGGAGGTATCTTGAAGGATAGAGAATATCATTGAGTTTTGGATTATACTCAAACCACTGGGCTGAGTTAATCCTGAAGATAATTTACATGGTGTTTTAGATTTCAAGTCATACGGGCAATTAATTTTCCAGTAGTTTTATTCAGTTTGAAGTGAGTCTTTGGTGACTCTTCTTCAGCTCCCTCTTGTAGAAGCCTCACCAACAAGCCACCACACAAAAGCTCTGAAGTTAGTCTGGCTTAGATACATCTTAGTGGCTAAGAATATGAGGGTATACATTTTTTTTAGTTTAGTTGTTCAAGCGAAGTGGCAGAGAACTAGCTGTCTGACTCCATGCTAAGGTTTTCTTGGGAAAACTTACATTGATTCTGAATCACTTTTAACCTCCAACAACATTTTCTCCACAGACTGATAATTTTGTCATGAGAATATGCAAACCAGGACAGCAATGACCATCCAAACAACAACAGCCTGTTTCTACTCTTGACTTACAGTTCTAAATTACCTAAAAGCATTAAAATTACCCAGAAATTCCAGTCTTATATATCAGTGAATTTTTGTCTCTTGGTCAGCTTTTTCCCTAGGAGCACATATCTGAACCAGCCCTTTGTACCTGAAAGTCTGGTTTTATTCTAGTACTCAAATTCTGAGTTTCAGAGATATAGTTACAACTCAGGAGGGTCCTCACCTAAGCAATGAGACAAGCTTTTTAATTAAATACACTTTATATCTTTTGGTGCCTCTTTCATTTGCTCTGCCTCCTGATTTTTATTTATATCACTCTGGGATAAAATTCATTCAATCTTTTGAAAATAAAGCACATCTGTCTAACCCTACCCCAAAGAAACTTCCACTACCCTATTTTTTAATAGCCATGTCATCTACTAATGAACACTGAATTTCTGAGATTAAATTGAGGAAATCTCTCCTGAGATGTGCTTTATTAATTAAACATGTGTGAATCTGTGATGATGTTGGCTTTTCTTGTGCCTGATGACTAATTGAGTTTGAGACAGTGGCTGTCAAATGCTGGAAAAGGCATAATTTATGCTCAGGATATTTTTGGTCTCTGACATATCCTGTTTCAGAGAGAATAAAAGAAATCATTACTATATCAGGGCTGTGACAAAAGGCAATCTCTAACAATGGAATTACCCTCCAGTTACTCACCAGTCTGTTAAATGAAACTATTGAGTTTCCATCTCTTCTTTCACCTGCTGCTCCTGAGCAGGTGATCTGCAGGTTTTAATTTGCATCTATATCAGTGGCAATAGTTATTCCATTCCCAGTTATCCTTCCCTGAGATCTTATTGACTCTGCCACTGGGGACCATGGAAATAAGTGATAATGTCAGTGAAGAACCAGCTGCCAGAACTGTCCCGCTATTCAGATAATGATTCATCTGCATAATGGCCTCTTTCTGAGACAACTCAGGAACATTCTGGTTAACCATGAAAGAAAGCCATTTCCAGTCCTTACCCTGATTGTCATTGTTCTCAATGGGTACTGCAAAATGATAGTTTGTGAATGGAAATTTTAGGCTAATATGAATGAACTGGGATTATGTTACCATTTTCTGAGAAAAAAGGATGTAAGAATATAATGAAACAGATTTTTAATTGTTTTCACAGAAAGTGCACATGTCAGAACAAAAGTGCTGAATTCTGGTGACTATATGTTTGCCTGACTTTTATCACAGAAATATTTTTATCAATTAGCTGAATCTTAAACACTGGTCCGAACCACTCTGCAGAGCTTTCTGACTTTTTGTGACATAGCTCACTTGAATCTTTTGCTTTTCCTTAGGATTATCTCTCATAGATCTAGGAACAATATTACTGTTTTCCCTTTCATTATCTCAAGTTCCATCACTGTCCTGCATCAGGCTTGTGCCAGGTACCACTGACAAAGCACATTCCAGCTGGCCCACTGGCTGGCTCCTCAGATCAGCCTTGAGAACACAACTCTCTCCACTCTCTCCCTAGCTGTTGCTCATACTTCAGAACATTGACTCCAACAAGATTTTTCTCATGACATGTTCCTCCGAGTCTTCAATAATGCATGTGGAAATGACAGAAAATGTGTCCAAGGGTTTAGATTCATAGTACTATAGACAGCTAAGTTATGTAGAAATATTACAGGCAGCCAGACAAGGTGGGGCCCTTGAGGAAGTCAATACAGAGGATGAGAACACAACTGTGGCTGGAGGTGCATCTGTTGGAAGTCAGGCCTCAAGATACAGACAAAATGGCAAGCCAGCCCTACATACCTTCCCAGGGGGTCTGCTAAAATCTAAGTCCAATAAAATCTAGGTAGACATCAGTCACCTGTATGGATGACAAGGACCTCCTGATATCCCTTTCTAAATGATCTTTGTTCTTTCGATGTATACTTGCTACATGACCTGCTTTCCCACTGGATCAATATTATCTAAATGGCTATATTTATAATTTTATTGGTTGATCATATTTTTGACCAACATTGTACTTACCTTGTGATTTTGTTGCCATCTTATGATTTTGCTCTAGAAAAATTCCTCTAGGAAGTGGAGTCTATGGCAACCCACTTTCCAGACTCTTCCTGTCTCTTAGGTGCTATCTCTCTCAATAAATACTTCCTATTTTTTATCTTTCTTTTTTTGTCTTATTGAGTTTATTGGTACATTTTAGGTATACAGTACAGTTACATTCATCATTGGGATCTTGTACCTTTACATGACAGGTCTTGGTTCTCATTTTTTCCCCATACCCCTGCCCTCCCTTCACCCCCTCCTCCCTTCCCTATTATACAAAAATTTTATTTCCATTTTTTCATTTTCTCATTTTTTTCCTTTTCCCTTATTACAATTCCCCTACCCTTCCAATTTACCCTACACCTTTATCCCTTTTCTTCTCTTTTCACATTGTCAATTATATCATTAGGGTCTTGGTTTGTCTTTCTTTATAGCAGAGTAGTACCCCATTGTGTAAAAATACCACATTCTCCTTACCATTCATCTGTTGATGGACCTACATGCTGTTTCCAAGATCTGGTTATTATAAAGTGTGCTTTTATAAACATGGGTATGGATGTATCCTATTGATGATTTAATTACTTTGGGAATATATTTAGAAGACAGTTAGCTGGAACAAATGGCATTTCTATTTTTAGTTTTTTGAGGAATCTCCACACTGATTTCCATAGTGGTTGTACTAGTTTACATTCCCTCCAAAAAGGTAGAAAATTATTTTTCTCCACATCCTTACCAGTACTTGATATTACAATATTAGATTTTTAGATGATAGCCATTCTTTGTGTAGTAAGATGTTTCCTCAGTATGGTTTTAATTTGCAATTCTCTGATCACCAGCAATGAGAAGCATTTTTCATGTATTTATTGGGCATTTGTACTCCTTCTGAGAGTGTCTATTCAATTCAGTTGCCCATTTTTATTGGATTTTTATTTTGGAGAATCTAATTTTTTTAGTTCTTTATATATTCTTGATGTTAGTCTTCTGTCAAAATAATAGCAATTTTTCCCATTTTATAGGTTGTCTCTTCACTCTACTGGCTTTTTCCTTTGTTGTGCATAAGTTTTCTAATTTGATATGATCCCATTTTTTCATCCTCAGTATTATATTTTGTTATTAGGTTCTGTTCAGTAAGCCCTTGCCTATACTTGTATCCTCAAGAGCTATACCTATTTTATCTCCCAATCTATTAAGTGTTTCTGTGTTAACTTTTGGGTCTTCAATCCATTGTGATTGCAGTTTAATACATGGTGAGATATATGGGTCTAGACTCAATATTTTGCATGTGGATATCAATTTTACCAGTAGCATTTATTAAAGAGTCTACCTTTTCTGAAGTGCATATTTTTGGCCTTTTATCAAGTAGCTATGTATGCCTGGGGCTGTTTCTGTTTCTTCTATTCTGTTCCCTTGATATACATCTGCTTTTGAGATAGTAGCATGATGTTTTAATCACCACAGGACTATAGTGTAACTTCAAGTCTGGGATTGTGATGCCACCTGCTTTGCTTTTGTTACCCAGGATTGCTTTTGCGATTCTGGGTCTCTTCTGATTTTCAATAAATTTTAGGATTGTTTTCTCTAGTTCTGTGAGAAATGATGTTGGTATTTTGATTGCATTAAATCTGTATACAGCTTTGGAAATACTTCCTATTTTTAACTTCCATTGTTTCTTACAATTCATTCTTGATTTTGGGGAAGAAGACATCTAGCAGATGTCTGACATCTAATCTGACATCTAGCAGATTAGGAATTATACTTTTTCCCCTATATCGATAGGAGTGAAGAATTCAAATGACAGATATTGGCATCTCAGGAAAACAATGGAAAATATTTTTCACCTCATTTCTGATCTCTTTCATGACCCAGCCCTCTTGCTCATATGAGGTGCCCAGTGTGATCAAACTCTACCCACAATTTGTCAGTCCCCTCAATAATGTTTCCTTCCCTATGAAAGGCCCCCCTCTGTTCTCTTTCCCAAATAAATCTGCTCAGAACATCCAGGAATGGTAGGGGAAATGAAAGAAGGGGAAAGAAAAAAATATAAGAAAAGGAAAAAATAGAAACAAAATCTTTGTAAATAAGGAAGGATGGAGGGAGTGAAATGAGGGCAGGGGTATGGGGAAAAAGTAAGAGCCAAGATACATCATGTAAAGGTACAAGATCCCAATGATGAATGTAACACTACTGTATACCTAAAATGTACGAATAAACTTAACAAAAATAAATAAAATAATTATACAAAGATCAGCTTGTGACCCTAGCTGGAAGAGAAAGAAACTCAGACATATTCCCAAAAAGAAATTTACATAGTATATGGACACTTCAAAGAGCAGTCTAATTCCAGGAATAGATGGATCCAGTGCTGAGGCAACATCTTCAGAAATCTTTCTCCACTTCTTAGCTCCATCTCTTTGATCTTGCCTTCATTTCAAAGAATAATCTTACTCCGTGATGGCAAAGAGAACCACAAGCAACTCTAGTTTATCAAATCCTTATACCTTCTGGTTCCAATGAAACAAGAGCATCCACTTTCCCAATTCCAATAAAATCTCAGGGTGGGCTCTGATTGGCCTTGCTCAGTCATGAACCATCCCTGAACCATTTATTATATCCAAGTGGAGTTTGTACTCTAATTAGGTCATATATCAATCATAAATACTTAGGATGGGCTGCCCATTGACATAGAGGTTCTCTTACCAGAAGCAAGCAGACTAAGAGATGTACCGGGCAAGCACAACTATATTTATGATAACAGCCAACTATACTGATTTAAATGCCTTGGCCGAGATAAGTATGTGCATAATGAGTATATCACTGGTATTAATAACAATATAATAGGAATCAGGGTCTTCTAGAACCATTCTAATCATATTTTCTGCATGTGGGTACTGATTGCAAGCACATTTAACTCCTTCAAAATGTTATTATAGGCATAATATGAGAAGTATTTGTACTAAAATGATCCTTGCCCAGGTATCATTCTCTAAAACAATGGAATTCAAATTTCTTTTTAAGTACCAGAACTTTTCATCAAATAAAATTGTATATGAAATTCCAAAATATAAAACAGATAAAAAATGAGCTGCTTTATTGACAACTGAGTGTTAGAAGTTACTCAGAATAAAGGAGGAAACATAAATATATCACCTTACCCTCTCTTCTACTTGGCACCCTATGGAAAGGAATACATCCATGGAAACCTTGGGGCTCCTGGGAGAACAGCCTGAAATTAAGAGATCAGACACACTGGGCAGCATGCTTTTGACCACAAATGTTAGTTATATCTATATAACTCAGCTTTCTTATCATAACCAAATATGAAGGAACTCAATTAAAGTAACAAATGTATTAAGGAACTATATTTAAAAAACAGTAACCCAGATAGACCCCAGCTAGAAGTCCACCTGGTGTACAGGCCAAGGCCTGCCTGGATACCATCGGTAAGTGTGCTCAGACATCAACCAGAAGCCTGTGTGAACAACAGCCCAGAGCAGGGATCCAGAAGGCAATCATTTTGAACACAGGTATTGGTGAAGTGGTGAGCAGCAGAGAGAAGGCCTCTGTGAGGCTAGTTAACAACTGAAGTCCACTGGGAGAGCAATGAGTCACCTCAGTAAAGGTGCAGCAGACTGCATTGGTTGAAATGAGAAGCCACTGAAACAATACTCAAGGCAAGACTTCCAGATCACCAAGGGTAACTCCACTGAGTAAAAAGATGGAAAAATCTGGACTCCCTGAACTTGTAACAACAAAACAAAAATCTGGAAAAATTAAATCCTAAATAATTTGTCAGACAAGAATAGAGGCAGTGTCCATAATGAAAGACATGATTAATAACTCTACAGCAGGCAAAAATAAAACAATAGAGGGACTCAGGAGCATGATGAAATCCCAGCATGGGAAAAAAATGAAATCCATAAAGCAGATGCAAACAGATAGCCTGAAGATCAAAGAGTCTATTGAAAGTTTACACAAAAGAATGAGACAATGTGAGGACAGAATATCAGATATAGAAAACAGGATTGTGATTATTAACCAGAAAAAGAAAGATTTTTTAAAAAATAGCAATCCAGCAGCTTCTAGATGATGCAAAGAAGAATAACATAAGACTGATCAAAGTCCCAGGCCCTCATGGATTCACTGCTGAATTTTACAAGACATTTAAAGAAGAAGTACTACCATTACTCTTCAAACTTTTCAATGAAATTGAAATGGAAGCTATGCTTCCAAATTCATTCCTGGAAGCAAGTATCACTTTGATTCCCAAACCAGGGAAAGATGCAACTAAAAAGGAGAACTACAGACCAATCTCCTTAATGAATATAGATGCAAAAATCCTTAATAAGATACTAGCAAACAGAATACAGAGGATTATTAAGAAGATCATCCATCCTGACCAAGTCAGATTTATTCCAGAGATGCAAGGGTGGTTCAACATATGAAAGTCAATAAATGTAATACATTATGTTAACAAAGTCAAGGACAAAAACCATATGATCCTCTCAATAGATGCAGAAAAAGCATTTGATAAAATTCAACACCCATTCATGATAAAAACCCTGCAAAATATTGGAATAGATAGTCTATACCTCAATTTAATAAAGGCTATCTATTGAAAACCATCAGCCAACATCATATTGAATGGCCAAAAACTGAAAACCTTCATGTTAAAATCAGGAACAAGACAATGATGCCCATTATCACCACTTCTTTTCAATACAGTTCTGGAAACATTAGCCACAGCAATTAGACAAGAGAAAGAAATTAAAGCAATAAAGATAGGAAAGGAAGAAGTTAAACTATCATTATTTGCTGATGATATGATACTCTACATTGAAGATCCAAAAAACTCCACCAAAAAACTTCTAGACTTAATTGACAGATTCAGTAGAGTATCTGGATACAAGGTGAATACCCAAAAATCAATAGCCTTCTTATACACAAATAACAGACACACGGAAAGAGAAATAAGGGAAAAAATTCCTTTTACAATAGCATCCAAAAAAATGAAGTATCTAGGAATCAATCTAACAAAAGAAACAAAAGATCTCTACACTGAAAACTACAGCACTCTGAAAAAAGAAATTGAAGAGGATATAAAAAAATGGAAAGATATCCCCTGCTCCTGGGTAGGAAGAATCAACATAGTGAAAATGGCCATACTACCAAAACTGCTATATACATTCAATGCAATGCCAATTGAAATTCCAACACTATATTTCACAGAACTAGAAAAAAGAATCCAAAAATTCATTTGGAACCACAAGAGACCTAGAATAGCAAAAGCCATTATAGGCAACAGTCACATGGCACCAGGTGTAACAATTCCCAATTTGAAACTATACTACAAAGCCACTGTGATAAAAACAGCATGGTACTGGCAAAGAAATAGGCCTGAGGATCAATGGAACAGACTGGAAGACACAAAAACAAATGCAGATGTACTCAGCTACCTCATCTTCGACAAAGGAGCTCACCATCCTCAGTGGAGGAAAGATAGCCTCTTTAATAAATGGTGTTGGAAAAACTGGATATCAACCTGTCACAGATTAAAATTAGACCCTTATCTTTCGCCATGCACTAAATTAAAATCCAAATGGATTAAAGATCTAAATATTAAAACAGAAACATTAAACTTGCTGGAAGGTAAGTTAGGCAGAACTCTGGAAGACATTGGTATAGGAAAAGACTTTATGAACAAATCCTCAGTAGCACGGGAACTAGCAGATAGAATCAACAACTGGGATCTCATCTTACTAAAAAGCTTCTGTACTTCAAAAAAAACCATCAGCAGAACTAAGAGACAATCTACAATGTGGGAAAAAATTTTTACCAGCTGTACCTCAGACAAAGGACTATTATCAAGGATATATAAAGAACTCAAAACAATCAGTCCCCCCAAATATAAAGACTCGATTCAAAAATGGACATCCGAAATGAAGACATTTCTCAGACAAAGAAGTAAAAGCAGCAAGAAAGTATTTGAAAAGATGTTCCACATCACTGGTCATTCTAGAGATGCAGATGAAAACAACACTGAGATTCCACCTCACCCCACAAAGAATGACTGCTATCAAGAAATCACACAATAACAAATGTTGGCGGGGTTGTGGGGAGAAAGGAACCCTTCTCCATTGTTGGTGGGAGTACAGACTAGTGCAACCACTATGGAAATCAATATGGAGATACCTCAAAGAGCTTGGACTGGAGGTTCCATTTGACCCAGTCATCCCTCTGCTGGGTATCTTTCCAAGAGAACTAAAAGAATCATATCACAGAGAAGTATGTGCACCCATGTTTATAGCGGCACAGTTTGTAATAGCTAAATCTTGGAAACAGCCTATTTGCCCGTTGGAAACTGGGTAAAGAAGTTGTGGTTTTTCTATAAAATGGAATATTACTCAGCCATAAAGAACGAGAAAATTCATAGGAATTCATAGGAAAATGGATACATATTGAAGATATACTCCTAAGTGAAATAAATAAGTCACACATGTGTAAATACCAAATAGTTTCCCTGGTGTAAATAATCTGCAACAATGCATAAGATTCTAATAAGATTACTGACATTTAGAAATGGGAAGAAAGGAGCTAAAGGTGTAGGGAAGGTGGGATGGGTTGGGGAAGAGTAAAAAGGGAAAAGAAAAAAATGTGAGATAATGAAAAGATGAAAATAAAGTGTTTGCAGATGGGGAGGGGAGGAGGGGGTGAAGGGAGGGCAGAGGTAAGGGGAAAAAATGCGAATCAAGACTATATAGAAGACAGGATTGCAGTTACTGATTATGGAAAAAAAAAGCTTTCTTAAAAATAGCAAAGGACCACAAAAAAATCAATTCAACAGTGGCTAGATGATGTGAAGGACAATAGTATAAGGTTGATGAGTCAATGAAAAAACAGGAGCTAGCCTAAAAAAAAGTTCATAGAAGTAATGGCAGAAAACTTGCCAAGCAGGGGGAAAAGTATTTTACATACAGATAAGTGAGGCACATAGGACCCCAACTAGACAGGATTTTTTAAAAATCTGTATCTAGACACACAGTAGTCAATATTCCAGAAACCTAACAGAAGAAAAAAGACTACAAACAGTTAAAGAAAAGAAACAAATCGCATACAAAAGAAACCCCATCAGAATCACAGCACACTTCTCAATACGAACACTCAAGGTAAGAAAAGCCTGGAGTGAGGTATTACAAGCCCCACACACACACACACAAAAAAAAAACTCAACCCAGATTGATGTACCCTGCAAAAGTTCTTGCAAAATTGATGGAGAAATAAGATACATTCATGAAAAAGAACACCTGAGAAACTTTATGGATACCAAACCAGCACTCCAAAAATTTTTAAACAATGACTTATGAAAAGACAATGAGGGCCATGATGCCACAAAGCCCAGGAGAATGAATCCATCAGGCAAGACAAGAAATTAAATGCAAAAGGGAGAATGCACAACAAGAAAATGTGACAAGGATAAGTCAATACATATCAGTTATAACTATCAATGTTAATAGTCTCAATTCACCAATCAAAAGAAGTAGATTGGCAGAATGGGTCAAGAAGCAAGATCCAACAATATGCTACATACAAGAAACACACTTAATTCAAAAAGAAACCCATAGACTGAAAGTTAAAGGGTGAAAAACAATACTCCATGTGACAGGAACCCAGATAGAAAAGCAGGAGTAGCTATCATATTTGCAGATCAAATTGATTTCAAACCAATACTAATAAAGAGAGAAAAAGAAGGTGACTACACCCTTGTAAAGGAAACAATCCAAGAGGAAGAGACGACAATCATAAATGTATATGCACCAAATACTGGTGCAGCTGATTATATAAAACAAATATTAATGGATTTGACAAGTCAAGTAAGCAATAGTATTGGGGGAGCTCAATACCCCACTGTCACAAATAAATCAACTAGACAGAAAAATAAACAATGAAGTACTAGAACTTAATAAAATTCTTGAAAAGATGGACTTAATAGATATTTACAGACTGTTCCACCCCCACAGAATCAGAATACACATTATTTTCAGCTGCATACAGAAAATTCTTCAAAATAGACTACATACATGTTCATAGAACATGTTTAAGTAAATGCAAATAAATTGAAGTTATCCCCGTACATTATCAGATCATATTGTGTTGAAATTGAAGATCAATAGCAAAAAACAACACAAGAATTTCATAAATATATGGAAATTGAATAACACCCTCCTGAACAACCAATGGGTCACAAAGGACATTAAAGAAATCAGACAGTTACTATAATTAAATGACAATGTTAATACAACATATCAGAATTTGTGGGACACAAAATGACAAAAAGCAGTGTTACAAGGGAAATTAATAGCAATAAATACTCATATTAGGAAAACAGAGAGAGCTCAAAGAACCTAATGCTGAACCCCAAGCTTCTAGAAAAACAATACTAGGATAAACATAAAGTTCATATAAGGGAGGAAATTATAAAGATCAGAGCAGAAATCAATGAAATGGAAACTAAGAAAACAATACAAAATATCAATAAAGCAAAGACTTGGTTCTTTTAAAGAATAAACAAAATTGGCAAAGCCTTAGCCAACCTTATCAAAAAAGGAAAGAAAAGGCCCAAACCCATGTGATTAGGAATGAAAAGAGTGAAATTACAAAAGACCCAGCAGAAATCCAGAGGATCATCAATATGTACTTTAAGAAACTATATGCCAATAACATGAAAAATTGGAAAACATGAAAAAATGGACAGATTTCTAGCTACGTATGATTTACCAATGTTGAATAAAGAAGACCTAAAATTTCTAAATAACCCAATATCAATCAATGAAATTGAAAACAATTAAAAACTTACCATCTAAGAAAAGCCTGATGGCTTCATGGATAAATTCTATAAGACATTTACAGAAAAACTATCACCACTACTGTTTAAACTCTCCAAAGAAATTGAAAGGGAAACATTACTCCCAAATTCATTCCTAGAAGCAAGCATCACCTTGATCCCAAAATCAGGGAAAGACACAACTGAAAAAGAGAACTATAAGCCAATCTTCCTAATGAACACATATTCAACACTCCTCAATAAGATAATGGCAACAGAATGCAGATCATCCCTAAGATCATAAACCAGACATGGTGGTGCACACCTGTAATCCCAGCACTTGGGAAGCTGAGGCAGGAGGATCACTGTGAGTTTGAAACTAGCCTGGGCTACATAGTGAGTTCCAGGTCAGTCTCAACTACTACATAGTGAGACCCTG
>NW_022900914.1:33912548-33952866 GCF_012274545.1 Fukomys damarensis | reverse complement strand
AAAAAAAAAAAAAAAAAAAAAACAAAAAAAAAAAACAAAAAAAAAGAAGAAGAAGATCATAAACCCTGATCAAGTGGGATTCATCCCAGGAACGCAGGGGTGGTTCAACATATGCAAAAGAGTAAATGTAATACACCATATTAACAGAGTCAAAGACAAAAACCATACAATCATTGCAATAGATGCACAAAAAGCATTTCACAAAATCCAACACTATTTTTAATGATAAAAACCATACAGTCCAGGGATTTAGCTCAGTGGCACTATGCCTGCCTGGCAAGCTCAAGGTCCTGAGTTCCATCCCCAGTACCAGCAAAAAAAGAAAAAGCTCCCTGAGCCTCCAGGGAACTCGTGCTCCCAGGACCCAAGAACTAATACTTTGGCTGGGGATTTAGCTCAGCGGTTCGGTGGCCTGCCTTGCAAGCGCAAGGACCTGAGTTCAATCTCCGGTACCAAAAAAAAAAAAAAAATGGAATAGATGGTCTTTAAGTCAACCTGATAAAAGCCATCTATGAAAAACCAATAGCCAACATCATACTAAATGGTCAAAAACTGATAGTTTTTATGCTAAAATCAGGAACAAGACTAGGATGTCCACTATCACCACTCCTGTTCAATATAGTTTTGGAAACATTAGGCACAGCAACTAGAAAAGAGAAATACATACAAGGAATATAGTTAGGAAACTAAGAAGTTAAACTGTCATTTTTTTCAGATGACATGATTCTCTAGACAACCCCAAGAACTCTACCAATAGTCTTCTAGACTTAGTAAACATATTCAGTGGAGTATCTTGGTACAAGATCAACACACAAAAATTAACAGCCTTCCTGTACAAAAAGAACAGACTCACTGAGTGAAGAACTGGAGAAAAACTATTCACAATAGCATCCAAAAAAAATGAAACACATAGAAATCAATCTAGCAAAACTAATAAAAGACCTCTACACTGAAAACTACAGCACTATTTAAAAAGAGTTTTGTTGGTGGGAGTGCAGACTGGTGCAACCACTATGGAAATCAATATGGAGATAACTCAAAGAACTAGGATTAGAGGTTCCATTTGACCCAGCCATCCCTCTGCTGGGTTGCTTTCCAAAAGAATCAAAAGACTCATACCACAGTGATATATGCACACCCATGTTTATAGCGGCACAGTTTGTAATAGCTAAAACTTGGAAACAGCCCATTTGCCCATCAGTTGGAGACTGGACAAAGAAGAAGTGGTTTTTCTATAAAATGGAATACTACTCAGCCATAAAGAATGAGAAATTAGAGTCATGCATAGGAAAATGGATACATATTGAGAATATACTCCTAAGTGAAATAAATAAGTCACACATGTATAAATACTGAATAGTTTCCCTGGTGTGAAAAATTATAATGGTACATAAGATCCTAATGATATAATTGACAATGTGAAATAGGAAGAAAGGGGCTAAATGTGTAGGGGAAGTTAGCATGGTAGGGGAAAGGTAATAAGGGAAAAGAAAAGAAATATGAGAAAATGAAAAAAAAATGGAAATAAAGTATTTGTAAATAAGAAAGGGCAGAGGGGGTGAAAGGAAGGCAGGGACAAGGGGAAAACATGAGAACCAAGACCTGTCATGTAAAGGTACAATACCCCAATGATGAATGTAACTGTACTGTATACTTAAAATGTACCAATAAATTTAAAGAGGGAAAAAGTGTTTTTATATATAAAGCAGAGTACTACTCAGCCATAAAGAATGATAAATTAGATGCATTTATACCTAAATGGATGCACAATGAGGCAATACTCAAGTGAAAATATAGGACACACATGTGTAAATACCAAATAGTTTCTCTGGTGTAAGAAATTTAAAGTGTAAATGAAGATAAAAATGTTTAATTCATAATGTGAAATAGGAAGAAAAGGTGCAAAATAGAAGGGGAAGTGGGATGAGTAAGGGAAAGGGAAGAGGGGAATGGAACTAATATGAGAAAATTTAAAAAATGAAAACAAAGACTGTAAATAGGGAAGGGTGGAGGGTTGAAGGGTGGGCAGGATATGGGGAAAAATAAGAATCAAGATGTATTATGTAAAGGTACAAATCTCCACTGATGAATGCCATTATATTGTATATGTAAAATGCACCAAAAATTTTTTAAAAAAGAAATAAACTAATAACAAATGCTGGTGGGACTGTGATGGAAAAGGAACCCTTCCCCACTGTTGGTGGGAGTATAGACTGGTGCAACCACTGTGGAAATCAGTATGGAGAAACCTAAAAAAACTAGGATTAGAGATCCTATTTGACTCAGCTATTTCCCTGTTGGTTATCTTCCCTAAATAATTAAAAGTATCATACCACAGTAATATATGTGCACCCATGTTCATAACAACACAATTTGTAATAGATAAAATATGGGAACAGCCCATTTGCCCATCAGTTGGAGACTGGATTTTTAAAAATGAGTGTGTGTGTGTGTGTGTGTGTGTGTGTGTGTGTGTGTGTGTGAAGTGGAGTACTACACAGCGATAAAGAATATGAAACTAGAGACATTTATAGCTAAATGGATGCACATGGCAGCCATTCTCTTAAGTTAAATAAATGCAACACAAATGTGTAAATACCAAATAGTTTCTCTGGTGCAAGAAACTGAAAATGTAAATAAGTATAAAAATGTATAATAGATAATGTGAAATAGAAAGAAAAGGCCGAAAATGGAAGAGAAAGTGGGAGGGGTAGGGAAAAAGAAGGAAGGGAAAAGAATAAATACGAGAAAAGGAAAAAAGGAAACAAGTTTTTGTAAATAGGGAGGGGTAGAGGAATTGATGGGAAGGCAGGGGAATGGGGAAAAAATAAGAACCAGTGTATAACATGTAAAGGTGCAAATTCCTAATGATGAATGTCATCATATTGTATATCTAAAATGTACCAATAAACTTAATGAAAAATATAACTAACCTAAGTAGGAAATTACATCACAGTATGAAGTCAAATCTATATTTTGATTTATGCTCATCAGCCACTTCTAGCTATTGTCTATATGAATAGTCAATTTTAAAATATTTATAATAGTTATATATTTATATTCTACATTAGCATTACACTATGTATATTGTTCTTCCTTGTCTTCTCTTTCCACCACTAAAAACCACTATTGGCAGCCTGTTTTTCTATCATTCTAGACCTCTATGCTTGTACAAATTTATATAGCTATATAGGTGGATTTAGATATTAAAATACTTATGTAGGAGCTATTTCTCTACATCTTTCCTTTCTCACTGTGGAAATCCTTCTGGATGAGCCAGTATAGAATAGATTTATTCTTCAATATAGCCTTATAATAGTCCATGCTATGGACATCCCAAAATGTATTCAGTCATTTCCTACTAATAGCCGTCTGAGATACTTAAAATTTTTTAAAATTTTATTTGTCTATTTTGTTTGTTTTCACTATTACAACAACATAGCAATAAACATTTTTATACATATATCATTAGCTATTGGTAATAGTCCCAGGTAAAAGATGGCTAAATCAAAAGATACACATACTTAAATTTTGACTATGCTGGGCTATTTTTTCAAAAGTATTACAATTCACGTTTTCACAAGCAATGATTAAGAGTACTTTTCCCCTTATTCCCGCAAGTACTGATTATTTTCATTCTTTACAAGTTTTTGCACTGTTCATAATTCTTATTTTCAGCAGTGGGGATGGAACCAGAGCCTTTACACTGAGATACCTCCCCTGCCCTTTCTACTTTTATATTTTGAGAAGGAGTCTTGCTAAAATGCCCAGATGAGATGCAAAATCACAATCCTCCTGCCTCAGCCTCCTAAAATTCTGGGATTATAAGCATGTGCCACCACATCCTGCTAGTACATAATCTTTTATAGTGAGTATCTTTGTGAAAGACACAAATGGTTTTCATTACTTTTGACATTTTCTTCACTATTCATAAGGCTGAGCATTCTTTCACTGTAATGAGAACTTCTACTTCTTCTGTTAATTGCCAATTCACAGTCATTGTACATCATTCTATTGATTTGTCTTTTTAGTGAGGATTTTGTTAGGACAACTTTTATATTATAGATACTTTTTTCCTGCAGAAGATTATTTGAATCAAAAATTTATTTAAACTTGCAAAAGGATAGTTGAGAATAGACATGGTTTACGATGAAATATGTAGCATTTATATTGTTTATTAAGTAATGTAAAACTAAAACACAAATACAGGGTTATTATTGTAGACTAAAATATTTGTGTTCTTTAGAAGTCATATGCTGAAATTTAATTTCCCAATGTGATGGCATGGGAGACAGGACCTTCGGGAAATAATTATGTTATGAAAATAGATCCCTCATGACTGGGATTATTGCCCTTATAAAAGAGACCCCAGAGAGCTCCCTCAGCTTCTTCTGTCATAGGAGGACACACAATCGTTCAGCTGTTTGCCCTCATCAGAACTGACTGTGCTGGCCTCCTGATCTTAGACTTTTGATTTCTAGAACTGGGAAAAATACATTTTTGCTACTTATAAGCCACCAGATCTGTGGCTCTTTGTTTTAACAGCCTGAGTTGATTAAGACAGTACAATATTTAGATGTCACTGTGGCATGGCTCAGAAATTAATGGTCATCTCTTAACAGGAAAGGTCTAATAAATTAGCTAGATGTGCCACTAGATGATGGAAGAGGTCACCATCCCAACACTCTGGAGAGCTATATTCACATCATGTCTCTGACTCAGGTACTTCCGTCTTTCCCCCAGAAATCAAAAGAAATGCATGAGAAAAACCTTAGATAAACCTCGTGAGCCAAGGATCTAGTGATCTATAAGCTTACCCAGAGGCAACTTGAGTGAGAGATATGTTGTAGTGAAAAAGAACATTTAACAAACTACAGAAAACAAGATAAGTTGCCAAATTTCTTCTTGACCAATAATCACTTGTCGCCTAAACTCAGAACTGCACTCTAACCAGTGCCCCAGCATCGCTGGCTCCGTAGGTTTCCCTGGTAATGTGTCTGCTTCATTAGCAACTAGCTGGTGCATGCTCCCCAGTAACACCGTTGGCCCTGGCTTCACCCTCAACCTCAGCAACCCTCATTTCTTCAACTAAACACCAAACTGATTGTGCCAGCCTGACACACTCAACACTCCTTTTGTAACCAAAAGGGCGAAATGAATCTTTAAAAAATAGAACTTCTTTCTTTTAGAGATAAGCTGCTTCTCTAATTTCTTCATGTTGAGAGCTTAAAGCATCCCCTCCTCTCCTTGCTCAGAAGAAAAGACAACTGCTGTCAGAAAACTAAGGTAACTGTCTGAAAGGAGTAACCAGGTTCTGGCACACACATTCATACACAACTCTCCCTTTTTTTTGGTACTGGGGATCCCCCGGCCCAAAATCTCTGACTTTTTTTAATACTGGGGATCAAACTTGGGACCTTGTGCTTGTGAGGCAAGTGGCAGAACAACTAAGATAAATCCCTGGCCACTTCTCTTTTAGTTTATGAGTACTGGGCATTTTGTCCCAGCAATGGAAAAACTGACTAACACAGAAAATTGGTGCCAGAGAAGTGGGGTTACTAACATAATTGTACCTGAGCATGTGGTTCAGGAGACTTTGGAAGTGGTTTGTGGGAGGCTTTTTACACAGATTTCAGAAGGCCTTGAAGATATGGACCAGAGGAACACTAGAATGCTGTAAGATCTTGATGGGTAATTTTAATCACAACTTGGAGGATTATAATGATGTTAAGAATTCTGACAGTGAAGATCACGCACATAAGGTTTCAGTTAGGAACAAGGATTCTGTTAGAAACAGAACTGGAAACTATGCATGTTACCTTCATTCTGGCAAAGAACTTGTCCACATTTTGACCATGTCCTAAGACTTTTTTAAAGACTGAATTAAAAAGTAGCAGACTAATTAATCTGGCAAAAAAATGTTTTTTCAAGGCAACCCAACATTCAGGCTGTGGCATGGATACTAATGGCTGCTTTTAGGCAGATCTACAGAAAGAATAAGGATCAAAAAGCAAAGATGGATGATTTAAAGAATTTCCAGCTTGGCCCGAAAGGAAGCACATGTAAAACTGGGTTTCAACACAGCCTGAGTGCTAAAAAGTTTAGGAATGAAAAGAAGACAAGTACTATACACTGAGACAATACAAAAGATGCCTAAGGGCATCTCAGGAAACACCCAAACCTAATTCATCACAAACACGAGGGTATAAAAGGGTATATCCCTTTGAAAATTTTTGGTTTGAGAAAAAATGCCCTAAGGCACCCTGATGATTCAGAGCAAATTAGGGAAATATTTCCCCAAGTTCAGTCATATGGGCATTTACATATTGCTGCATCCATAGTCCAAGGCAACCAGGCTACTATTTGAGCCAAAGGCAGGCCCTGGCATCATCCACGCAGTGCTAGCTTTTCTTACAGAATGCAAAGGTTATGGAGTCACAGAGGTTTCTACACAGAATTCAGAAGACCTAGGAGACCAGGCAAAATGGGAAGGGTGGGGGAAAGGGAATAAGGGAAAAGAAAAAATATGAGAAAATGGAAATAAAGTGTTTGCAAATGGGGAGGGGAGGAGGGGGTGAAGGGAGGGCAGGGACAAGGGGAAAAAATGAGAACCAAGACCTGTCATGTAAAGGTACAAAATCCCAATGATGAATGTAACTGTACTGTATACCTAAAATGTACCAATAAACTCATTTTTTTAAAAAAGCACAACAGTGATGCAAAATAATAGTACACTGAAAAAAAAATGTATTACAGGATCACAGTCCCTGCCAGGAGTTCCAGTGAGGGCAATGTCTAAAACCATAAGAGTGAAACTGATGGTAGAATGAAGCTGTCAAGGGGAAGGGAGGAGGGGGTGAAGGGAGGGCAGAGGTAAGGGGAAAAAATGAGAATCAAGACTTGCCATGTAAAGGTACATGATCCCAACAATGAATGTAATTGTACTGTATCCCTAAATGTACCAATAGACTCAATAAAATTAAAAAAAAAAAGTTGTAGATAACCAGGAATGTGAAATTTCAGCTAAGAAAAGCCTCAAGCAGTTATCATAGCTAACTCAAGTGAGAGTTCATGTGGGCTACAACCAACTGAAACTGTTAAGACTTTGACAACTCTTAGAGATGGGCTAAATGTATTCTTCATAAAGAGACAGACGTGAGCCCTTTGGGAACCAGGGGCTGAATGTTATAGGCTTTTTTTGCTTTGTTTTGTTTTTCCTGTTCATGTCTCTTCTTTCCCCCGCTTGAGTTTATTGGTACCTTTTAGGTATACAGTACAATTACATTCATCATTGGGATCTTGCCCCTCTACATGACAGGTCTAGGTTCTCATTTTCCCCCTGTCCCTGCCCTCCTTTCACCCCCTCCTCCCCATTTACCAACACTTTATTTTTATTTTTTCATTTTCTCATATTTTTTTCTTTTCCATTATTACTTTTCCCCTACCCTTCCCACTTTCCCTACATCTTTAGCCCCTTTCTTCCTATTTCACATTGTCAATTATAGCATTAGGATCTTATGTACCATTATAGTTGTTCACACAAGGAAAACTATTCAGTATTTATACATGTGTGACTTATTTATTTCTCTTAGGAGTGTATCCTCAATATGCATCCATTTTCCTATGAATGAATCTAATTTCTCATTCTTTATGGCTAAGTAGTATTCCATTTTATAGAAAAACCACATCTTATTTGTCCAGTCTCCAACTGATGGGCAAATGGGCTGTTTCCAAGTTTTAGCTATTACAAACTGTGCCACTATAAACATAGGTGCACACATAACACTGTGATATGATTCTTTTAATTATTTTGGAAAGCTACCCCGCAGAGGGATGGCTGGGTCAAATGGCAACTCTAGTCCCAGCTCTTTGAGTTATCTCCATATTGATTTCCATAGTGGTTGCACCAGTCTGCACTCCCACCAACAATGGAGAAGGGTTCCTTTCTACCCACAACCACACCAACATTTGTTATTGTTTGATTTCTTAATAGCAGCCATTCTTTGTGGGGTGAGGTGGAATCTCAGTGTTGTTTTCACCTTCATCTATGAATGTTATAGTTTAGGTCTAAATGACCTTTAAAAGTCTCATGTTCACAGATGGAGCTTTTGAATGTGATTGAATTATGGAAGTACTATATCAATCAGTGGATTAATCCATAGAAGAGTTCACAGCTGAATGTGCTGTTAGAAAGGAGACCTGGTCCCAAGATGCAGGTCACTGGAGATGCAATCTAGAAGGATGCACTTTTGACACCAGAAAAAAAAAAACTTCTCTCTCTCTCTCTCTCTCTCTGTTCCTCCTCCCCCATCACCCCCTTCTTTCCATCATTTCTTCTCTCTTTTTGCTTCCTGGTTGACACCAGATGAGCATCTGTCCTCCTCCTCCATGCCCTTCCTCCATGCTGTTTCTACCTTAGAGCCAGCTAATCATTGCTAAACCCACTAAAACCATGAGCCAAAACAAACCTCTCCTCCTTTAATTTATATGTGCCAAGTATTTTATCCCAAAAATGGGAAAGCTGTACAAGGGTTTAGGCAAAACCTATTTTCCAACTAAATTGAAGAAACCCCAAATTGTCCATAGGTCTGCCTTAGAAGCCTCCTGAAGAGATGAGGGGGAAAGAGGATCTTCTTGGAGTCTTTCAGACCTCCTCACTCCTAACTGACATCGTTTTTTGTTTCCAACTGTTTTGTGCATAATAGAGTTTCATTATAAGATATCCTTTACATTTTTTTCCTTTGAATGAGAAAGAGGAACAGGGTAGAAGAAGAGAGGGTCCAAGTTTCTGTCTTGCTCTTCCTAACAGTGCTCCTGCACTGCTGCCTGTCTTTCCCAGGATTGACATCAGCCTCCACCCCACCTCCTCTGCCATTCAAAGTGATACAGTCTACCACCCCCAACCACCACCAAACAAAACACTATTTCACAAAAGGAGGTGTGTGCATTCCTTGGGTACTTTTTAAAATGCGGATTCCTAGGCTCTCCTTCATAACGGTTGAATCAGAGTTTGGGGTGAGTGAACTGAAAATCTGCTTTTGAACAAAGGCCTTGTATAATTCTTAGGTTACTGAAGACTGAGACTCACTGCCTGGATCTTGGGAGCTTGGAATCTCTATCACACTAGGCATTTGATCACTTCCATCCTCTGTGAGACATTCTGCTTCAGTGGTAAGAGATAGCACAGCCTCTAGTACAAATGTGGCACATGGGCTGGAAGAAAATTTCCTAGGTATACTCAGAGGATACTAAGGGTGACTGGAAAATTATGGACTCAGCTGAGAAAAAATGAAAACTGGGATTTGAACCTCCTGAGTCACTGGCTGCAAAACGAGACTCTTCACCACTCCAGAAACAGCAAATAGATTTCATCATCCAGTCTGCTCAGCTGGTTACAGCTGCTTGGAACACAGGATTCTGAGGCATAAATATCATCGCTCAGGAGAAGTATTGTTGCAATTGATTAGAAATTTCTAGCTGCCATTTAAGCTGGTGTCAAACATGGAAGCAATATTTGCTGTGCCTGCATTTTGTTACAGCAACACAGATAGTGGTAAAGGCCTCCTAATTCTATCAAAGATTATATTTAAATACATATAAATCAGGTGAATGCTCCCAGGAGTTACTAACGATTTCAAATCTGTGTCCAGTTTCCCTGCCTACTGTAATTTAATTTGCATGGTGTTTCAGTGTATATAAGTGAAAGCAAATAGACTAACCAATATCATTTACAGGATGCAAAACCATTTCTCTTTTATTTTAGAGTTCCAGAAGGACAATAGTGCCTTAAAATTATCTCTAGACTATCTGGTACAATGATAAATCTTCTAGCAAGTTTCTGGACAATATAGATGAATTTTTAAAGGAACAAGATAATCCATCTTCAGGCAAGATTGAAGAAACAAAACTTCGACTTTATACAGCTGAGTCTTAATTGTGTGGTGGTATTGATGAGGTTAGGTCATTAGGGGGCATGCCCTTGAAGGGGATATTGGGACACCAGCCTCTATCGTTGCTTCCTAGTTGCCAGGAAATGAACAGGACTCCTCGTTCTCCTCCTCCTCCATGTTCCCTCCATGACATACTGCTCCGCCCCACGGGGCCAAGCAAAAACAGTCTGAACATTGGAAATTGTTAGCCAAAGTAAATTTTTCTCTCTTTTAGGTTTATCTCAGGTATTTGTCAGAGTGACAGAAAGTGAACACACTTTTCTATTTAAAAAAATATCAGACATCACACTGTCAATCTAAATAGAACAAACCACAGAGATTTTCAAAAGAATTATGCAGTATTGCAATGGAAATATGTGCCATAATAAACCATGAATGTATTCAAAGAGGCTGAGGTTGAGTTATAGGAAAAATTTTTAAGTCAAAAATGAGGAAAATTACATTTGATATTTTGAACCAATAATTCTTCACGACGGTGATTAATACAAGTCTAAGCCTGAACAGATTGAGCAAATGCTCTTGTAAATGTATATTTTGTACAAGATCATAGGGGCCTCTGTCAAGTTTGTGGTTCTGACAGAGGTTTTTGTGATAGCTACTATCAGGCAATCATCCATAAGAATCCATGCTTTGTAACTTCCCAATTTTATTTACTTTTTTTAATTAGGGGTTAACACAAGAAACTTGTGTTTGACTCGGACAATTTTTACATTTCTTTAGCAATTTGATAATGGTTGACAGATGGCAAAAACAGAATGATAAAATTATTTATTATTTTATAATAATTACAAGTATGTGCATTTTATTTACCACAATATTTTATATTTAGGCATTTAGGAATGAGTAGGAACTGTGTATAAGACAGATCTAATCTGTCTATAAGCAATGCTTAATGCACAATGGTTTCAACATCTTTTGTAGATAATTCTGCAAACCTTGCATACCCCATCCTACATATTAGAGGGAGTAGAAAAGGAAAGTCACAGCTCTGGAGCACTTACATGACAACAGAGGGTTCAGATCACTGTTTTACATACAAGCATTCAGTGAGAAGCAGGATTTCACTTCCTTCTTCCATCATTTGCACCAATAATAGAAATTCAAATTTGATTAAATCTTCATTTTACTTTAACAAGATGTCTCACACCTCTATTCCAGTTTTTATGCTTCTTGTAGTTGCTACTCACATTTGTAAATAATACTGAATAAACAAAGGTGTTGAGCATCTGCTGTGAGCAATACTTTATGGGAAATATGAAGACCTCATAAAACAGCATGGATTGGATATAGGGATTCTCATCATTAAAGAAATAATCACTGGTGCCTATTCTATTTGGGTGGTGTATATTCTATTATCTGAACTCAAAAGTCCTCAACTTTAGAACCTGACAAACCAGAAGGCAGGATCACCCTTCTTTAACAAACACTTGGTTTTAACAGATGTGGCTAAATAAGATTAGGATCCCAACTGCTTTTCACTTAAATTCATTCAAATTACCTAGGGTTCCCTAAGAAATTCCTGAATAAATGGTAGAAGCTGCTGGTAAAGAATTCAAAATTCACAGAAAAAAAATCCATAAAGCATATGTGAGCAATAAAAAAAAATTGTAAAAGACAAAGGAAAAGAAGTGTTTGCCCAACATCTCAGTTGTCCCTGTCACTAAAGGACTTGTTTGATATTTTCATAAATAGTAACATGATGGTTTTGACTGCAGAAAAACCCCACCAAACTTACTATCATAGGCACAAAAGCACTCAGAAAGCTGGCTTCATGGAATCAGTTTTGATCATTTTTAGCTAGGCTATGCTTGGCTTTAAACCCATCAGGTTCATAGATGATGAAGGTACAGTTCATTAGGAAATGTTTGGAGGAGGAGTGAAAAAGGAGAAAATGAGAGCTGCAGTATTAGAGAATTTTTTAAATGCTATCTGTCTTCATGACACCAAGGAGAAGCACAAGGAGATTCAGCAGCGACATTTAGTTTGCAATGACCTTTCACCTCTATTGACCTCTGATCTGTCTGTTCAATCACACAGAGACAGGAGCCTGACAAAGCAATGTTTTAGGAGGCACTCTTCCTTTGTAGTGTGCTGAGAAGGAAAGAGGTTGAAAATAAAATCTCTCCAGTAAGACAAATTACTCCAGTGCTTTAGCTGACAAAGGGTTAACAGAACTTCAGGTCCAGTTTCCAGCTTAGTTTAGATTGCTGCAGGCCAGGGAAACATTTAAGGGAATGAAGGCTGCTACCAGGTACCTCATTTGTCAAAGGCCTGTCAGAAAGCTAGTCTACTGGATGGGCTTATACGGAAACCAGGAATTGGGTCTGTTTCCCAAATTCAAAGGTCTATGACCCTGTTGACGCGTCCTCAGCAAGAATTCTCTAATTGCAAGTTACCATGCTCCTCTCATCCATTAATAGTCTGTGCCCCAAAGTAAGCATATCATACATAAGGGGTGTGTGGAGTGTACATGCATATGATTTTAAAGAAGGGCTTCCCAAACTTCAGCAGGAATCAGAATCACCTGGAAGGCTTGTTAAAACAGACTGCTAACTCCACTGTTGGAGAGTTCTATTTTAGTAGATCTGAGTGGGGTCCAGGAATTTGCATTTCTAACAATTATCTGGCAACAATGCCCGCTGCTTTGTGAGAACCACTTTGCTAGTATATACTTAACACCTTCACACTGTCTTGCTTCTGTGTTAATCATTACACTTATATACAAGCCCACCAGCATAATAAATGATACTATGTTGTAAAAGTAACAAATACTATTAACAATTACTTTGAATACACACTGTGCACTGGTACTATTAACCCTCTAGGGCAAGTATTATTGCCCCCAATTAAGGACTGATCCAGCCCAACTATGATTCCTAAACCCACGCTGTTAAATAATTTACTATTTAGCAAGTAAAATAATAAAATTAACCAACCTACAAATATTTTTAATCGATGTCTGTTCCCTGTTCTACTTAAATATATACTGGTACTTTGAACTTGGGTGAACACAAACTTTCTTTTTCCTTATGTCACTTAGAGGGAAAAAAAACATATACTTAGGGAATACTGCAAAATCACCTAGCCAACAAATGTATCTGTGAGTTCTTCCTGGAAGTTTGAGGGCTACCAGAAAAGCCGGATTCCTGACTCAGTGAACTTGCAACAATCAGGGAACAGTGTAAGATTTGGTGAATGTCAAATATGAGTGACACAAGATTTGCTTTTGAATGCACACAGTGGCTTCCCAATTTCTAATATAACAGATCTGTTGTGAAGCCCAACACTGGATTCCTAACAATTCTGAATTGATGCCAAAGGAATGAATTCTAGTAGGGTAAAGTTTAGTAGGTATGCCCAGGAACTGGGCTTTGAATGGTTTGATTTCGAATAAGTTATTTCTCTCTCTTAAGCTCTCTCTCTTAGCCTGAGTAATGGATAAGAATGACCCCAAAGAAGGGATAACTCTTGGTAACAAATGAGATAGAAGAGTCAAAGGAAAGAAAGAACAAATATACATGGCCACAAATGGGGATTTAAAGAAGGGAATTTATTCAGGTTCGTTTTATGCAGGAAGATGTGTGTGTGTGTGTGTGTGTGTGTGTGTGTGTGTGCGTGTGCGTGTGTGTGTGTGTGTGTGTGTGTCTGTCTGTCTGTCTGTCAGGGAGCGAAGAAGTCATAAAACTTGGGGCGAAAAAGGTCATAACTGGACACAATCCAGTGACAAATGCATCCCCTAGTTAATTAAGTTCCACCAAGATAGTAAATGTGCAGGGTGGAGAATGGTAGACCAGGACTAAGCCCTGTAGGGAGGGATGACAGGCTGCAGAAAAGATACAGAATGAACAGAAAAGAATCAGAAAAACTCAAGACCCCCACAGACCTGTTACCTCAAATGATTGTCTGTGACAGAATTGCAACAACATTAAATGGCAAAGGTCAGTTTTCTTGTCCTTCAGATATTGAGATGCAAAACTAGCTGCTTTATAAAAGGTAACACCCATTATGGAGAACACTTTATCCCATAAATAAGTCAGACTCAATTATTTTATATCAAAACAATATCTTAGCTTTTAATGAGCACAAGTGCCAATATCCAGAGTCACACATTATGAATCACTGTTTGCTCCTTCCTACACTTTCTAATTTCCTGCTAAGGAGACAGGGCTGAATGGGGTCATTAATCTGAATTAGAAATACTGTGACCTGCTCTGCACTTTACTTGCTAACGCTGTGTGGCAGGGCAGGATCTGTGGGGGTTTTGACTTCCATGCTGCTCTTAGAAAGAGATGGGGTAAAAGGAGATGCTGAGTTCATTTCATTTTTAAATCCTGTTTAATTCCAGATGACATCTGCACATTTCACATTGGGCTTTTAAATCATAGCTATTATTTCAATTATTTTACTAGAGCTCTTGTCAAACGACAAGCTTTGCTCAGCCCTTTTCTAGAACACTAATGGCTTACTTATGAAGCCTAAAATGATGTGTCCCTGTTAGAAAAGAGGTAAGTCAGTTCTCCATCCATATAACAAAATACCTGAGATAATTAGCTTGTAAAGAGAAAAGGTTTGTTTTGGCTTACAATTTTGAATATTCCAGACTAAGACTGGACAAACCTATTGCTTTTGACCTCTGGTAAGGGTACTGGACGGAAATAGTGGGATGTGTATGGCAGGAAATAAATTCACCTCATGGCTGGGAACCAAGAGAGAAAGAGGAAGAAGTCCAAGGTCGCACAGTCACCTTGAAGGGCATGCGTCCAATGACTTGAGGAGCTCCCTCTACGTTTTATCCTCTACAGTTTCCACTACCTCCCAATGACATTAACCTGGGGATTGAGGCTTTAACACATCAGTCTTTGGGAGACGTTTATCCAAATGATAGCAGAGAGATATGTATTTTTCAGGCCAAATTGATACAACTCATGAGTGTTTGCTGGTGATGCCATGGAGGGAAGAATCTGAATGAGGCAGGAACATCTGCAAAGCAGTTAGTTTAATAAATCTGTCTTTTACCATCATGGATTTAGGTCAGAGGAAATACGATGAGTGGCCCTTGGATAAAATGTAACTGCAAAGCACTCACTTCACATCTATCAGCCATTTACTTCACAGCTATTAACTTATTGCATAGGCTAGAAAAATAAGCAAAAAAGCTCAAATATTGATTTACATTTTCGTGAAAGAAGCTGATAAAAATTTTGCTGGAATTTGGAGGACTAATAGCATTTGGGAAGTCTCCAGAGGTACATAGTCTTGCTTTCCTTGTTCCCCAAAATAGTCACAGGTTATTCTAGCAGGTATTCAGGTCAAGATATGCACACCTTTGGCCAAACAAGGTCTATCTGGACCTGCCCTGCCCTGCCCAGCTATGACTCCCGATTGATTACCCTTACAGTTAGCTATGCTACTGTCATAGGAACTGGACATAAGTAAGAGCAGGTTCCAGAAGGGTTAAACACACTGGCAGCCAGGTCCTCCCTTAGGTCCATTCTGGATGTCTCACCCAGGCCCATGTTAAGGGCCCTTCATTTGTCCTATCTGTTGGGCTCTGCCACATCATTCCGGGCCTCTCAAAAGCTGGGAGGTCCTAACCTTCAAATTGTATTTACAACTTATACATGAAAACTATTTTTTTCTGACTGACCTCCTGCTTCCCCATTGTCTCGGGAAGTGTGATCCCTGAAACAGCTCCATCCGTAGCTTCACCCAAAACCTCCTGAGTGGCCCCACTCCTGCCCCATGCGTATGCCCCACCTCCTCCAGGTTACTCAGAAGAGACCCTAGCCAACTTGCTTTGTAGTCTTGGGCTTTGGGGGTTTTGTTGCTGCTGTACGGCCATGGACAACTCAAGTAATTTTCTGTAGTCACGAGCCCTAGGGTCTCCAGTCAGTGTAATTATAAGTCAATCATTTCCTTCTGATATGTCACCCTTCCCTTTGGGCTGGTGAAATCATTGCCATGGCTTCTTTCTCTCCTCAGTCCAATCTCTATACAGGCCATTTCCCTTGCTTCTCATGAATCTTCTGAACTGGATACTATTTAGGGGATTTTACTTGTTTAACTCAGAAGTGCAAAAGGCCTGTCATCGACTTTCCTGCCTTCCATAGATATTCCCTTGGCTGCCTCCTGTTCTTCTAAGTCTGAGTGCAAGGGCAGACGAACTACAGAGAGAAACTTCCTGAGGCACAGCCCTGGAGGTATCTGGCATACAGCCATCAGACTCCCATGGAGACCTGGAAGAAGCAACACTCTCTCTTTTAGGAAGACACTGGGGACAGGACCAGGAGAGAAGGTTCATCTTGTGTTGGATAAATGTGAAGAAAAAGAACAAACTTTTCAAAGCAGGTCCAAATTTTCCTCACTGCACTAACTCGAAAAAAGAAGATTGAAAATGCCTTCCTAAAGGAGGGAAAGAAGTTTCAAATACGGGATGATTATTTACGACAGTAAGTTCTGTTGAGCCAGAATCAAGGGGGCTGTTAATTCTCCCTGAAGCACTCTAGAATTTACCTTCCTGTGCCTGCTATCTCAGTGCTCTCACTCCAACATCCAGCAAAATGTTCACATTAAGGTTTCATATGAGCCAACATCCAGGACATATAGAGCTCAGATCAGGCATGTGCTCTATCCCAGAAATTCCCCTCCATCTAGAATCCTTTAAATTCCCTGCATGACATCCACATATGAAGTTCCAGGATTATAGGCTCCCTTCGTGAGGGCCCAAACTTCACATCTAACTGGAGTCAGATTCATTGTCCTTTCCTGCCTTGATGATGGCTCATGCCTCAGAAGCCTTCTGCATTTTTAATTGTGTAATTCAACTGCTGTCAGCATTTCCACAACCATTTCTCATGTTCCTTCCTTCAGCATTTTACGATGTAGCAGCAATTCTCTGAAAAGGATGTCAATATAGCAGCATAATGTCACAGGCGAATGTGGGTCAGAGTCCTTGGGGCCTGGGTTCAAATTCCAAGTCAGCAATTTACTAGATGCGTGGCCTTGGAAAGCAATCCAACCTTCCTAATTCTAGTATTTTCATGAATAAAATGGGGAAGATATTACCGACTTGTGTCACAGTTGTGAAGATTAAATAAGATAATGAGCAGATATATTTATCCTGGGTCTAGAGAAGCACTGTCCAACTGATATGTAATGTGAGTCATCTAAATGATTTTAAATTCGCTGGTAGTTACATTTTAAATAAAGCAAAAGAAAGGGTAAAATTATTCTTATTTATTTTTGTAAACTAATATATCAAAATATCATTTCAACACAACATCAACATTAAAAATATAAATGAAATACTTTAAGGCCCTTTTGTCAGATGAAATCTTTGAAATTTGAGGTAGTTTATAATTACCACACATTTCAACATAGACTAGGCCTGTGCCATCTGTTCAATTGGGAGTAGAACAGGAATAAAACAGTAGTTGTTAAATAAAGGCAAGTTTCTTTCTATGCTTTGGAGTTTAGAGCCATTAGGAAATAAAACTGAAATCACTTTTAACCCCAGTGCTAAATGGCTGTTTTGGGGAGTTTCTACTATGATAGTCTCCTTTTGCTGGCAAATAGTCAATGATTTCGTGCCCAGCCACCTGTGCCAAGGTAAAGTTCTGAGACTGCACTACTATTCTGACCTGAGACAAATAGGCAGAAGCTGCAACTATTCTTATTTCTTCAATCCTGTTACTCAGAGTTTTAGGGATCCTTGGTGGTCAAGCTTACTCACTGCAAATGATCACATGTCTCATGCAACCTCTTCTCAATCCTGGAAATCAGAAGCTTCCCATGGCCTACCTGGGTGGTCATCCTGATGTCCAGCATAATTAGCAAAGAGGACCCACAGTGCCTACCCACCTCTCCTCCCAAACACCAGCACTGTGAGGCCTCTCAGCTTCTCCATGGCTTCACACACAGCGGCAGGGAGGCGGAGCTTACCAGGCCATTCCTTCTCTGAAGAATCAAGATTGTTCCCCATCTTGTGCCCGTTAGGCAGTGGGAAAGCCCTTGGCCAGCTTTCTCTTCATGTAGCAATTTCTGCCTTGTCTGGCTGCACATTTGGCCCCTCTAAGTGGTTCTCTATCACTGGTTAACTTTACACCAAACGCCCTGCAATACCTGGTTCAAAGGAGTTGGGTTGGTGATGCATGGGGCCAGACCAAACACGCTCTCCAGAGACGTGCAAGGAAAGGAGCAGCTGCAAGGGAAGATTAAGCTCAGCTCTGCTTCCATAGATCAATAAATCAGTCAATCCTTATTGAACTCCTCTGCCCACACATGCTCATTAGCCAGCATGGACCCAGGAGGAGCCGTGTGAGGGATATGAGAGGGAAGGGTAGGCCTCTGGCCAAAATATTTCACTTCACAAAGGTCAGTGGTTTCCCTGTAGGGTCATTAGCTAATTCATGCTAAGGTGTTAATGACTTATCAACTTTTATTCTTTCTAATGGGACTCTAGCTAGGGGGCAGCTCTGGAATCCCATTATGGGGCCCGGGAAGAGACAACCTAACAGGGTAAAGGATAAAGAAGTAGATGCTAAATGCAATTTTCCCTATCTCACCACTTTCCCTAGGGCTTGAGATGCTGAATATTAATTAGGCCTGGGACAGAAGGTAGGAGCAGGAGCTCTTGTAACAGCACTGCTTTCAATCTTGTGGCTCTTCCTATCACCAAATTTAGTCTACAGCTGGTCACACAGTCTCCAGAGAGTCTGTTCTTTCAACAGTAAAACAAGAGGGTCCACCAGATAGAGTTGGAGGATAAAGCCCTTAGTGACAACTCTTGAAAATGTCATGGTTGTTTTTTGCTTATTGAATAAACCCAGAGACTTAGGAGGAAAAAGGTATTGAGGTAGAGCTTCCGCAGCCTTCATCCATAACAATTCTTGTCATTTAGGCTTCATGTGATGGCTTTTTATGATACAGCATTTGTAATACATTCCACATCCTTTTGATATTTATTCCTGGTCCTTTATATAGACTTCCTAGGTCACCTCTTAATTACCATGTTTCACAAGTTTATCAATTTAAAATCACTTCTCTGAAATGTCAAAGACAGCATTTCTAGCCTAGCATTTTGGGATTTGGTTACCAAAATGTACGTTCCTTTTCTGTTCTGTTCAGAATTGTAGATATTCTGTCATGGCTTTTCCCTCTGGAGAACAGAACATGCAATGTGTCTTTGTGTCAGTCTTGTCTGCTTCAAACCATTTATTCATTCAGTCATTCAACAAACCCTTATTTGGCTCCCTGTATGTGCTTCTGAGAAGGGCATGACACAGAATAGTCCCTCTTCTCACAGTTGTTACATACTCATAGGCAAAGACAGATGAGTAATAAGGATAAAAAAGCAAACCAATAAAAATAATTCCAGTAAATAAAATGTAATGAAGAAAATAAATAAAAGGGTGAGATGAAGACTCTTGGAAAGGTCATCCATGTTAAGGAACATGTAGGAAAGAGGTTAGAATGAGACACTGAGGTCCTGGGAGACAGCGGGTGGCTAGAATACAGTGAGCTGGGTGATGAGGGCAGGCAGTGGACCTGAAGAGGGAGGCTGGGGCCATACCAGGCAGAGCCTTGAAACCCAAAGCTTGAGCACTATTTTAAACACATTGAGAAGATGTTGACAGGTTGCAATGCAACATATGTCTTTTGAGAGATTACTACTGTTGCCATCAAGTGGAGAAAGGGCTAGGTTTGAGAAGGAATCATCATAATTTCAGAGGCTATTGCCGCTTTCATCTGAGTGAGAGATGAAGGTGGCTTGGGTTAGTGGAAACAATAGATACAGGAGCATTGATGAATTAAAGAAGAATTAATAAGAAATAACTTGCTAATGGACTGGACATACTAAGTAAAGAGGAAAAGATCACAATAGACAATTGATATAGTATGTGATTATAAAGATAAGAAAGACACAAAGCAGGCACTAGTAGAGAATCAAGTGTCCTGTTTCAGACACATGAGTTTTGAGAAAGCTGTGAGGCGTGATATGTCAAACATGTGGATGGATGTGTGAGTGTGGAGCTCATGAGCCAGGCCAGAGAGAAATTTGGAAGTCATAGCAAAAAGACCTTTAATCTCTGTGGTCAAGAAGCTCCTGCACCTCCCACCAAGGATTCTAGCTCCTTTCCTGTAGGCATAGTCTAGTGCTCTTACATTTGCGGGGCAGCCAGTCTGACTGGGCTTGTAGATTTCCATAGATTTCCAGGTCTGACCAGGGAGTCCCAGAAAACAATCACTCACCTAAGGACAACCAAGAGAAATGGTAGTAGTTACTGCTCTTCCCTGAGGATCCTCACCCTCTGACTCAGTTCTAAGGAGCATACCTCATTGCCCTGAACTATTCTGGAAAGGGATTACTTTCCCTCAAGGCTTACTAAAAGTGTTGTATGTACTATTTAACCAAATGGCCATTTTAGTAGGTACTCAGCAAACACTTGTTCTGTTTTTTAAAGTATAAAGAAAAATTCCTGTCTTATTTTAATAGGCACCATGTCTTTTTGTGTGAATAAATGCATGTTCCATTACTCCCAGCTTTTGAAACAAACGTATCTTAGGCATTATATATGCCCTTGCCTAGGACAGCAAACCATAAGAATATAAAGCATGAAAAAAACAAGAAAGGGTAAAAAAGAGAGATTAAGGCATCTTTCACCCTAAAGACACATCCTATGGTAGAAGGCCCACAGTTCTGTAATGATTCTTGTGATTAATGGACCCCATGAAATATTGCTTATAATATCAATTTTTTCTAGCTTTAAAATTTTTCCCATTTTAGTAGCTAAGATAGGTTGTTCCCCCACTCCCTACATGTATAGAATTCTTCCTAAGTAAGGTTTAATATAATTTAGATTTTATACTTCTTAAATATTTCCAGAGGTAGAAATTTATAAAGAAGATTCTGGTGAACATCTTTAAACAAAACCACAATATTATTAAACACTTTGCATGCTGTTGTAATGTTTTCCATATAAAATTACAGAAATTATTTGCTGACCCCTACCTGCTCTCAGGCTAAGAAGAATCAAACAAAGCCATCAACATATGCCATGCCAGCAACTATTTTTCTGTTTTAAACTGCACCAGGGAGCTTGAATTTGCATGCTAAAGTAAATGAAACAATTTGATTATATTTGCTGAAACAGCCCATTACTGTGTATCATTTGAGAAGACCACAAAATTCAGCAGATGTAATCAAAATAGATTGCCTCCTTCTAACTCTGAGAACACTGAGGATAGACTATCAAAACACTGGGTATGGTGATGAATTGATTTCTCATAAGTGAGGCTAGCTAATTTTCTTACCAATTATCTTGCTATTACTTGAATACAGTTTAAATACCATATAAGTCTCAAATGTTTGCATCCTCCCTATAAATTTGTTGGCGTTTGAAAGCTCTATCTCTATATTTATTCCTTTGCATCTAATCTCAGCCCATAGATTTGTTTAAGCTTCTAACATCAAAAGAAGCTTTATTAAATGTGGTGAGTGGCTTACTCTACAGAGAAAATTCCCGGCACAAGACAACTTAAATTGAAATTTAAAAGTTTCTAATATATTCATTTTAATTAACATAAAAGATGTGGGTTAAAGCAGAGTTTCTTCTTCATTTTCCGTGGAAACTTATAAGTGAAAATTAGAAATGTTCTCTGACTCCATGAAAAAACAGACAAAAATCTACACAAGTCCAGGAATTGGAAAAGTAGGAATAGAAAACTTACAAATCATAATAAGGAGCCACTTGATCAAATGGTGTCAGTTTTCTGTGTCAATGCCTGGGTTCACCCTGATCACCTACAAATCTCTTCCACTGTTTTGATTTCTGTTCAAAAGTTCAGTTAGGAAAACATAATCCAAAAAATGTAGTTTTGGTGTTGGTTCTGTAAGAAGAAATTTTTTTTTCATGACCACCTTAAAACAATGAAACAAATGAACTTTTCTAACATGCTTTTATTTTGTTTTGTTTTTTACCACAAAGTATCATTATAAGTCTATGAAACCAATGCAGAGCCAAAAGCAAAGTGATGGAACAAGAATGTTATGAGAAGGGAAACTGAAGACCTCTGGAAACAGACTGAAAAACCAAAGTCCCATCATTAAAGAAATAACAAATTGGAAGAGCAAAGAACACCGTGGGCACCACTGATAATAAAATTATATTCATAGAACAAACCCTTGAGATAATTAGGGTACATGAAGGTTTAAAACAATGAAGCAATGAGAAGGGAAATAATTGACATAAAAAAGATGCAGGGTAAGGCTGCTGCCATCTTCAGCGCCAGGAGGACCTGCTGGGCCATGCCCTCCCCTGCTTTCAGACCTCTTGATTGTGCTAGTCTTTAGACCTACTCTGTAGAGGCAGAGGTGGTCATAAAGGGTATTGTCCAGCGTTCCCAACTTTGAACGTCTTTAAAGAAGGGGCAGGGAAAACCTGTAGTAGAACTGAGTGGAGTTTAACCCTTCAGAAGGTCGGAGAACTCAATCTGGGCCTTGCAGCCCGAGGTCAGTCTGCGTCATGGGGTTCTGCTGCCAGCTGGCTAGGATCAGGGGATTTGGTTCTGCACATGGCAGGGCATGTTGTATATTATGTTATGACAGCAGTGACATAGTCTGAAAGAGGCCCTTCAAACTCATTTCTTTTCTTTCTTTTTTTCACTCCACTCTGCAAATTCTTTTTTTTTTTCTGTCCTCTTTCTCCAGTTCAGTCTCTTGCTCACCATATTATCCCTCATCTTCCTTTTTGTTTCTGCTCCTGTCCTAACTCAGATTTCTTTTTTTATTATTTTTTTCTCTTTTCTTTATGTTCTTTTCTTATGTCATTCTACCTCACTCAGGGGTTATTATATTTCTATTCTGTTTGTCCCTTTTGAATTTAACAGTTTCCTGATGATTGTCTGGTCATTCTACATCTTCTGGCTTCATGTGAAAACTTCTCTAATTCTTTTACTTATCTACTTCTCTCGTCTTAACTCTGTCTTAAGCCCCCATCCTAAATGGTAAATATCCTTATTGAAAAGTTTATTCACTGCAAACATATTTTGGATTGCTTCTTGATTTTAATTTAATTCACATGGTTTGAAGGTGATAGACTGATGACTACCACAAGGGGTCAATTTGCAAGTTGTGCTTGATCATATTGTGGTGCTGATTGTATCAATTAGGATAAAGGATTGTGATTGAATCAATGAGCTGTTTTCTTTGGTATTAAGAAAATGAGAATGCCTATGAGTCATTAGAGACCCATGGCCTGAAGCCCAACTATATCAGGAAGATTTAAGAAATAATCTAAAGATTAAACTAAGGACAACCCAACAACAATAGTAAAAATGAGAAAATGCTTAAGCAAGATACAGGGACAGACTTCCAGTTCACCAATGGCAAACAGTGGGGCAAATGAGTATGAAAAGTCTGACAGTGAACCATCAGAACACCCTGAACTCAAAGAATAGGAAGTAGCAAAACTGATCAATCAGGCTCTAAAGGAATTTAAAACAGAAGTAATTTCCCAGATAATCATAGAGATGATGAGCAAAATGAAAGTTATAATTTGAGACTCTAGAACAGAAACTGAGAGGAAAATAGATGATCTCAGGACCACGATAGAAGCCATAAATGCCCAGCATAAGAAAGAATTGGAAACAATAAATGCCCAATATAAGAAAGAAATGGAATCCACAGGGCAGATTCAAGCAGATATCCAGGAGATTAAAAACTCCACTGAGAGCATTTGCAACAGAATAAAAAAGTCCTAAGATAGAATCTCAGATATAGAAGATGAAATTGCAGTCAGTGACTGTGAAAAGAGAGGTCTCTTAAAAACAGTAGGGAATCATGAGAAATTGATCCAACTCTTAGACGATGCAAAGAATAACATAAGACTGACAGGAATCCAAGAAGTAGCAGGAGAAAATGCAAATGACTTTAAAAAGCTGTTCACAGAATTAATTATAGAAAACTTCCCAAACAGAGGGGAAGAATTTTACATACAGATAAGAGAGGCATATAGGACTCCAACTAGCCATGATCAAAAAAAATCTACACCTTGGATGAAGGGAAGGCAGGAACAAGAGGAAAAAATAAGAACCAAGACCTGTCATATAAAGGTACAAGATCCCAGTAATAATTGTAACCATATTGTATACCTAGAATGTACCAATAAACTCAATAAAAAGAAAAAAAAATCTACACCTGGACATATAATAATCAAGATCCCAGCAATACAACAGAAAAACAAAATACTACAAGCAGTAAGAGATAAGAAACAAATCACATGCAAAGGAAAGCCCATCAGAATCACAGCAGACTTTTCAACACAAACCCTTAGGTTAAGGAGAGCCTGGAATGAGATATTCCAAGTACTAAAAGAGAACAACCTCCAACCTAGACTGATGTACCCTGCAAAACTTTCTTTCAAAATGGATGGGGAAATAAGACACTTCCACGACAAAGAACACCTGAGAAACTTCATGAATACCAAAACAGCATGACAAGGAACTCTAAATGATATCCTAGAAAAAAAATAATGAAGGTCACAACACAATGAGGCCCAAAGAGCAAATCAAATAGGCAAGGTAAGAAACTAAAAGGAGAAGGCAAAAAAAACATGACAATAATAAGTTAGTACATATCAGTTATATCCATCAATATCAATGGCCTCAATTCACCATTGAAGAGAAATAGACTGGCAGAATGGATTAAGAAGCAAAATCCAATAATATGCTATATACAAGACACACCTAGTACAAAAAAAAGCCCATAGACTGAAAGTGAAAGGACGGAAAACTTCTTCATGCAACAGGAGCCAGAAAAAAGCAGGGGTAGCAATCTTATTCACAGACAAAGTAAATTTCAAACCTAAACTGATTAAAAGAGACAAAGAAGGCTACTACATCCTTGTGAAGGGAAAAATTCAAGAGGAAGAGATAACAAATAATTCATTTTCAATCTATGGAGTATATTAGAAAGCATATATGCTCCTTTTCTCTTTTATTTTTTTTTCTTTTTTCTTTTTCTTTCCCTGGTGCTGGGGATTAAACTCAGCACATTGCTCTGGCTAGGTGCACCACTACGGAGCTACATCTCAGGCTTTACATTTCATATTTTTTTTCTTTTTATTGAGTTTATTGGCACAATCTAGGTATACAATACACTTACATTCATTATTGGGATCCTGTACCTTTTCATAATAGGTCTTGATTCTCATTTTTTCCCCTTGTCCCTGCCCTCCCTTCACCCTCTGCTCCCCTCCCCATTTACAAACACTTTATTTCCATTTTTTCAATTTCTCATATTTTTTTCCTCTCTCTTATTACCTTTCCCCACCTTTCCCACTTTCCCTACACCTTTAGCCCTTTACTTCCTATTTCACATTATTAATTATCTCATTAGGATCCTGTGTACTGATAGTTTTTCACACCAGAGAAAGTGTTTGGTATTTCAGTTAAAGAAATCTCTGTATGAACATTAAAAATAGGGAATCCTAAAATAAAACTAAAAAGGAAAGTAAAAGAGAAAAAGCAGTGATGTAAGATTAAAATAATCCTTAATTCTGAAGATGAAAATGGTCCCTGAACATACCTAAATTGCTTCTTGCTCTTGTAGTCCTATCTTATTCTCTTTTTTCATTATTTAGAGAATACTTTATTAGTTTCTGTAATCAAACCCATGTAGATATGACCTTACATATTTAGTACAGTGCGTTACCCCAGTACAAATGGAAAAAAATAAAAAATAAAAATAAAAAAATTTACATTTCTAGACCAATATGGGCTGGCCATTTTTGTACAATGCCAACTCAACACAGTAAATTGGGATAACTTTTTCCAAAGTTGACAGCACCATTAAAGTTTTCAAAAATTCAAATTATATATGTGTGTGTGTGTGTGTGTGTGTGTGTGTGTGTGTGTGTATAGAGAGAGAGAGAGACCAATAATAGCAGTATGTTATTCATCAATAGCAGCAACAGCTTTTCCAGGTTCTGCAGTCATCTGAACAAAATTATAGACATTCAGCACATTGCATTAAAAAAAAAACAAGAAAACAAAGAAAAGAATAATATCCAGAAAACAGCAAAGTTCTCTTGCTGTTGTGGTACCTGGCACCATTTTTTTAATTAGCATCTTAATCATCATCTGGAAAGAGAACATTCTAGAATAATATCATTAAATATAGCTCTGATAAAGCATGGTCACTACTATGTATCATAAAGCAGGTACAAGATATTTTACATTCACAGAGGTATGATATAGTACCATCCTACATCAATAATACTAGAATCAGTTTTGGTTTGAAATTTGCTTTGTCTGCAAATAAGATTGCTACACCTGCTTTTTTCTGGGCTCCTGTCACATGGAGAATTGTTTTCCATCCTTTCAATTTCAGTCTATGCACTAGTTGTCTTTTTGCACTAGGTGTGTTTCTTGTATACAACATATTGTTGGATTTTGCTTCTTATTCCATTCTGCCAGTCTATTTCTCTTGAATGGTGAGTTGAGGCCATTGACATTGATGGTTATAACTGATATGTACTGACTTATTATTGACATGTTATTGGCCTTTTGTTGACTCGTTTTACTTTTTCGCCTTCTCCTTTGAGTTTCTTACCTTGCCTATTTGATTTGCTCTGTTGGGCCCCGTGTTGTTGCCTTCATTGTCTTTTTCTAGGATCTTGTTTAGAATTGCTTGTAGTGCTGGTTTGGTATTCATGTAGTTTCTAAGGTGTTCTTTGTCGTGGAAATGTCTTACTTCCCCATCCACTTTGAAAGAAAGTTTTGCAGGATACATCAGTCTAGGTTGGAGGTTGTTCACTTTTAGTACTTGAAATATCTCATTCCAGGCTCTCCTTAACCTAAGGGTTTGTGTTGAAAAGTCTGCTGTGATTCTGATGGGCTTTCCTTTGCAAGTGAATTGTTTCTTTTCTCTTACTGCTTGTAGTAGTATTTTGTTCTTCTCTTGGGTTTCTGGGGTCTTGATTATTATATGTCTAGGTGTAGATATTTTTTTTATTGTGGTTAGTTGGGGTCCTATGTGCCTCAGTTATCTGAATGTCAAATTCTTCCCCTCTGTTTGGGAAGTTTTCTATAATTAATTCTGTGAACAGCTTTTTTAAGTCATTTGTATTTTCTCCTGCTACTTCATGGATTCCTATCAGTCTTATGTTATTCTTCTTTGCATCATCAAGGAGTAGTTGGATCAATTTCTCATGATCCCCTACTGGTTTTTTTTGTTTTGTTTTGTTTTGTTTTTTTGTTTTTTTGAGACAGGGTCTCACTATGTAGTTGAGACAGACTTGGAACTCATTATGTAGCCCAAGCTGGTCTCGAACTCACAGTGATCCTCCTGCCTCAGCCTCCCGAGTGCTGGGATTACAGGTATGCACCACCATGCCCAGCATGATCCCCTACTGTTTTTAAGAGACCTCTCTTTTCATGGTCACTGACTGCAATCTTATCTTCTATATCTGAGAGTCTATCTTCACATTCTTTTATTCTGTTGCATACACTTTCAATGGAGTGTTTAATCTCCTGGATATCTGTTTGAATCTGTTTTATGGATTCCATTTCTTTCCTATGTTGGGTGTTTACTTTTTCCATTTCTTTCTTATGCTGGGCCTTCATGGCTTCTATCATGGTCCTGAGCTCATCTATTTTTTTGTCAGTTTCTGCTCTAGAGTCTCCATTTTGTTCACTATCTCTATGGTTATCTGGGAAACTATTTCTGTTTTGAATTTTTCTAGAGCCTGATTGATCTGTTTTGTTACTTCCTGTGCTTTGAGTTCAGGGTGTCCTGGTGGTTCACTATCAGCCTTTTCATCCTCATTTGCCCTACTGTTTGCCATTGGTGAACTGGAAGTCTGTCTTTGTGTCTTGCTTAAGTGTTTTCTCATTTTTATTTTTGTTGTCGGGCTGTCCTTGGATACTTGCGCCCTAGCTTCTGAGTCTCTAATGACCCACAGACATCCTCATCTTCATAACATCAGAGACAACAGCTCATCAAATCAACCACAATCCTTTATCCCAACTGATACAATCAGCAACACATTAACTGACCACCTGTGGTAGTCACTAGTCTATCACCCTTAAACCATTTGAATTATATTGAAATCAAGAAGCAGTCCAGAACATGTCTGCAGTGAACAGACTTTTCAGTATAGTATATTTACCCTTTAATGGCTCAGACAGAGCTAGGATGCAAGACTCCTGATCTCAGTTAGCTGATGGCTGAACCCCATGACACAGACTGACCTCAGGCTGCAAGATCCAGATTGAGTTCCCCAACTTTCTGAATGGTTGAACTCCACACTGTTCTACTACAGACTTCCCACGTCCTTTCTTTAAATATGTTCAAAGTTGGGAACTCAGAAAAATTCCCTTTATGACCACCTCTGCCTCTGCAGAGTGGGTCCAAAGACTGGCACAATCAGGAGGTCTGAGAGTGTGCAGTGGGGGAGGTAATGGGAGTTATGGGGGTTCAGGGGCACCTGCACAGCTACCCTCCTGATGCTGGAGCGATGGCAGCTCCAAGTAGGAGAGGGCGTGGCTCTCCTTCCCGCGGTGGATCAGGGCCAAGGCTACCTTCCTCATGCTGGAGCAATGGCAGCTCCAGGCAGAAGAGCTACATTTCATATTTTTAAAATTTATCAACACTTTAATCTTTGTCTTTATATGTTCATTTACCAAATTGATGAGTTATTTTGGTTCTCATTTTCTTTGCTTTTTTATTTGAGAATTTATGAAATCTGTATATATGAGTAGTGTAAAAAATATTAAGGTCCATCTGTCATCTCTGCCTTCTGCAAAGTTCTCTGCCTTCTACAAACTTCCTTTTCTGTCACTACAGCTTGTTTGGTTGGAAATTTGTTAAGATGAATTTTGTTATGTTATCAATATATCTTTGTACCTATTTTCTACTGATAATGAATATTAATTTTTAAGTAAATTTTATCATAACTATACTTAAATAAATGGATAACAAATCATTAATATCATTCAGTATCTGGTACATATTACAAATTTTCCAACTGCCTCAAAGATGATATTTGTTTCTCTCAAATCACACAAATCACAAACATTCCACACATCACTGCACTGTTTTATTATACCAAAGTATATATTGTATTGTAGAAAATATGCATTGTGTATATGTGTGGAGGTATGTTTTTACACATATGTGTGTACTATTAAATGAGAAATTTGGTCATGAATGTGGTAGGATTTTGCATATTTTGCATAACAATAGTTTCTCTGGCAACCTAATGATTTCTCTAAATTACATGCTTGATTTAATTCATAGGTATTTGTTTGGGAAGAATATTACATATGTATTGGTATTAAATTCTGTCATTGTGCTTATAAAAATATAATAAAAATAAGTATGGGTCATAATAAAAAAGAAACAGAAAAATCTGATCTTAAAAATGTGAACTCTTTTAGTTGTTTTTGGATTTCAAATATAGGTATATTTCTTTTCTGTGGGAAGTTTTAGAAAACATAAGTGATACAATCAACAAGCATATGATATTTATCAAATTAATAAAACCAAGGAGTTTATAAATCATAAAATTTTGAAGATAGTTTCTCAACTATAATATGTAACTTTGTTTTATTTGTAAATACAATATTTCAAAAATATTATATGAGAAGAAAATGAGAAAGAACATATAATGTTTGAAGATCATATCAAATTAATAATGTATTTGGATTATCAGTCTGTGTTGCATAAATTTTTGTTTATTTCATATCTCTTTTTTGCTGTCATATATATGTATATTTGAAATTTTTATTTAATGTCTTCATTTCTTGTTGTCATGTATGTTTGCAGTCTTTAATAAAAAAAGATACAGGGTAACTTATATTCTGGAAGTAGCCTAAAATATGAAATAGTTGATATTCAAACATATAAAACAAATATTTTATTTGAATTAAAGGCATTTTTACAAGATTATACTTGAAAAGAACATGTATTATGATAAAACTTATTATAAGACTCTACACCAAGTCAGAGCCTAGTCAAATTCCTGAATATTAGGGATAAAATAATTTCAAGCATCTGGGAGTAAAAGCAAATGACTAACCTGAAAGGAGTTAAACTCAGTCTCCCTTAGACTTCTCCATAGCACCAGTCAATGTTATAAGACAATGGACAATTATCCTGAGAGGGACAATAGCATAACCCAATAATGTTATACCCACAATAGCAACCAAGCACAAAAGCAGTGGACATAACAAGCTGCAGGAGGATTAATGGAACATGCTAGTCCTCAGCCTGTCTGGAAAAAAAAACAGACAATGGAAACCTGCCAATTCATTTTTATCATATAAAAAATCCAGAAATAGAGGAGTTACGTGTTCTGTCCATTTGTTGTTTATTTGTTTGTTTATTTATTTATGGTGCTGGGAACTGAACCCAGGACCTCCTGCAAGCTAAGCACACATTCCACTACTAAGCCACATCCTCCATTCCCTAAAATATTTTTTACCAAAACCAGTGTTAAGCATTCAATCCACTTAAATGTCAACCATTCGACATATGGAAGTTATATAATAAAATGTAATGTTATAAACCCAAACCATGTAAAAATAATAATAAAACTTATAAACATTGGCAGTGAAGGGGAGAGAAAATATATAAAGGTATGTGACCATGCTATGATCCAGTAAGTGCATTTAAAATGTTGAAAATTAAAACATGTAACTTTTTAAATCTTGATCCTAACATGAATATTTTTCATGTTTTACTGATAGTCCTTTTGTAAAATATTTATTTCTTTATTCATTTTTTCAATTATTTTTAGTTGTGGTGGTAGTTCTGGGGATTTAATTCACCTCTACAGCCATTTTTTAGTTTTAATTTGAGATGGTCTTGCTAACTCAGTAAGTTGTTTAGTCTGGGCCCAATTTTGTGATCTTCCCATCTTTGCCTTCCAGAATGCTGACATTAAAGGCAATCACCACCACTCCTGGTTTATAAAATAATATTTCTTGAGATGAGAAGAGACATAAAATTTAATAGCTCTTTTATCCTGTCCTCTATAAGTTAAAAATCAAAATATTTCATTTCAAAATAGCATTCACATTTTAGAAACATAACAATAAACTTCTTAAAAATTAGATGCAAATATACCAGGATACTAACAATGTTTCATTTTAACTAATAGATACTATAATTGTTTCATTTTTGCTCTTTTCTGTAATTTTTCAATTTCTAAAAATAAAAATTTAAATAATTATAGCAAGAGTTGGGATAGGGTTATCTAATAAAAAATGTTTCTAAAATTTAGATGTCCTAGGCAGCTAGACTTATGTAGCTATTTGTATACTACTACATTATGCCTATAATATGAAAATATGTTTGTACAAATGTTTTGACCACTGGAAAATGAAAAAAGTAGCCACTTCTATTTTTCATCTTCTGTCTACTTTTCCAGCCTTCTTGTTTTTAGCTCTGGCTCTCTTTTGTGCTTCTATTGTTGGATGGATTGGAGGAAACAAAATTAAATGGTACATGCCTATAATCCAAGCACTCCGGAAGGCTGAGGCAGGAGAATCACATGTTTGAGCCCAGCCTGGACAACTTAGTGACTTAGTGAGACCTTCTCTCAAAAGAGATGGAGGGAGCAGAAAGATGGGGGGATGAAAAAAGGAATTAAAATGTGTTATGTACATGTACCAACTCCACAAGGAAAGTAAAAATTGTGTACTACAAACATGTACTACTACATATATACATACATATGCACAGATCTGGGAATGTAGCTCAGTGCAAAGTCCCTGAGTTCAATCCGCAGTACCACAAAAAAAAAAAAAAAAAAGCTCTGAGTCCTACCCTCTCACTCTGGAACCTCAACTTGGCAATGTCTCTTTCTGCTTCATCTGCCTGCTAAAGGGAGTTGAGGACTCTAAAAGGACTCATTTGCTGGGATCAAGGAATACAAAAGCAAACTGGCCATGGACTATAATAGGTGGAGAAGGAGAAGGGGAGCAGACTAATGACTGGAGAGGTGAGGGCCAGCAGCACAAACATGCTGATTACTTTTAATCAAACTTGGCTAATCTTTTGCACAGATGTAGGTGAGAACATCAGAGGAAAGAAGAAAGAGTTTGGGGAGAGCAAAGTTGCTAAATGATGGCTCTGTGTAGCATCTTCATGGTTCGGTGCTTTATACCTTAGCCTTCTTTGGCCCTCACAATTACCTTGAGAGCTAAGGACATGAGGCACCTGTGTGGTCCCCATGTCCCAGGGGCTCAGCCCAGTCAAATATTCCCCTTCCCTCACTAGGTTAATGAATGGTGGAGTAAGGATGCTAAGCTAGTCTCCGCACCTAAAGATGAAGCTGATTCTGGTATTCACATATAAAGGCATCAGCCCTAAATTCATTTAACAAACAAAAAAAAGCAAAGAACCTGAACAAATACAAAAGATCTAAAAGAAAATTCCAGATTTCTCTGTCCCATAAAAGGTAGCTGTCTTAGTCATTTTTCTTATCAATGAGACAGAGTATGTGACACCTACAATTTAAAGAAGGACAGGTTTATTAGACTTGCATTTCAGTCCATGGTGGGCCAGCTCCAAGAAGAAGCAGCACAGCATAGAAGCATGGCAGAGGAAAGGCTGCTCATGTCAGGGTGGTCAGGAAGCAGAGCGAAGGGAAGAGCCAGGAAAGGAGATATTATCTTCCAGGTCAGGCCCTCACAGACCCACCTCTTTCATCCAGGCCCCACATCCTAATAGCAAGTCAGCTATAACACACCCTTAATCCAATCACCTTCCAAACACATGAGGCTTTAAGGACCATTTTAGATCTAAATCATAACAGTAGTGAAACCCCTTATTCCAAATTAGTTGCACCTACTTCCTCCAGAGTTCTCCACATGCAGCACACATGCATTGGCTACATCACTGAATACATTAAGTGAAATAGGACATGGGGAGAGGATGTATGTCTCACATGAACTTGGCCATGAGTATTTCACTCCTAAATCCTTTCATGTCCATATGTGTACATCTTTATTGATCTGCTTGCACCCTTGGAGGCTAATTGGTAGGTATTCGGCTGTTATTTTCATATTTCAAGAAAATAATAAAGTATGTAGGAAATATTGATGAAATTTATTCTTAGTCCCTGGGAAAACTGCAGTTAGGTCAGTCTTTCCAAGTATCCCCTTTACACTGGATTCCAACAGTTTATTTCCTCATTCACCAGAAATTATGTAATCTATGGTAGTGTTAAACAGAATTATCATGTAATAATATTAATGTCTCACATATCTTGCATACTTACCGGTGCTGTGCTGTGTTTTGTTAGTATTACCTCATCTAACAGAATTACTGTCAAATATTTTAGATAATGAAACTGATGATCAGAAAGGTTAGGCACAAATTCCTGATCATACAGCTCTCCTGTCTGGGGAATGGGATTCAAGTCTTAGTTCAGTTGATTCTGGAGCCATACACTCAACCACTAGACTAATATTCTACAGCATTGGCCCAGCATGCCAGAGGAGAACGTCAGCAGCTCCCCACCCTCTGGTAGGCTGCCCCTTCCACACAGCCAGTGGAGAAGCCCAGCTGCACAGGCACTGACACAGCAGTGTTCGTGCCTGCACACACACACCCTGCCCCCGTGAACAAAAGACAGAGGGCCTCTCTGAGGTTCCTAGATAAAAATTGAAGCCCACTGGAAAAATGAAAAGAATCTGCCATAAATACACATCACATCATCAAAGTTGGTAAGTTGGAGGGACCAGCACCTCACATCAGAACCTAGTCTAACTTCAGGGGAAAGATACCTGGAATCTGCAGTAGAAACTTGCAGAGTTCAATCCAGCAGGAGGTCAGAGATCTCAACGTGTGCATTGCAGCCAAATATCAGCCTGTTCCTCATGAGACAGCTGCTGATTTGCTGAGACTAATTAGCTTAGACGTGCACACTCCTACCCAAAATATCTATTGTGTCAACAGGGGCATACCCTGAAGGAGGCCCTCTATTTCTATTTTCAAAGTAATATTTTTCTCTTATATCCAATCATTTTTAAAAGTTTTATTTATTCATTTTCTTTTCTCAAATTTTTTCCTTTATTAATGTTTTTTCTCCTCTCTCTCTCTCTCTCTCTGTCTCTCTCTCTGTCTCTCTCTCTCTGTGTCTCTCTCTCTGTCTCTCTCTCTAAGCTTTAGATTACAATAAATAAAATGCTCTTCTGTGTTTTAAGGATGTTGTACCCATTTATGCTGCTTTGAATAAGCATCACAATTCATTTTGTGAGAAAACCAAGATGAATAGAATTTCAAGCACCATTTTTTATGCCTTGGGTTTTGCAGGTTTTAATATGTTAAATTATTGATAAAATGTAATTATTGCATTTTCTATAGCTTGGGAAAATTTATGATATATTTAAATGTTCCTATTTGAAGACTAGTATCTAAACTTGAATCAAACTCAAGGAAATGAAATCTATGGGTTAGGGGGCAAATAGATTCATTGTTTTGTTTTCATTTAGATTTTTCAAGAAAGTCCTAAAGACATGGCAACTTTCAAAAGCATGTGCGTTTCTCTTTCTTTTTCCTTCCTTGTCGAAATGCAGTTTAAAACTTCAATGTTTTAACCACCTCTTCTAAACACTGATCTAATTAAAGCAAACAATATCAATATGACTGACCAAAAGCCCTAATAATCGAATGTGTATTTACATTTTGAAGATGTACTTGTTCACTCAAGTGGCTCTCACGGGTCACTGGACTCGATAAACCTCCTTCCCAGTGTAGACCAGTGACCCTTTTAGGCATGAATATTCTAGAAACAGTAACTTCATTTTATTATTCCAGTTGTTTAGGCTGGTGCCAAATACAATCAAGAAAAAAGAACAAGACAGACATTGGTGTCCTGGATTATTTGATCACCTGAGGAGGTGTGAAGAACATCTTATGGTCTGGAACAAATGAGATTTAATCCTCTGAGTGCGATCTTGGAAATTCAAACATTGCAGGTCCACGTGAAGAACAAGCACTGACCAACAAATTACACACCTTGGAAAGAGACCATCACCCCACTGGCTTAGAACTATGAGTATCCTGAGTTAGTAATTCAGCATCACTACTGATATTTCAACAACATAAAAATAATGAGTGCAAGCTACCCATACTTGAAAAACACACAGCAGAAGCCACCTAATTTCATATTTAATATTTTTCTTGCATTAGGCCTTTTCTAGTGCCCAGCTCTTTCTACTGATGTTATAGACACTATCACCCTAAACCAAACATCTTTAGCCATAATGTTTCCACATTATCTTTCAAGCACTGCACACTTCTCTGAGCACCAAGGGAGAGGGCCACAATTAGATAACATTTTAAAACAAAGTAAAGGTTTTACCAAGGTGGAGGTGATGTTCTAGTTATTGCTTGTTGGGCACAAGTTTCCTTAGTTCTGCAGTGTTTAAGTTCTTAGTGATGCTCTCCCCTCTCCCCGAGATATCTTCTTGGCTTAAAAGCATAGGCAGCCTAGAAGAAAACCAACCTAACTTTTTCTAAAATAGTCACATGAAAGAAGCACTGTTTACCCAGTCCTCAAAGAGAATCAGCTATATGTTAAGACAGAGCCCTAAGAAACAGAATGGTGGGAAATGTATTGGTACTAAAGCAGTGGCACATAAGATGAATTGGCATTGTGCTCTGGTTGTTAATGGCAGCCTCACTACTCAATTTCTTTCTCCTTTACCAATCTCCTTAGGCTAGAGAAAGGGTTCTTTCCAAACTATCAGCATTAATCCTCTCTGGGAATTTATTAGAAGCAGAAAATTCTGGGTCTCATCTCAGATGAATTGAATCAAGAACTCAGGCTGCAGTCCAGCAGTATGTGTTTTAAGGGCCTCTCCAAGTGGTCTGAATGCTCTCCAAATTTTGAGAAACATTGCTTTAAAGCATCACCCAACTGTCCTCATTTTTCTTCAAGCTATAGTGGACCATACCAATTAATAATTCTGTTCCCTATCTCAAATTAGGTACTGTCTAGTCTTTGGGGAGGGGCCTTGAATCCACAGGTGAGATACACTATAGAGGTTAATATTCAGGGCACAGAACCAGTAACAAATATTTACTCCCCTTTTAGGGGTTTCTATATAAAAAAAATAAGCCACAGTCTTTAATACCAAGCCAGCTTACATCATTGCTATTGGAGAGTAAAACAAAGCAAAATAAATTTGCATTAGGTTAGACCCATTATAAATATGTTCTTTTAAAAAATTAAATAGCCACTCTCTTATTTCTACTCAGATCCCAGTTTAACAAATGACCTTGATTTTAGCACCTCTGCCATGATGACATGACAAGTTAATTCATTTATTCCTCCAAATATTTTCTGAGTATCTGAGAATCTGACCAGTAAAGACTGTTTTACTTATTGGCGTTTCCTTCCTTTCTCTCTCTCCTTAGTTTCTAACTGCACTCACTGCTCAGTCAGCAAATTGTCCCATTCCTAGAGCACTCCAATCGACACAGAGAGATCTTTTGGCATGAAATTAATGAGGAAAGGCCAGCTAGAAAGGGCAAGGAAAACAGAACTCAGAGAGAATGGGGAACTTCAATTAAGGAAGAAAAGACCCAAAGTACAAAGGAAGGCATAAGCCTTCCACAAAGACCTTTGGTTCCAGCTTCAGGTAACCCTTCAGCTCAGTATCCTGAATTAGAATCATCACTAAACTGAGCTAAAGATTATTTCAATTGCTTAAAATCCATTCCCAAGCAACTTTCTTCCATGTCCAGAAAAGCATGTATTGGTTGAGATTACTATGAACTAAATAGGTTTCCTTTCCTCCATTTCTTACTTTCTAGGTCACTCCTATCTTTCCCCAATATATTTCTAAAAATTGCTTTGGTATTTTTGGATTGGGCTTGTTGTTCCAATGGATCCTATCCAAATTTTCTATGAGTACTTTGAAAGAAAAAGGGATGGTCCAAGAGGAAGAGTTTGGATTGATCTAGAGAATTACTGACACATTATTGTGACATTTTGATCTGGGTAATATCTGAGAAGACAGTATTCCCTGACACAAAAATAGGGCTTTTTACCTTTACTGAAGGTTGTTTTCAAATAGTTGATTAAGTCTCAGGAGGAAAATGGTGGGATCGATGATTTTTTAAAATTTTTCCTTTGACAAAAAAGTAGAATATTCATAATAAAAATAATTTTCAAGTGTCAGTTATTAAAAACATTGTATCCTTAGTAAAATAATTAAGAAATGAACAGTGCGGCCCCGGGTTTTAGCTCAGTGCTTCTGCTGCCTACCTCGCAAGCACAAGGTCCTGCGTTCAATCCCCAATGCAAAAAAAAAAAAAAAAGAGAGAGAGAGAGAAAGGAACAATGCAACAGATTTCTATATATGTTCTTCTTCCTTTTCAGCCTTCCAAATAAAAGGACTTTGTGGTTGTTTTTGACTCTGTATGTTCCTGAAATGATCAGAACACCTACTAATTTTATAATCCTCTCTCATCTTTTCCCCACTGGACCTAAATGTTGAGAAGAAGTTTTGTTACCCTTACATCTAGAATGTTCATTTTTATTCTCCACTTCTTCAGTAGGCAACTCCCAAAGAAATGTATACAAAGTAAGACAGAAACAGTAGAGAAACTCCCCTGAAAGAGTGTCCAGCAGATACAGTCATGCAAACCTCTTTATTTTCTCTTTTGTGTAAATAATCAAATATTTTACAAAGACAAAAACCTATCATTTGGCTGAATGACATTGATGTCATTTGGTCAAATGACATAATCAGAGAGGAATGTGTCTGTATAATGTGTGGTTAGACATTAATCAGTACTTTAATTTTTCTTTCACAAAAATCAAATACATAGGTTATTTGATTATTCTTTGACATTGTATGAGTTAAATATTATGTTACTCCACAAAAATTACTTACTATAGTACCTATTACAAGGTAGTGTTTGTAACTATTGATAAGCATTTCTGGAGAGCTTGTTATATGCAGACTCAGTATCTTGTTTCCTGGGCACAATGATTCATAAGCAGAGATGGATATTTTTCCTCTCAGATTCCTGCCTCTGACTATGAAATCATTCTCACATCAAGCATCTCTGGCTTCTTCCTTCCTCTACCTTCACCCTTCTCACTACTGCTAATGAGACAAGTAATCTAAAAGCTTGCTTGTACATCTACAATGTGCTTTTAAATCCATCTCTAGAGCTCTGCTCAACACTATGACCTCCCCTGGGCCCACTGCAGGAAAATATGCACCTGTGGAAACATAAACCATTTGCTTTCATAGAAAAACACATGAATCAAATGTAGCTGGCCCACAGCACAATCTGCCACTCTCTAGATCTTTCTCTGTACTAATGCCAAACACTGTCATCATATTGCTTTGCTAAAAAGAGTACATTTATTAAAAGCTATTCCCAAAATAACTCTTGCACCAATAAGGACCTTCAAGATTAAAATCATCCTAGTACTTCCTATAGAGATCTCTCACTAGGACCTTCCCTGATACTCTCTCACCCCTTTTCCTCCTTAGCAGGAATCCCTGTGTTCTTTTTGCCTTCCCTTGTACTTTTATATTACACCTAATAGTGGTGTAATATATGAGCAGTAATAAATAAATGGTTTTCAGGTAGATCTTCTTTGTATTCAATGACAAACAAGTGGTACTGATGCTGGCAAACTGAGTAAGCATTGGAAATATTTATTTAACCTGCCGTCTACCCATAAAGAGTCCATGAGTCCATAGTGGTACTTTCCTAAGTTCATCATTATATGCAAAATTTAGAAAATACTTTGGCCAGTTATCTAATTAAGATAAAAAAACACACAATTTTAGAATACATGTGACTTTGGAGATCTAGTACAAGTCCCCTAGTTTAACAGATGATGAATCTGAAGTCTCAGGAAGTTAAGTCATACAGCTAATGAATGGCAGAAAAAAGATGCGATTCTAGTTTTGGTCCTTACCTGGTAATTGGTTTACCATGACCAATCCAGATAAAGCTTATTGAGAGTGCATTTTTTGAGAGGCTAGGGAAAGGCACTGAGAGTTGAGCTAGACTCAGAAAGAGGGAGACAATCTCCGCCCACTGCTCTCTTTCTGTTTCCAATATATGTACGCAACTAAATTAATATAAGGAGATCCTTTAGGATACTATGGATTCAGAAACTTGGCTGCCCTGGATCAGATCTTCTGCATCAGCTGAGTTATAGAGTACAACCTTTAGACCTACTATGGCTTGAATCTATGTTCCAGATGGACCTGGGATGTCAACATCTCATGACTTTAGGAAAAAAAAAGGAGGAAAGCAACACTCCTCAAAGCTTTTGCCAGGAAAGTGCTTCATCCATTCACTTACTTAATGTACATTAAGTCTGTACTAAATGTCAGGAGCTGAGTACTATGAATACAAGATGAATGAGATAGAATCCCTACTCTCAGAGTGTTCAATGAAGTTTCTGTTATCTCCTACCAATAACTCTTTAGCGGACCCAGTATAACACACACACACACACACACACACACACACACACACACACACACACACTGCATTAAAACTACAAATAGCCCTGAACTAACTGCCCTGATCCCTGAACTTTCATTCTTATGGTGAATGTCATTTAGGCATCTGTATATCTCTTTCCTTCATCCTCAAACCAAATGTAACTGTGTCTGAAAGATTTGAAGGTTTGTGGGTTGTGTCTGCCAAGGCCATGAGAGGAGCTTCAAAGATGAGGAGACTATGATCAGTAAAAGATTTCAGGAAGAAAAAAAGACAACTTTATTCCCTTAACAAACATTCTCCTACAGATAGAAAGACTGGTAGATTCTCACATAACTATGAATTATTGCTTCTCTTCAGGTGTCAGTGTGTGACTCGGGAAAGCTCACAAATTAGTTCTATATTCACAGCACCCACAGACAGAGGTTGAAGAAAATTCACAATATTAAGCAATTCATATTACTCTTAACTTTACCTTTATGTAGCTCTAGACATAATGTCTAGGGAGCAATAAAAATTCTACACATTGGTAACAGATAAAAACCTTCAATTTTAGAATTATTTATATATTATTTATATATGTATAAAAATGTTACATATATGTTAAAAATTTTAAAACAAGTTTTAAATGACAGCTTTATTTAGAAATGCTTATGTATCAATTACAGTGTATATATTAAATCTTACTTTTAATAGTTCTTTGTTATTTTAGGAGAAATATACCTTTTAATACATATATAATAAACATATATGATACGTATATTATATATAATACACATATAACATATATAATAAATAATACATATATAATATACATATGTACATATATACATACATAATATATACCATACATAATACATATATTATA
>NW_022900914.1:33849892-33910086 GCF_012274545.1 Fukomys damarensis | reverse complement strand
GTAACAGATAAAAACCTTCAATTTTAGAATTATTTATATATTATTTATATATGTATAAAAATGTTACATATATGTTAAAAATTTTAAAACAAGTTTTAAATGACAGCTTTATTTAGAAATGCTTATGTATCAATTACAGTGTATATATTAAATCTTACTTTTAATAGTTCTTTGTTATTTTAGGAGAAATATACCTTTTAATACATATATAATAAACATATATGATACGTATATTATATATAATACACATATAACATATATAATAAATAATACATATATAATATACATATGTACATATATACATACATAATATATACCATACATAATACATATATTATATATATGCAATTATATTATTTTATATTATTATGATACATTATATAATTATATATAATTAGATTATATATAACAGATTATTATACTATATAACATAATTATTTAATATTTTTATTTTCACATGCAACCAATTTTTAAAAATAATATAAATTGTAGTTTGCACAGATACATTTCATTCATAATCCTTTAACTTATTTCTATAAATAATAGTTAAATTATGAAAAATATTGAGTAAACCAACATAATTAATGATTTTGCTAAAATAAAGAAAATGTATAGTATAGAATAAATATATAATAATTGATTAAATATTCATATATTTTACTAATCTAAACATCACTGGCCCATCAACACAACACCAAGTTACAAGCATGCAGGCCCCAGTCAGAGGCCCACTCAGACACCATCAGTAAGTGCACCTGGGCCCCAGCAAGTACCCCACCCAGACACCAGCAGCAGGATACACAGACCCCAGCCAGCAGCCTGCCCAAATACTATTTGTAAGTGTGTGTAGGCCCCAGCCAGAGGATCACCTGGACACCATCAGTAAGGGCATGCAAGCCCCAGCTAGAGGGTCCTAGGGATAGCAGTATAGTGTAGGGATCCAGAAATCCAGGAATTGGCACAGTGGTAAGAAGTAGAGAGAAGACCTTTCAGAGGCTTGTTGACAATTGAAGCCCACCAGCAAAACAATAAGTCACCTCAATAAAAGTGCAAAAGACTTCATGGGTTGGTGAGTTGTTGGTGTCAACACCTCCTACTAGAATCAGACTTGTCACAGAGGAAGGATGGCTCGAACCTGCAGTAGAACTGTACAAAGTTGAAACCTGAAAGAGGTCAAGAAGCTAAATTCCAGCCTTGCAGCCAGAAACCAGCCCAAACTTCAGTGGGCTGTGGCTGACTCACTGAGACCAGATGACAGATCTGTACACCACCCACATTATCAGCCATGGACAACAGAGACATGCCTTGAAGGGGACAATTTTTTCTTCTTTTCTCCTTCTTTATTCCTCACTTTTCTTGTTCCTGTTTTTGTCCTGTTTTTGTCCTGTTTTTTTCTCAATTGTTCTTATTTTTATATGAGCAAAAATACAATTTCTGGCTTTTCTCTTGCTGTCAGTTTGTTCTTTTCTTGTTTTTGTTCCTGCCTTCTGTCTTTTCCTTCTGTCTTCACCATTTTCCCAAAGTTCACATGATTTCCCTATATCCTCTAACCTTACCCCTACTATCGCCTCTCCTTCTATTTTCCTACATACCCCCCAACTCCTTCTAAATCTCAGGAGGGATTTTGCTATGTTGAAGGGCTTATTTACTGAAAATATATTTCTGGTTGGTTCTAGATTTTGATGTATAACCATAAGTCTAATTCATGCAGTCAAAGGTGGCAGATTAAGAGTTACCACAGTTTGTCATTTTCTAGGTAGTGTATAATGCTATTGTTGATGCTGACTGTATTATTTTGGCCACAGGGACATGACTGTTCTAGTCAATTGTCCTTCCTGGTATACCACGACAGAGATTAACTAACGGCCATTACAAACTCAAAACCCAGAAGCCAAATAAAACTGGAAGACAATCCAAGAAATAGCCAATCCCTAAAGGTTCTAAATACTAGCAATGGAGACACTGGCAATAAGTATTTTACAAGCAGCAACACTGGAATTGAATAAAAAACATCAATTAAAACAACAACAACAACAACAAAACTAGAAATGGAGAGACACTTAAAAAAAAGACTCAAAACCAGACTTCCAAATCACCAAGGCAACTTCAAGAGGCAATGAGATGAGACAATCTGAAACTCAACTACCTGGCTCCCTGAACTGGGAAAGAAAGAGGATCTGGAAAAAATAAAATCAAAACCAATTTCTCAGATAACAGCAGAGATGGGGTACATAATGAAGGACATAATTAATAACTAGAGCAGACACAGATAATGAAATAGAGAAACTCAGGAACATGATGAAATCCCAGCACAGAAAACAAATGTAATCCATAAAACAGACACAAACAGATATCCAGGAGATTAGAAACTCCACTGAAATTTATGCAGCAGAAAGAACAAATGCGAAGACAGAATATCAGATAAATAAAACGATTTCAATTAGTGATCAGAAAAAGAAAAATTTATTAAAAACAGTAAGTGACCACAAGAAATCAATCCAGCAGCTGCTAGATGATACAAAGAAGAATAACATAAGACTGATTGAAGTTGATGAAGAATCAGGAGATAGTATGAATGACATAACAAAATTGTTCACATCATTAATGGCAGAAATCTTCCCAAGCAGGGGAAAATAATAAGTGAGGCATATAGTTATCCAACTAGCTGGGATCAAAAATAACCTATACCTAGGCACATAGTAGTCAAGATTCCATAAATTCAACAGAAGAACAAAAGACTACAAGCATTTAGAGAAAAAAAACAACTCAAATACAAAGGAAAGCCCATCAGAATTACAGCAGACTTCTCAACACAAACTCTTAAGTCAAGAAGATTCCAGAGTGAAGTATTTCAAATCCTAAAAGAAAACAACCTCCAACCCAGATTGACATACCCTGCAAAACTATCTTTCAAAATTGATGGAGAAATAAGATGCTTTCATGACAAAGACTACCTGAGCAACTTCATGGATACCAAACCATCACTCCAAAAAACTTTAAACAATATGCTCTGAAAAGACAATGAGGATCATAACCTCAGGAAGCCCAGCAGAATGAATCTATCAGGCAAGAAAAGAAATTAAACACAAAGGGGGAGAATCCAACAACAGGAAAGCTCATGACAAGGATAACAGTTATAACCATCAATGTTAATGGTCTCAATTCAATCAAAAGGAACAGACTGGCAAAATGGATCAAAAGCAAGATCCAACAAAATGTTGCATATGAGAAACAAAATTCAAAAAGAAACCCATAGACTGAAAGTTAAAGGGTGGAAAACAAAACTCCATATGACAGGAACCCCCAAAAAGCAGGAGTAGCTATCATATTTGCAGATAAAATGGATTTCAACACTAATTAAGAGGGACAAAGAAGAACACTACATCCTTGTGAAAGGAACAATTCTAGAGGAAGAGATGAGGATCATAAATATGTATGCACCAAATACTAGTGCACCCCACTCTATAAAACAAATACTAACACACATGAAAAATCAAATAAAATAGTAGTGGGGGACCTCAATACCCCATTGTCACAAAGAGATAAACTAGACAAAAATAAACAAGAAAATATTAGAACAAATGGATTTAATAGATGTTTACAGAGTGTTCCACTGCACAAAATCAGAATACACATTCTTTGGAGAATGACCCAGCTGCACATGGGTCATTCTCCAAAAAAAGACCACATACTTGCTCCTAGAACATGTTTAATTGAATGCAAAGAAACTGAAGTTATTCCATATATATTATCATGTATGCAATGAAATTAGAGATCAATAGCAAATGAAACCACAAGAACTTCATAAACACATGGAAATTGAACAACATCCTCCTGAACAACCAATGGATCACAAAGGAAATTAAAGAAGAAATAAGATAGTTTCTACAGTTAAACAACAATTCCAATTCAACATATCAGAATTTATGGAACACAATAAAAGCAGTCTTACAATGGAAATTCATAGCAATTAATGCTCATATTAGGAAAATATAGCAATCGCAAATAAACAACCTAATGCTGAACTTCAAGCTTCTAAAACAGAAGAGCAAGACAATCCCAAATCACATACAAGGGAGGAAATTATAAAATAAGAGCAGAAATCAATGCAATGGAGACTATAGAATGATACAAAAAAATGAAACAAAGAGCTGGTTTCTTTAAGAGAATAAACAAAAGTGCCAAACCCTTAGCAACATTATCAGAAAAGAACAGAAAGTCCCAAATCCATGCAATTAGGAATGAAAACATTGAAAGTATAGCAGACCCAGCAGAAATCCAAAGGATCGTCAATATCTACCATAAGAACCTATATGCCAATAAGATGGAAAACATGGAGGAAATGGACAGATTTCTATATACATATGAATTACCAAAGTGGAACAAAGAAGACTGAAAAGTTCTAAATAACCCAATATTAATGAATGAAATTGAAAATGTAATTAAAAACTTATCAAGGAAGAAAAGCCTGGGTCTTCATGGCTTCACTGCTGAATTCTACAAGACATTTAAAGAAAAACCTATTGCCACTACTGTTTAAACTCTTCAAAGAAGTTGAAAGGGAGGCATTACTCCCAAATTCATTTCTGGAAACAAGCAACACCTTGATCATAAAAGAAAGAAAGGGAAAGACTCAACCAAAGAAGAGAACCATAGGCCAAACTCCCAAATGGACATAGCAAAAATTCTCAATAAGACACTAGTAAACAGAATGCAGATCATCAGGAAGATCATATACTCTGGGATCATATACAAGTGGGATTGCAGGGTTGCAGGGATGAATCAACATACAACAATCAGTAAGTAATACACTATATTACCAGAGCCAAGGACAAAAACCATATGACCATCTCAATAGATGCATAAAATGTGTTCAACAAAATCCAATATGTATTCATGATAAAAACCCAACAGAAAATTGGAATAGATAGTGTTATCTCAATCTGATAAAAGCCATCTATGAAAAACCAACAACCAGCATTATTGTAAGTCCTCAAAAACTGAAATTATTCATGCTAAAATTAGGAACAATACTAGGATGTCCACTATCACCACTCCTGTTCAATATAGTTCTAGAAACATTAGCCACAGCAATTAGTCAAAGAATGAAATAAAAAGATTAGATAGGAAATGAAGTTAAATTGTCATTATTTGCAGATCACATTATACTCAACATAGAAGACCCCAAGGACTCCACCAAAAGTCTTTTAGAATTAAAAAGAAAATTCAGTAGAATATCTGGATACAAGATCAACACAAAAATTAATAGCCTTCCTGTACACCAAAAACAGACTCACTGAGTGAAGAACTAGAGAAAAAACTCTCTTCACAATAGCACCCCAAAAAATGAAACACATATAAATCAATCTATCAAAAGTAATATAAGACCTCTGCTCTGAAAACTACAACACTTTTTAAAAAGATATCAAAGAGGATATCAGAAAATGGAAAGACATCCCTTGCTCCTGGATAGGAAAAACCAAGAGTGAAAATAGCCATACTTCCAAAACTGCTATATAGATTCAATGCAATCCCAAATGAAATTCCAACAGGATACTTCACAGAGCTTGAGAAAACAATTCAAAAATTCATTTGAAAGAAGAAACCTGGACCAGCAAGAGCAATTCCAGTCAACAAAGACAAGGTAGGGGGATCACAATCTCCAACTTGAAACTATATTACAAAGCTATTGTGATAACAACAGCATGGAACTGGCAAAGAAACAGACCTGAGGATCAATGGAACAGATTAGAAGATGCAGAAACAACTCCAGACACATTCAGCCACCTCATCTTTGACAAAGGAGCCAAACACCCTCACTGGAGGAAAGACACCTCTTTAATAAATGGAGCTGGAAAAATTGGATTTCACCTTGCCAAAGATTAAAACTAGACCTATATATCTCACCATGTATTAAACAAAAGTAGAAATGGTTTAAAGATCTAAATATTAAAACAGAAACACTCAACTGGCTAGAAGAGAAGTTAGGTAGAACTCTTGACATTGGTGTAGGAAAATATCTAAATAGATGCTATTAAAGTCTGGTAAATTTCCTCTCCTTAGTAATTTTTAGTTATTTAGTTATTTTAATTATTTTGCTTAAAATTTCTCTTTGGGTAGCCTGTGAGTGTCTTTCTTCTTATCTTACCACTTTTCACATTATAGAACAAAGTCGTGTATTATCAGACACCCATTGATCTTAAGAAAATTTAGATGAACAAGAGAAGATGAAGATACTGACAGCATAAGCAAGAAAGGAGCTCTATTTAAATACTACAGCTGCATCACCCCTATCTCTGTCCTACTCCAAGAGGACACGTCTGAGTGAACCCAGGTTGGGAGCCACAAATTCCCCAAGTCCCATGAATCAAGTATGATTCCAGTACTTTAAGGACAAATGCAGACCCATCCAAGACCTAACTGAAAAGGCAGCATTCTTTCCCAAAGTTACAGGGAAATGATTCATCCTCTGGGTTTTGAAGGCAGCATGTTGGTCTCCAGAGTTATCCTCATTAGCTTTTTTTTTCAAATGTAACTCTGACTGGTTTTGACTTTCACTTCATAAACCCATCTTAGAAGTAAATCTTTCTGTATGGTATGAACTGTAAATAGACATTCGGCCCTATTCTTAGTGAATATTATATCATTCATCCTTTGTATCCTTCATAGCTCTAACAGTGTCTTGATCAAAGGGATTTGAAAAAACTGAAAAGGAATAAAGAAATAAGTTTCCAAGAATTGGAAAATGTCTGGTAGCTTCTGTGAAGCCCCTACATGCTTGCTACTATATTGATAGTAGCTATTTCTCAAACATTACTACTACTGCAGTTCTCCAAGTATGGTACCCAGCTCACCTGCTTCACACTTAGGAGATGTAGTAGGTCCTACCATATGTCTGTTGGATCAGTATATCTGGGAATGAGCCCCCAGAATCTGTATTTCCTCATGCTCCCCAGGAGTTCTTGTGCATTCTGAGATTAAAGAACAAATGTATACGTGGTTCTCAATAGTGCTGTATTGAAGTTTCATCTAGAGAGATTTTTTAAGACATAATAATACTATCCCACCCCAGTTTAACACATCAGGAACTCTAGGAATGCCCCTTGTCATCTTGTGTTTGTAAGCTCTGCAGATAATTATAATGAGCACCACAGCTCATTCTAAAACCTCTGTTACAGAGGCTTCCTTCTTCCACTTTAGCCCACTCACAATCTGCAGTATCAGCTACATTTGGCAAACAGTAGATACTAGGGAAGAAGTGGGGAGGATCAAGGAAAACAAAACAACATACAAATGTCAGTCTGTGGGAAAGCAAAACTGGGCAAACTGCCTCACAGCATGGGCTTTCAAAACCAGTCAGTATCAAAGTCAAAGTAACTGGCTCTCATCAGGCCAGAAAGAGAGTGACATTTGACGAAGGTGACATGAAGAGGCTCTTTGCTATCTTGTCTGTTTAATATTCTTAATTTAGGTTGAATTCATTTCACTATTCTTTGGACTGATCCATGGTACCCCTCCCTGGAATTAGAAGAGGATAAATTAATCCTTTCTTTTAAAGAACGAGTGTTAGGCTGTTCCCCAAAAGCAATTATATCTATTTTACATAAGCCATGTAGATAAAACTCTATCTATTGTCTGTGATAAGCCTCCCAATAACCCTGCTCTGTAAACAGGAAAAGTACTGTTGTCCCCATGTTAGAGGCAGCAAAACTGAATGGAACTGTTAAGACGCTGTCCAGAGTCACATACTAAAAACCAGATGCTCTGACCCAAATCTAGAATTTTCTCATTCAATTTAAATTCTCAATATTTCCCTTAAAAATGAAAACATTCAGATTATATGGAAAAACATCACCCATTTGCATTTCTCTTATGATTTTATTTTCTTCTTTATATTTTTTAATCACTTAAGAGTCTATCTACTTTACTATTCTATTCAAAAGGGATAGGATAAGTCTGATTCACTTTATATTCCCATGATACCCAGCTCTGAAAAAAAGGCAGGTAGTCAATAAATGTTTCTTGGATAATTAAATGAAAATACAAAATAATACAAATTTAAAATTTCAAGTTGTAAAACTTACAACCCCAGAGCAAACATAGCCTTGCCAATAATCACAAATTGACATGTTATTTTCTTGAACATACCTACCTCTGTGTCCCTCCTATAGTGGCATTACTAACAATAACTAGTCTTGTTGCCAGTCAAAATTTTAAACACAGATGAAAATTGAATAGTGGATTAAGAAGTCAGTATTTTAAACTTGACAAGGTAGCCTACACCTGATAACTGACAGAGCCAGGCCAGCCTATGCTTTATGATTTCGAGGTCAGCCTGAACTATATAGTTAAATCTTGACTCAAAAAAGGAGAGGAAAAAAAGAAAGAAATAGGGGAGGAGGAAGGAAGGAAGGAAGGGAGGGAGGAAGGAAAAGAGAGAGAATTTAATTATAGATAAAGAGTTCTTTTTTTTTAAGTGGAGAGGCAGATAGACCATAGATACATCTCTATGCTAGAAAAAACAAATGAACAACAACAACAAAACCCAATTAGTATACATCTTCTAAATATGGCTAAAAATTTTTAAAATGATTTCAAGAACAAGGAGAATGGGAACTCTTACATAATAGTCATGGCAGTAGAAATTAATATGATCACTTTGGAAAAGAATCTATCAAATTGATTCAATATATATTGTCACCAAAGGACAAGTACAAAAATGTTCTGTAGTTGTAAGAGCTAAAGTCAAAATAACCCTCATGTCCATCAACAATTGAGAGAATATATTGTGGTACACTCATAACCCACAATAAAAATGAACTATATGCACAAATACACAACAAACATAGATGAGTTTTATAAACATAATTTTGACTGGAAGAAATGAAAAATAAAAAATGCTGTACCATATTAATCCCTTTACCTCTTGATGGACATATTGGCCACTGCCAAGATCTACCTATTGTGAACTGTGCTGCTATAATATGGGTGTGCATGTATCACTGTAATATGATGTCTTTAATTCTTTCAGTAAGATACCCAGGAGGGGAATAGCTGGGTCAAATGTATTTCTTATTCTAGTTTTTTGCAGACTCTCCATACTGATTTCCATAATGGTTGTACAAGTTTACATTTCCAACAACAATAAGAATGATCCACTAGCATTTGTTGTCTGGTTTCTTGATAGCTGTTCTTTCTAGAGTGAGATAGAATCTCAGTGTTGTTTTAGTTTGCATTTCTCTAAAGGCCAATGATGTTCAGCATTTTTTCAAATATTAGCCATTTATATTTCTTCTGAGAAGTATCTGTGCATTTCTGTTGCTCTTTTTTGATTGGCTCTTTTATTTTTGTGGGTCTAATTTTTATGAGTTATTTATCTATTTCAAATATCAATCCTGTGACTGAGAAGTAAGTGGCAAAAATATTTTCCCATCCTGTAGGTTACGGCTTCACTCTGGCAGTTGATTGCTTTATTGTGCAGATTTAATTTGATATTATGCCATTTGTTGACTCTTTGGTGTTCTCTTGTGCAACTGGGCTTCTATTCAGAAAGTTCTTGACTACACCTGTGTCTTCAAGAATTTCACCAGTTTTATCTTCCAGCATTAAGTGTTTCTGTTTTGATATTTGGATCTTTATCCAATTTGATTTTACTTTAGAATACAGTCAGAGATTGTTTCTGCATCCTCTATTCTGTTCCACTGATAAACATGTTTGTTTCTTTGCCAACACCATGAGTTTTTATCACTGTAGTATTAGGGTATGACTTAAAAGTCCACAATTAATTCCTCCTGCCTTGCTATTGCCTGCTATGTGGAAGGAGTTCCCTTTGAGCAAAATCCTACACTGTTTTTGTGGTTCACTAAAGCCATGGGCTCCACTGCCCTTTCTTCCTGGATCTCCCAGCCTGGGCACTTACATTGCTTCTAGAAAGCCCAGTTCCTTGTCATGAGCTGTGAAAGCCAGGGAGAGAGTCAAAATTGTTTCCTTCTTTTCTCTGCATTATCGACTGTCTTTCCAACTTCTCTATCACTTCTAACTTTTCCTGTAAGTTATTTCCTGGTTCCTGGAAACCTGTTTCTCTTTTCTTCCACAAGTTGTTACTTTCCAGTATCTGAATTCTGGATTTCAGAGAGGCTTAAATTTACTACTGCTTACCACTCCTCCATTTTCTTTCTCCCACAATTTTATTTACGTTAAACTTAAAAGTTAACTTTAGAAAAGAATTGGCACCAATTAAGTAATGGTGCACTGACTAAAAACAAGCTGCTACTTGACAGTCAGTATTCTTCCACAAATGGGAGACTTTGACAGTGTTTCACATCTGGTCAGAATTCAGATGTATGTGGGGTGTTCATTGGTTTAGAAGTTTTATAAATGCACATCTTAGATTCAGTAAGGTTTTACCTATTACACAGAGTCTGTTAATGCTGTCCACATTCAGTCTTCTCACTACTTACGCTCACCCACCCACCAAACACTCCTCAGGTTATGGACCATGTCTCTTTAATTTTAGCTCAGGTTGACCCACGGTAAGTACTTAGTTAATTGTTAAGACTTTGAGATCTTTAAAGGCATGCATAATATCTCTATCTGCAGAAACACTTGGTCCTCTCTTTCTACCAGGCCAAGAAAGATGTACATGTTATAATGAGTCACTTCGACAACACTGTGGGTGCTGACTCCCGAACATCCTTTTCCCTTTATTGCTGCTATCCTCCGAACAGCCACTGCCCATGATTCCTAAATAGTTATCTCAGATTTTCCAGACCACACAGCATCTTCACAATAAAAAAGAGCTTCTTCTAGGAACACAATCTAGCAGTTCTTGAAGCCACCTTTACTTCTTGCTCCTAAACATAAACTTTATCTCCTTACAGCCCAAGTCATCATTTTCATCTTTCTGAAAGTCTAACTTTCATACATGATTCCAACATTGTCTGTTATAGAAAGCCATTTTTGTACATGGGGGTAGAAAAGACAACCTCTTCAACAAATCTGAAACTCCATCTAGAAACTGGCCAGCATTAACACTGGCTCCTTTTCAAACACAGACCATACAGCATTTTCACAGTGGAAGAAGAACTCTTCCAAGAACACAAAGAGCATCTCCTTACTTGAGCAGTTACTGAAGCCACCTTCCTTCGATTTCTTGATCCCAACCATAAACTTCACCTCCTCTTTAAGCTCCTCATTCCATGAACCCGGTAAACTCACATGATGTATTTAGTTGTCCTGTGAGCTTACAGGAACTCTATTTGCTTCAGAGACAACAGAGTCCACAGACACTGAATCTCCTTTGATGGTGAAGTAAGGTTTCCTTCTCAGTACTTACGATAATGATACCAGCATGAGGCCAGTGTAAAAAATGCAATATTTAAGTTCTATTAATTTCACATGTTGTCATAATTCTCAGTAGGTTATGAGATTACATACACAGAAAGCATGCTTCAAACTCAAAACAAACATAGCTCAAAGATATACTAATAAAACTTTAAAAAAAAAAACAACATATAAACTTTAAATTATTCCTCTCTAAGTTAAGGTCTGGGACAGTCTATACATTTTAGATGTGTATTTTTTATATATCAATGACTTCCCAGAATATAAAGAAACTGGAGGGGGCCAGGGATTTAGCTCAGTGGTTCTGCTGCCTGCCCTGCAAGCACAAGGACACAAGTTCGATCTCCGGTACCAAAAATAAAAAGAAACGGGAGGGCTCTAATTCAATATATTGATCATAGTAAAACTTTTTTTTTACCTCCCTCTATAAAACCCATTCAAATAATGGTAAAGATACACAAAAGTATAGGATATGAGTAAGTCAAATATTGAGGAAATATTCTTGAAGGTCAATGGCATATGAGATTACATTGACAGAACAGAGAAAAATAACACTCATCACACAAAAGAACAAGAAAAAGCAAGAAAAGCTGTGAGGAAGTGGATGCTGTTATTCTGTGAAGAGATCCCCGGGACGGGAGACCTGGAGGGCAACATATACTGATACAGCCGGCTAAAGACTCTGTGGTGGTAGCCTAGTGCATACTGAAAAAGGCTCATGTTTCTGGTCTACTTCGAGTAGACCTGCTAAAAGAACATAGATTACTTCTCTTTTACAGATGCACTCCAGTTCTAAGTGAATATTAAGCAATGCCATAATCTTGTAAATTATATTTATTTCTTCTTGCTTCTCAAAATCAATATATAGACAAACACAAAATGCTTAATTGAAGGCTCCATTCTGAATGTAAATGATTTTAAACTTTGGCAATATACAAACTGTGGTTGAACAGATAAAGAGTAGGAGTTGGGGTGGGAGAGGAGAGATGCAAGAGAGTACAGGAGTGCTGAACTCCACAATAGTTAAGAGATATGTCTGAAGTTAATGGAACAAAAACTAAAAATAAAACACATTATTTAAATTATAGACAACTTTTTTTTCACAATTAGTAGACAAAGAAAAGCAAGAAGGTGGTGGAGATAAGCTGAACTAATCATCTTTTAAGGCAAGCCTGAGCTCACTATAGTAGAGCTTATTATAAATTTTATTTTCATGAGCATGTACTTCTGAAATTCTCATTAGCGTACTGACATTACAACAGCCCAGGTTTCCTATCTATTTTTTAATTCCCAACAAACGAATCAATGACCACACAATCACCAGAACTTGAGAGGAGAAAGAATGTCCGTGATCTTCAAATTTAAAATGAGCAGTCACCTCTTAAGTCCGAGGTGTATTGCCTTCGGGCCTGTAGAAGCAGATGCCTCTGAACTACTGTATTTTGAAATACCTGCTGGTTTGTCCTACTGGGATCACCACCTATCTCTGAATGTCATCTTCTCTCATAACCAAGCATCATAGATCTCTCAGAAGGTCTCTCTAATGAGGTATGCTGGAAAAGACTAAGAATTGCTCACTTTTGAACTATTAGAGGAAAAGAATTTGCCAGAACTTAAGCAGTGAGGATGAGACTTAGTTTCAGCTCTCCCTGAGTGTATTAGTTACAATTCCGTAGCACTCACAATTAAAAAAAAAAATCTGGATCCCAATAACAAAGATGGAAATAGAGATTACTAGATTTTAGAAATAATCCCTTCCTACTTTAGATGCCAAAGCCAAATGCTAAAGAATTAGGGAGTGGAATACAACGCTGGTAATTCACTTCCAGGTATGAGAAGCTAACACTTTTTCCTCCAAGCTCCAGCTCCTTCCAGCTCCTGAGCACAACTATGTAGCTTAACAGTGGCCCAGGATTACAGGTCACTTCACTTGGTTTACTATGTTTTGAATCACCTCACTTCTCTTGTTTAACACACAAATGCCTAGAGAAGAATAAAATGAAAACTGTAGCTGAAATGATTAAAAAACTGAGTAAAGGAAAAGATACTCATGCTTGCTATTGCCCACTCCACAAAAAAAATTAGGGTAGGGACTATAGATTTTGAAGTAATGCAGACCTGTCATGTGGTTGGTAAGGTCACTCAGACTGCAAATGTTAGACTGTAGCCCAAATTGTTGTTTTCTTAACTAAATATTGATCAGCCGTAGGAAGCATGATAATTCTCAAACCTATAGATCTTATAAATTTAAGGAATATTACCTGGCCAGAAAATTGATGATGGCACAAATTTTTTTCTACATAATAGCAAGTTTCTACTGAGGTTTACTCTAAATCTTGGGTTACAGCAAGCCCTGGGTTCAGGAAAATAAAAATGTGGATATTTTTCTGTGCAGATAAATCACACAAAAAAATGGAACAAAAATCACTAAGGCTTATTATAGAAATCACTAAGAATATTAAAAAGGAGTATCTTATTTTTTCATAAATCAGTATTGAGTAACTTATTTTTATTCTGACCATGCAGAATTAGCTTATTTTTTTCAAAAATGCATCATTGATCTTTTGCCCAATTGTCTTCTTTATATGGCCAAAACATTAAATGTATTGATTATTATGGGCTGTAGTCATAATATTTTACAAATACTGCCCTACATCTACACTGGTCATTTCTATAATATAATTCCAATATTTTACCTTCAACCTTGGAATTTATATTGCTTGCTAGAACAGATGTCAAAGAAGTTATATTTTATCAAGTAATACCAACTGCTAAGAATAGTTGCTTGGAACACTGTGTTAAGGAAGATTCCAATGCTGTATCCAAATTCATTGAAGACAACACTCTAGTCAATGAACAAATTTACTATGGAAGCAAGAGAAAAGAATGGCAGTAAGAACTCATTATCTATGTCAGGTGCTCAAATCTGTTAAAATACATTTTAAAGTTATGGATAATTTTATATTTAAAAAAATAAAACAGTTTCATAAGTTGAATTCTGTGTTATGTAGCTTATACTGAGACTTGAGGAATTACAAAAATTATCAGACTTACCCAAGCTGTCACAGAAAGAAGATAGATATATTCCATTGCAAACGTCGATTTGTCATTCAGAGTCCTGAAGGGAAAATTCAGAAGAATCAAACGACTTGGTAACCTAGGTCCTCTAGCTTAGCACCAACCTCCTCTAAATCCACTTAATTTCTCTAGGCATCATTGGTGTCCACAGGTTAGAAACATTTCCTTTTAATACATATTTTCTTTTTAAAAAAATATTTCCTTTTCAAATAATTGAGGATACAGAACAGGCATCCCAGTAAAATATATATAAATTCTGGGGCAACTAATTGGCTATTTGTGTTTTATAAAATATATTTTCCATATGGATTAGATTTAAATGTGAAACTTGATATTATTTTTTCTAAATTTACAAAAAATAAAGAAGTGACCTGGGAAAGAATACTTAAGTTTAAATATAACGGAAATGGTAAGGAGAAGTTCCTCTGTGAGTATCTTTAGTTGTGCTATTGCGGCTGCCTTGACATCCTGAATCCATTAGAACATTCACTTTTCATGGTCATTTAGTCTTTGGGGAAAGGCCAGAAATCACAGGGTGCCATATCTGGTGAATAAGGTGGTTGAGGACATATCATAATGTTATTATTTCACAGACGTTTCGATAAACATTTTGAGTCAATTCAAGACATGAAAGCAGCCACAAAAAGATAGTCATGAAAGAGGGCTTACAGAACTTCAGAAAGTGGCAAGAACAGGATAAGTGTATTCAAAGTGAGGGAGAGTGCTTTGAGGGCTATTAATGGCAAAAAGTCTCACTGTAACAAATTTTTAAATTTTTATTTAAACAATTTTCTGTATTTTTAATCACATACTGTAAGGTTCTAACTTATAATGTATGACATTCTCTAACCAAGCTAACAGCATCTAGCAATAAGAAATTGTGAAACACTAAATTTTGTCCTGGTTTCCTCTGAATGACTTTGCATCCATTTCTTAATCTTTTTCACTTTTCTATCAATTACAAGAAATATCTCCCTCCAAACTCTCCACAATGTAGCCTTCTGGTAGAAAGTGCTTTGGGTGTCTGTCTACTTCCACAATGCTTTAGGTGCCGCAGACTGGCAGGCAGAGCGCCCAAATTAAAATAGTTAAATCCAAGTGGTTGCAGGATCCACACTGCTATGTCTTCTGCCTTCTGAAGTAAAATATTAGATGTATATCTTTTTGTTGGTGAGCCATCCATGGTTCCTGGCTCAGCTGGCTGGGGTTAAAGGGTATGTAGATTAGTAGGTCAGCTGTTTGGTAATTGTCACAGCCAGTTCCTTGGTAACCCTTAGAATAGCATTCTCAGGAGGTAGAGTCTTTGTTGTTAAGCAATAAATTCAGGTAAAATAACCTTTCTTTGGTTCTTACTAGTCCAGTTTTATAACACAGGGTATACGTGGGTGTGACGTCCCCTACAATCCATCCATAACTCTTTTGATTTTTTACCCAGAGTATTAAATGTGTCCTGATAATTTGGACAGGCTGTTTATTAGGACTTACGCCACTGCTGATGAAAGCTGGGGGATAGCATTGACTAGGATATGCCTTCAGGTTGCCACTGTCATATGTACCTTCCAGACCTCAGATTGGGGATTGGCTAATATACCAGTTAATGGATCTAAGAGAAGGCCAAACACAATAACAGGAATTTGTAGGAAAGAAAGATGAATTGTTTATCGTAAAATTTTACCTATGTTTCTTAACATTTTTATTATTTGTTACATTTTGAAATAGCTATTTGCTCTTCATATTTGCATATATGCTTTTTCAGTAAATCACTCTGTTAGAAAGCTCAAGGGCACTGGGTAAGAGGGACTTGGGCTGAGAAATTTCATTTCAGAACTGGTTTGAATCATCTTCCTCCACCAGCATATTGGCTGAAACCAGATAATCAACCCACTTTACAACTATACTTCTTTCTACCTAAAAATTTTGAGGAAATCAGAAAATGATGTCACAGGCGATTATCTGAGGTAAATTTCACCCACTATTTTCACTGTTTCACCTAGTAGTATTTGAACAGAGGAGAAATACGAAAATGTGATGTTCTGATTCTTCTAAAATCCTGTCATTTCAACAGCATTCCTGGCAATCGCAGGGGAGTCACTGTTCCTTGGAGGCAGTGTTTGGATGCTGTCTGGGATTCCTTTATGCTGGGGTTTGCCACTGTGTGTCTCACATGGATGAGCCTCATATGAGGTACACTCCACAGGTAATTTAGTATGATGACATTTTCTTTCCAAAAATGTATCCTCTTAATGTTCAAAAGGGTTCACAAAGAAGTTCTTTTCCATGGCAGTATCTACTAAGAAATTTTTAAAAGTTCAATAATGAACCAACGTATATCCATAAGTACAAAATTTAGAGGATGCAAAGTGTTTCCAGGTCTACTTAGAAGTCACCTTTTGTTAACACCCTCACTGGAATTGAAAGCTTTCCGCTAGACTGCCCCTTCTTCTCCAATCTGAGAGATGGTTAAGAGAAATAGGAATCTGGAACTTAATTTCCCCATTGATTAACTGGGCATCCTTGGGAAAATGACTGAACCTTACAGCTTCATTTTGCGCATCTTGAAAACGGGCATAAAAATAAGGTTCTTAAAAAACAAAGTTTTGAGCATTACATGAGAGAATACATGTGACTGTCTACATGGATAATAATTGTTACAGTCTATTAAGTGTGTACCATGGGCTCTGTGCTGGTCACTTAAATTTTTATTTGAGTTAATGAAGATAAAACATTAAAGATTGTTTTTGGTATTCATTGCTAAATGCAATTATATTATTTTAGAGAGACATGTCTATGGAGATAGTGAAAGGGCAACACAGCAGAAATCCACACCATGTGGATGGCATACACCTCTGCCTGGGCAGTATAATATCCCCCACACCCATGGGTTTGCTAAGAGAGCTCACTGAGGTAGGATAGAGCATGGGACATTGAGCTGCATAGCCTGCCCTTACCCCAGCAAACCACTGGCACAGAGAGTAAGTGGTCAGGAAACATTAGCTCCAGTTGAATTAGGAAAGAATGAAGCAGAGGAAAGAAAGAGGTCAGGTTCACAACATTTGTTACAAAATAGTTTTTGTTTTCTTTTATGTTTCCTTTTAAATCTGGGATGCTCCGAAGTCCTCTACGAACTGTTTCACCATCTAGGAGGTGGAGAGGCGATCCTCCCACCCCAGTACATAGATATGAGATCACTGAGAAAATAAACAACCAGGCTGGGGCCCCAAACTACAGCAACCTAAACAGAACATCAACCTCGACAAAATTTCACGTAGGCCTCCAAAGGCATTCTCTTATTTCTTAATTTATAGAGCACTCCTTCAGATAATAATTTAGATAAACCAGCACTTTTTTTTTTATTGAGTTTATTGGTACATTTAGGGATACAGTACAGTTACATTCATTGTTGGGATCATGTACCTTTACATGGCAAGTCTTGATTCTCATTTTTTTCCCCTTACCTCTGCCCTCCCTTCACCCCCTCCTCCCCTCCCCATCTACAAACACTTTATTTTCATCTTTTCATTCTCTCACATTTTTTTCTTTTCCCTTTTTGTTCTTCCCCTACGTATCACACCTTCCCTACACCTTTAGCTCCTTTCCTCCCATTTCTAAATGTCAGTAATCTTATTAGAATCTTATGCATTGTTGCAGAATATTCACACCAGGGAAACTATTTGGTATTTACACATGTGGGACTTATTTATTTCACTTAGGAGTATATCTTCAATATGTATCCATTTTCCTATGAATGAATCTATTCTCTCGCTCTTTATGGCTGAGTAATATTCCATTTTATAGAAAAACCACAACTTCTTTATCCAGTTTCCAACGGATGGGCAAATAGGTTGTTTCCAAGATTTAGCTATTACAAACTGTGCCGCTATAAACATGGGTGCACATACTTCTCTGTGATATGATTCTTTTAGTTCTCTTGGAAAGATACCCAACAGAGGGATGGCTGGGTCAAATGGAACCTCCAGTCCAAGCTCTTTGAGGTATCTCCATATTGATTTCCATAGTGGTTGCACTAGTCTGCACTCCCACCAACAATGGAGGAGGGTTCCTTTCTCCCCACAACCCCGCCAACATTTGTTATTGTGTGATTTCTTGATAGCAGCCATTCTTTGTGGGGTGAGGTGGAATCTCAGTGTTGTTTTCATCTGCATCTCTCGAATGACCAGTGATGTGGAACATTTTTTCATATATTTTCTTGCTGCTTTCACTTCTTTGTATGAGAGATGTCTGTTCATTTCGGATGCCCATTTTTGGATCGGGTCTTTATATTTGGGGGGACTGATTGTTTTGAGTTCTTTATATATCCTTGATAATAGTCCTTTGTCTGAGGTACAGCTGTAAACCAGCACTTTTATGTGACTCTGAGTCCTTCAGTAAAAGAAATGTACAATAAAAAGAGAGATAAGGAAGATGTGCATCGATAGGCATAACATGAAAATGGCTGGCCATGCCCCACGCTGTGCACACCTTGTGGCTCACTCTGCATTGCTGTGCTGAGCAGAACATATTGAAGACTTGGCCCTTACGGGATCAAGGGCCACAAGGAAACCTGGCACCCCCCAAAAAAAACAAATCCTGAGCACAGTTTCTGAGGGGCAAATGAAAAGCAACCCTAGTCTGATTTCGGAGGTTAGTGGCAGGGTAATTTAAATTGGACTCTGTTTTGTACAGAGAAAATGCTTTGGAGAAAAAGAATTTTTTAAAATTATTAGTACATTTTGCTGTATATAATGAGGGTATTAATTGTGGAGAATTGATACATGTATATAAAACAAATCTTAATTCTCCCCCCCACATTTAAAACTTTTTTCTGTTTATTTTATTTATTTTGGGGGCCAGCATCAGGTTTACTTATTTATTTTATGTCTTGATAAAGTTAATTATCATAAACAGATTAACAGCCAGACTAACAGCAAAAATACATAAAACAATTACACTAAACTGAGGTTCACTTTTAGATACATTGGCCATGTGGGATTATAGTAACTTATTTTTTTTCCTCTCTTTGTTTTTTTCCTATATTCTGTCTAAAAGGGAATTTCTGAAGTCATACTTTTTAGGGTTTTTAAAAACTTTTCTTTAATCTATTTTAGATAAGAAAAAGAAACTTGTACTTAATTTATGCAGGCATAGTAAATTTGCTAGTTGATGGTGCTAAGTAGAACCCCAGAGAAAATACCTATATGTCATAACCTAGATAACATACAAAAGTGGTCTTCTTCCTCAACTTCATCCTTTGTTGAATTAATAATAAATTGTAAGTTAATCTCATAAAATTAAAAATAATCTTCAGTCTTTTCACACTTATATTCACACCAATATCCACACGTAATAATGTCCTTATTTTGGCATGAGCCTTTGGACAGTATCATTTCATAAAGAAGTAATTTTAAGATTTTAGGAATAAAATCCCTTTGGATAGTCTAAGAGCCAGTATCTCTTTTAAATAAATTACTCTTTGCAGAAAATAATATATTAGGACTCCTCTGTACTTTAATTTAGGTTCTGAAGAGGACTCTGTCTCCTCTTGTATAATTCTCAAGTGTCAGAACCTAAACTAAGACATGTTCACTTTTTTTTTTGCTAGTTCCTGTCTCTCAGTTTTATGAGATACAATATTTTGACGGTGTTTTTTGTTTATACTTTATACAAACAAGGCACAATTGCATATTTTTTCACCACACAAAATAAACCTAAGTAAATTTTTTTTTCCTATCCTGTCCATGCCATTTTGCTGCAAAGGCATGGTTTTCATCTGCATATTCAGTTGTGTTTTAACAAAACTTTCTTCTTCCTGGAGTTAGTAGTGATCAATTAGACATCTCCTTCCCCTGCACAATCAGAGAGCATTTCCCTCTCTGTACATGCTTCCTACTTCCTGACCCGAGAGCTCTTCAAACTGAAATGATTATTTTTTATATTGAGACAAGATATATTGAAAATATATAAATAGAAAGTAAAAGATTTCCCAAAATGAACTTTTTCTAGAACACACATCATTAGCATAGTATATATTTGCCTGATTTTTTTTTTTTTTATCTAGACAAAAAACTCTAGTGAGGTTTTTTGTTTGGTTTGGTTTTTTCTTTTTCTGTCTCACAAAAACCAAGTATTCTCCAGCAATGAGGCAACAGAAAAAATCAATACTTGCCATGTACCATGTAACCAATAGAATAAGGGGAATGATTTATGTATGGATGGATGCAGCCTGAATCAGCTGGGGCCTCGTACAGAGAGCAAGAAAAAGGGAGAAGAGACAGAGAGAGAAAGAGAGAACAGGGGGAGGTAAAGGGAAGCTCACCTGCAGTGATTATTTCTACAGTGTGGCCAGATTTTTTCCCTGCAGCAATAATCCCCCCTCTCTAGCTCTGCAGGACATAGGCAAAGCCTGCAATTTGTGGAATATATGATGGCTCAGCTTTCCCCTTCTTTGCTCAGAGTCACGATGCCATGTTCATATAAAGGTACACTGAGAAGGGGAGAAAGATGCATGGCCTGCAGCCCTTCAGCCTCCAGCCATCTGCGCCCTATGAAAGGACAGTGATGGGTTGACAAGCACTAGTTGACAAAGAGTCAAATTATCAACAAGATTTTAAAAACCAAATCATCTCGGCACCTCTTCCTAAGAAGACCAGCAAGAAGTGCTCACAGATGAAAACTACTCTATGCCTCAAGAGTTTCTGCTGGAGAGATAGTTTGGCTAACTGGAAATCCAGGGCACTACACCATTTGAAGGTATTTAATCTGTAACTTTTACGACAGCTGATACTCTCATTCAGAGCTTAGATCTGAATTGTAGTTATGTGCTTGCTGTGGGAAGGCGTGCTGGGTTGGAAGAAGTCACTTGGCAGCTGCATACATGGACCTATTGTATACCGAATTCTGGTAGTTGTGACTTTAAACTGGGTTAATCATTTGCCTTAGAAATGGCATAGTAAATGCATTTTTTGATGACAAAATAGTTTATAAAATTCCTACTCCCTAATTCAAACTCAGGATGAACATTGTTAGACTTTGTGAAAGGCAAATTTGACCATTTCTTTGGAATGTCTTTGCTTTTTGTATTGCATTTAAATAAATCTAAATTTATTTTTGTGGGTCATCATCTCAATATACTGTATTCAAACATATAGATAGGAATTTTGATGGCTTTATATTTCCATCAGTCTTTTAAAGAAGAGTGAATATGTGCTTTTATGATGAACATTAATGCCATATAATTTTTATTATATTTTTAAATCTGCTCAGACACAGTGTTGATGTTACACTAGGGTGTTCCCTTAAAATAGTCTGTATTCTGTATATGATTCATTACATTGAACATAACAAATGGAAAGATATTTTAAATATGAAGTATGTCAGAATAATGTTATGCTGTTAACACTTGCTTAATTTGGAGCTGATGGTGTTATATTTATACACTATTAAAATAGTCTCTCCACACCCCTTCAGTTGCAAGTATCTATACAGTGTCATAGCAAACTTCATTGATAAAATGCCATGCAATTTTTAAAAATATGTATATTTACCTTATACAAATTATGCCAACAAAATGCCATGTTGTTTTAAATATGTATGTTAACCCTATAAAAATTATCTTAACTCTTAACAGAATTTCATGCTGTTTTTTAAATGCATACATTCAAATATACCAGATGGCAGTTTTTAGCATATATATATATTTATATATATATATAAAATCTAATTTTTCTTTCATTTATCCTATATTAATCTTTGTGTTTCTGACATATATTTAGTGTCTTATTTACACTGTAGAGTTTGTGCATGTAATAAAGTTTTTGTACAAGGCACAAAGGATTAGAAATGAAGTATAGATAGAAAAATACAAAGAACTATTCTCAGTAGTCCTCACCTTTTAAAAGACCCCATGCTTTAATACCATTTTATAGATGTTATTGAAGAGCTATTCAATTGAAGCTTTACTAGTTATAAATCAGTGAATACTTTCATGTCTTCATTCAAATACCTAATCATTGAGAGATTTCATCTATCTCACTATAAAATTGTTTTGGGAAGATTTCTATGTTAACTGAATAAATACATAAATTTCTTTTCTCTAAACAAAACTGACAACAATAAAAGTGTAGTTTACAAGTAAACTGTACATATTGAAATATCTTTCAGTGATAGTAATGTAGAACTGATTACCCAAACCAGCAGAAATTATGTGCACTCATTTTGAAGGGGGGAGACCAAGGAGATACCTGCTACCTCTTCTATGTAAGAGAAGATTGTCATTGTTTTTCACAACTTGATCATGATCATCATTCTCCCTCCCATTCTTCTAAACAGGTAAAACAACAGAAACTATTACCATCTTTACTTTTGGTTCCGCTGTCTCAACCAAGGTGTGAGGGTAAAGGTTAATAAAGACAGAAAAGCTGGACACAGTTCAAATAGACTGGGGACTGTGATGCTCTAAGCTGCAGGTCCCTCACCAGCAGGAAAATTCTCAGCACCCTACAATCAGGACTGTGCTTACCAGAAAACCAAAGCCTGTGGAAATGACAAAGCACAATCACCAACAAGATACTGCTGAACTTTAAGGTAAGCACACCTAAGACCTTTTAACAGGTTTATTTTTAGAGGTGTGTTGCTGCCACTTAAAAACTGTTATCTATAGCAGAAAAAAAAAAAAAGATTAAAAACCTGCCAAAAGCCACAGAGTGTGTTTAGTGAGTCTAGCCGAGTCTATTATATTATTTGTGATGGGCCTTACAACCAGAGATACCCCAAGTGTCAGCAAACAGAATCCTAGTCCCAGCAATAAGAGAAACATGCAAAATGATGGTAAACTAACTGAAAGGAAAAGGTGGGTAAATAAAACGCCCAAGAATTGGATTTCATTGTTAGTTAGCAGAGTCCCAACACATGTCCTTTGGTTAAAAAGTTAATTTTTATTAAACATAACTATTTGATTTCTAATGAAAGCCAGTAATCCTTCACTCCAACATGAGATTAATTTCCTATAAACATCTAGAGTTAAGATTCATAAGTGAAACTCATGTTGACATCTTACACTAAAAGAAAACAAATCTTCTCATTGTGAGCAAGAGTATTCAGTGAACACCTGCTATGGTTTATTCGCCTTTATCAGTGGTTAAAATTTCACTGATGAAATACCCATTAAAGAAAAAATCAATATCCAAGCTTAACTGCCTCCTTTATTTTAATACTTCAAATTATTTTAAAACCTGATTAATATAAATAACTCACTATTTAGTGCTCGCTTCAGCAGCACATATACTAAAATAACTCATTATTTAGGAAATGCAAAAAATAAGCATTTCATACCACTATTCTAGCATCCATCAAAAAGATGGCTTGGTATCTAGTTTTATTTACATATTAATCTATTTAATTAAAAATTAAAGAAATATTGATTAAATGCATTTTTGTCTAATTTTATCCTTGTTATTAATAAAAATGAAATAATTCTGTTATAAGTAAGATATTATTACTCCTGAATAAGAGGCATACTAATTATACCTAAGAAATAAGTTGTAGGTGGTTCATTTAAAAAAAAAGTATTTCTTGCTCACTCCATTTCTTTTTTTCTCTAATTAGGGTATAGCAGCCAGAGCATCTTGAGTTAGTTTGGTTTAATGTGAACATAATTAGATGGCAAATACACATTTCCTAATCTAAACTTGTTCAATTCCACCCCCATTAAGTTCATTAATACATTTAAAGCAAACAATACAGTTACATTTATCATTGGTGTCTTGTACCTTAAATGATGTGTCTTGGTTCTTATTTTTCCCCATACCCCTGCCCTCCCTTCACCCCCTTCACCCTTCCCTATTTACAAAGACTGTGTTTCCAGTTTTTCCTAATTTCACATTTTTTTCTTTTCCCTTCTTTCCTTTCCCCTCCCCTTCCCACTTCCTCTTTAGAAATTTTCTTCCTATTTCACACTATCAATTATACCATTTGAACTAGTTCACTTTTAAAATCACATAGAACTTCGACTCTATTTAACAGAAAGGCTAAATAGGAAGAACAAAATGTGACGATGTATTACTGTTCATTGACACACTGTTAAAAAATTACTACCTGTGCCTTCCAGACCTTGCCAAGGCAATAAAAGAACTGGAAACAGCCTACTATGAATATTAAAGATGGATGCTCAAACCCACACTTCAGCTGGTTCTCCTGGTACAGTAAGGGTTTTGGCCCTTATCCTGGCTGTTTGCATTTGCATCTTTATAGATTATGAGGAGATATAGATCCTTTCATTTCTCACAAAGCTGTCTAATTCCAGCCTCAATCTGAAATGGTTTTACTGTATGGGCTGCCTCATTTATTCAAGCAGAATTTTTCTCTCATAATATCTAAATGAAAACATATCCTCCCTTCCCACCCCCAGAGAATAATCCAAAAGATGGGCGGTTCCTAATAAAACAATTAATTGTGATAAATTTCTGATTTTTGCTCCTTCATTCAGGGCTATTTCCATGGCAACATCCTCTCATCCTATTGTTGGGTTGTTCTTCATTCACACAGCAGGTTAAGCCCAGGGCAGCGGGGCAGGCCTATGGTCAGCCTTTATTTTCTCTGGCCCTTCAACAAAGGTTAGTTGAGGTCAGCAGAAGCCAAAGGGTAATTACTTTTCCTCTTCAGGGTTAAAGGTACACAGACTGCTATTGGGACAACTGTATGGATGACCTTCAGCTTTTTAATGTTCAATCTTCTTTGCTTTTATCAGCCTGAATGAATGTAACAATCATGATGCAACTCTCATGCCCAAAATTCAAAGTAGAAAGCCAGACTACCCCTTTTTAGAAAACTAATCTACATTAGCATAACATACCCATGGAATCAACTTGGAAAACTCAATGTGTAAAAATGATTCCTATTCCTTAAATGGAAAAAAATCCATGGCAGCAAAGTGCAGCTGTGCACTGGTTTTTCCTATTCAATTAATCTGATATTTATAATTTCCCAGGCTTCAATCATTTTCCTCAGGGTATATTCTTTAAGGCTGAGAAGAAAATAGAAGCTTTCCTGATTCCATCATGGGCTATATTTTTTCCTCTTTAAAGATTAATCATGGTCTTGTCCCCCTAAATTGATTAAGAGTAAGTCAGATTGAAATATTTCCTCTATCTGTTTCTCTATTCTTAAAGTCACTCTATGAAACAATTGGGGGCTGTCCTTCAGAAACTCAATTCTTACAACATTTCCCCTCTCATTTGAAAAGCCACTTTCAAGTTTCAGTTCTCTATTTCAATCTGATATTTTAAATAAATGAGTACTACGGGCCCCCAAAATGGAGCCATCACCAGGTGAATTGCATGTGCCATTTTTCCGCCACCAGGCAAAAATCTTTCAGCTCCCTGGACAAAATAGATTTAATGGTGGTTCGTGTTCAGAGAAATATACAGAAGGGGGCCTGTGCCTTTTCTGGGAGAGGTTGCTGGAGCCGTCTGAAAGGAGCAGTTTGGCCCCTAGCCTTAGCCAGAGGGAATCATCTCTCAGAATCTATTTATCTTTGTCCAGGAAGTTACCTCAGAGAGAAGAGCATTTGGAGGATTGAAAGTAGATTCTCCACTCCCGCTGGAAGGAGGTAGAGACATTGTTCCTCAGATTCACCTTTGTGTGAGCTGAGAGAAGGCAGATATTTGATGCCCCTCTAGGCTTCTGTCTCCCTGACAGCCTTGACCTAGCTGTCCTTTCAGCACTGTCCTCACTTTTCATATTGTCACCCCTCTGCTCAGGAGCCCACTGGAAATCCTCCAGATATATCACCTGAGGCTGCCACTGCAGAGTGATACATCAGCTTCTTGTGCCATGGGACTTCATGTCTCAGGATCCCTGCTTTGGCCACTCTGCCTCAGACCAGCCATCTGTCGCCACCTGTGTGTGACTTCCCCCTCTCTGAGCTTCAGCTATGCTTATTAAATGACAGCTCTCTTTGCCAACTCCCACTTCTTTACAAGGTTGGCTTACAATTTAGTTCTATGAGGAATTCTTCTATTTTTTGCCCCCAACATTATAAATAAATTAAATTAATCCATATCAAAAAGACACATGATATATTATGTACTTATTACATATAACACTCCGTATATAACTGTACTTTGACATTGTAGAAATGCATCTAAACATCTGAATTCTATTAAACAGCAACTTTTTAAAAATCCAATGCTTTAGATTTAAAAAAAAAGGGGGGCCTCTTACAACAGTACCATTTTATGTTAGAATAGGAATAGTTACCTTTGATGTTCATCTTATAAGTTCACTTTCCACTTTTCTTTATTTTCTATTGTTTAACAAAATCTGCATAGCTATCATTCTTGAAAGCAAGATCTTTTGACATCATATCACAAACCCCAAAAGTTATCCCTTTCAATGACTCACCACTAATATTTGCTGTTATTAATTCATAATTAAGGAGAGAACAAAATGATCACACGACAGGAATATTTTAAGAGAAGTTCTTGAAGTCTTCAAGACTCATCTAGTATAGTTATGGATATAGATGGTCAGAGATAGATACAATATTTAGAAAAGGATATGAGACCTACAAAGGCATATGTCAGGGTCTAGGATGAGACCAGGTAACAGACTACCTGGTGTGGGGAAAAGCTAGCTGTGTCCATATCTGGTGGACAACAATGCCTCAGTGAAGAAGAAAAAGGCAAATGCTGCCCAGTTACAGACCAAAGGAAAAGCAGCCAATTATGTTCCATCTTCACAATTCCCTGACCAAGGGTATTTGATGAAGGCAAGTGAGATAACTCTCAAAGTTGGCTGGAGGGTGGTTACCTAGGACTTCAAAAAGTGTTCAGGAAAGTGATGGCTTCATCAAGGTAAACTTTTTTAAAAGTAATCCTTTCCTTTCTGCATACTTTCTTTCCATCCCAGTATCCAACCATCACCCAAATACCCACCTCACCTTGGAATGTGAATGCCATAGGTTTTATCTGCCCAGCCTCATTTAAAAAAATATTTTGGCTGAAATATTTAGCCATAAGCAACACATCTCTCTAATCATAGCTTCTCAATCATTTTGAAGAAGATGTTAAAAATATCACCTCCCCAGGTTCTGTCAAATCACCCTCTGAGTACTTTCTAAGCCAAGCACAAATTAAAAGCACCTTTGATGTGTTAGGTCAAATCTTCTGGCCACACAACACATCAAACACGTTCATTCATACCAGAGCAGACACAAAATTTCTTTCTCTTTAGGTGAGGAATTCAAGCACTTGCCCTTAGTTGCTTCTTATTATTTCTCTAAGCTCTTTTATTTTCTTTAAGCTTATTATTTTTTATAAGAGCCACTGGGTTCAGTGTCTATAGTAGGCTTCTCTCCTCCCTATTTTGTGGAAAAAAGTGTTACAAGAAAGTTCAACACAGAGATGTTTTTACAATCAAAATCAATTTTTCCTCATGTGCCAGAAATAAATGTAAACTGTCACCATAGTTCTTCTTCATGTATCCAAAATAAATGTGATTTGTCACCCCTTCTGATTGGCATCTACACATGTGGAATGTAAGGCTGTCTCCTAAGGAAACTTCAGCAGAAATTTCTCTAACAGCCGTTGAGTAGTTACAGAAAGTAAAAGGGAAGTGTCATAGCCCAGAGCACCAGGTTCCACTGCAAAATGACTGACAAGGGTCCAGTGCCCGGCATCAGGGTGAGGTGGTGTCCTGAAGCAGGGAGCACGTCTAGGACTGACACTAAATGGGACTTGGGAAGAGGACTGGACTACAGTGCTGCTCAGATTTAGTATTCATGTGGAACCCAGATTTCTCAGCCTCAGCACAGAGACACTGATTCAGTAGATCCCTAAATCTGTTTGTAGCAAGTTATCAAGTGATAATGATGTTTCCCATCTGTAGAATAAATTGCCTATCTTTGGATTTGACTCATTAAACCTACATCTGTCAAAGGGTCTCTCACCTGTTCAGAAATGCTTGTCTCTCTCCCTTCTATGGTTTCAGTTCACTTTGATATAGATCTTTAATTTGTATGAAGCATATGAGTACTTAAGAATAGTATCTTTCCTAGTTTTACTTAACTGCAATACAATGCTATGTTTTTACAACTGAGGAAAAAAATATTCTTGCCTGTCACCAATCCTGTGTATCTGCAGAACCTATTTCCACAAATTACAAATCCTCACTGCTTTGGAAATTGTTAGGAGATCTTCCTCTTCTCTGATTTCAAATGACCTACGAGATAGTCAAGACATAAAGTGACATAAATCCCTTTCATCAGAAGCTGGTAATTTGGGGAGGCAGCTTAATACAGTGGTAAAGTACATGGGCCCTAGGGCCATTAGATACACTGGTCCTGAAACCAACTCTATTTTTCACTAGCTATGACTCCCGATATATAATCTAGCCTTGCTTATCTTCAGATTTCCGTTCTGAAGAGTGGGCATAACAATAACAAAAACACTAATAATGCACACATATGTATCTCATAGAGTTATTATAAGATTAGGCAACATAATACACTCAAAGAGTTGTTAGAACAGTGTCTGGAGAACAGTAACACCTAGATAAATGATAGCTACTATTTGTATAAAATCCACATATGAACAGTTAGCACAGACCTTAAAATTCTAGCTTAGCAACTTAACATTAGGTAAATTTGGGCAAAGTAGTATCTCTTTGAACTTCACTTACTTCATTTTTAAAGAGATAATTTATCTACCTGCAGGATGATTATGAGGCATAAAAATAAACATACATATAGTTCTTTTTTCTCTCATTGAGTTTATTGGTACATTTTAGGTATACAGTACAGTTGCATTCATCATTGTGATCTTGTATCTTTACATGACAGGTCTTGGTTCTCATTTTCCCTATACTCCTGCCATCCCTTCAACCCCTCCAACCTCCCCTGTTTACAAAGACTTTATTTCCATTTTTTCCTTTCCTCATATTTTCCCCGTATTTCCTTTCCCCTACCCTTCCCACTTCCCCTGCACCTTTACCCCTTTTCTTCCTATTTCACATTGTCAATTATCTCATTAGGATCTTACTTACAATTATAATTTTTCACACCAGAGAAACTATTCAGCATTTACATGTGTGACTTATTTACTTCACTTAGGAGTGTATCCTCAATATGTATCCATTTTCCTATGAATGACTCTAATTTCTCTTTCTTTATGGCTGAGTAGTATTCCATTTTATTGAAAAAACACATCTTTATCCAGTCTCCAACTGATGGGCAAATGGGCATTTCCAAGTTTTAGCTATTACCAATTGTGCCTCTATAAATATGGGTGTGCATATATCACTGTGGTATGATTCTTTCAATTCTTTTGGAAAGACACACAGCAGAGGGATGGCTGGGTCAAATGGAATCTCTAATCCTAGTTCTTTGAGGTATCTCCATATTGATATCTATAGGGGTTGCACCAGTCTGCACTCCCACCAACAACAGAGAAGGGTTTCTTTCTCCCCACAACCCTGCCAACATTTGTTATTGGTTGATTTCTTGATAGCAGCCATTCTTTCTGGGGTGAGGTGGAATGTCAGCGTTTTTTTCATCTGCATCTCTCAAATGACCAGTGATGTGGAACATTTTTTCATATATTTACTTGATGCCTTTACTTCTTTGTATGAGAAATGTCTGTTCATTTCAGATGCCTATTTTTGAATCAGGTCTTTATATTTTGAGGGGGCTGGTGTTTTTGAGTTCTTTATATATTCTAAATAATAGTCCTTTGTCTGAGGAGCAGCTGGTAAAAGTTTTTTCCCATGTTGTAGGTTCTCTGTTAATGTTTTCTTTTGCAGTGCAGAAGCTTTTTAATAAGATGAGATCCCAGTTGTTGATTCTTTCTGCTAGTTCCTGTGCTACTGAGGATTTGTTCATAAAGTATTTTCCGATGCCAATATCTTCAAGAGTTCTTCCTAATTTATCTTCAAGAAAATTTAGTTACTCTTTTTTAATATTTAGATCTTTAGTTCACTTGAATTTTAGTTTAGTGCATGGTGAAAGATAAGGGTCTAGTTTTAATCTTTGGCAGGTTGAGATCCAGTTTTTCCAACACCATTTATTAAAGAGGCTATCTTGCCTCCAGTGAGAATGGTTGGCTCCTTTTTCAAAGATTAGATAGCTGAGTACATCTGGAGTTGTTTTTGTGTCTTCCAATCTATTCCACTGATCCTCAGTTCTGTTTCTTTGCCAGTACCATGCTGTTTTTATCACAGTGGCTTAAGATACATATAGTTCTTAACACTGTTTCAGAAGGCACTCTACCAATGACTATTATAAACAGCATTATTATTTGACATATTGTCCTTTATCCAGCTGTGATTGGGAAACTTCTACATTTGTCCCAGCTAGAATTCTATAAAGCACATTTGAAAGGTGTTGCCAGAGTAAGACTAAGTGTTCTTTTCTCTGTGGCTCATGTGAAGTCAAAGAAAGACAAGAACCATTTGAAATTTCTCTCAGGCAAGCAATGTATATTAATTATAAATTATGTACCTCATCCCATGGCAATATTGTTATGAATCATATTTCTTAAGAATATACCAAGGAGGGCCAGGTATTTAGCTCAGTGGTTCCACCACCTGCCTTTCCAAGTGCAAGGACCCAAGTTCCATTCTCTCTACCAAAAAAAAAAAGAATATATCAAGGAAAAATTAAAGTGAAGCTTTCCAGATATTCAGGGACACACAATCCAGCCTAGGCAGGGGAAGAAGGATACATATAATTCCATATTTTGTACATGGCAAGGAGAGCACCTCATTTGCATTATGAAAGAAGTCTTCTCAGCCAGCTAATTGTGCTCGTAGGTATTTAAAAGCATGCTTCAGGCCAGGAATTTAGCTCAGTGGTTCTGCTTCCTGCCTCGCAAGTACAAAGTCCCGAGTTCAATCCTTGGTACCAAAAAAAAAAAAAAATAGAAAGTATGCTTCAAAAGAATCCAAGTTTATCATTGCTATTGCTGCTTATGCAGTTTTGTTACTGCTTATACTATATTGTTATTATTGATATAGAATATGGAGCAACATAAATGTCCCAAGATAAGCTTCTTCCCCACCATCTCTCAAGCCCTGGCATCAGAACACAAGTTCTACTGTTGACTTTGAACTCCAGACTCAGAACAGCTCCGTGAAGTACATCTTATTGCTTTAAATCTGTAATTAAAGTAAAAGCCCAACTTCATTTGTGTGTGCTTAATGAAGCCCAGATGAGCCACTTCCACAGTTAGTAACAGGATTTGGATTTCACAAACAAATACATTTTTTATCATGATGCTTAAAATAAAGCCCCAACTTTTTTCCCTATTTAAGAGGATTTTTTAAATTTTGACTTTTAGTGTTTTTTAAATTAAAAAACTGTCAACACTCATTTCATTAATGAGAAGACATTTTTATCATGAAAAAATAGAAACAAATAAAAAAATAAATGTCTACCTTGTACGTGTATGTACACACATACACACACACATATTAAAGGATAGAGTATCACCATGAAATGCCATGGTGCCCACCGTGGTGGCCCACAAATGTGAATGAGATCCTTCTTTGATGTTTTGTTTTGAGCTGGTGTCTCTATGCCCTAAAATGCTCTCCTACCATGTCTTGGCATAAGAAAGCAAATAGGCATATGGCTTCTTTCAAGTCCTGGATTCCTGGGCCACCCTCAACCTCTGAGAAGAAGGACACAAGCCCCCACTGGAGCCCCTCTTGCTCTGTCCTTGTGCATGCCTTCACATCCTGGTGAGGCTGACTTCCTTGTCCCTGCCAGGCTCCCAGATGCAACAGGCTAGATGTTGTTTCTCTGCTGTTGTATGTTTCCTGACTCCCCATTCCCAGCAACTTTCACCTGTGCTGGTTAAGGATTTAGCAAGTAGATGCTTATTTCCTTGAAGGATGTTCAGCATCTTATTATTCTTCTTTCATGGATAGATAATATACAGTTCTAAAAGGTTAAGAAGCTTTCCACAGGGACTCAGGAATGAACCCATGATGACATTCTGTTTTGAGTCCCAGGACAGGATAGAAACAATATGAAATGAATATCTCCCCTAGGCAACAAGGAGGCCGTATGAGCAGAATTTTCTTCAGTATTATAAACTGAGCACTCTTTTCTCCCATATCGACTCAGTGGACATTTACTGAGCCCTATTAGTTGTGCTAGGTGCCTAGAATATATGTATGAAGAAATGTAGAGTCAGCTCTAGAGATAACAGTCTACAATTCATTTTTTCCTATAGGCCATGGAGAATCTTGAATGATTTTCATTCAATATGCCAAAGATCCTGACCAGCAGGTATGATGTAAGTGCCTCGGGTGATAAAAAGCAACAACAAAGCATAGAGCAAATTCAATTTGAAGGTCTCTCAGGGAATCTTCACAAGTGTTAATCTACATGTAAGGACATTTTACACAGATCTTCCTGAAAGGTTCATCCTTCTTCCTGAGATACATAGTTTTTCTACCTGGAACATACCTAAATATTTTGGCATACTATTCTTCCTTCTAAAATTTTCAATAAAAGTAAACTAAATCAGCTGAGGACAATGAAAGGAAATAGAAAGACACTGATCTGAGTGGCAGTAAGCACATTATATTCCTGGCCCTACTACCAAGTAAATAAATGCCTTCAGCAGGTCAGTTCACCAATTTGAACCTCAATTTTCTCATCTGAAAAACAAGTCAGTTGAACCAGCCATGGTAGTATAGATACCGGTGGTAGCTACTATGTACAGGTGCTGTCCTCAGGGCTCTGTGCATATTAATTCACTCCTTCCTCACAACTCAATCAGATCAAGAGTATTTCAATCACCACTTTAAGAAAAGGGAGTTGAGGCACAGAGAAATTTAATATTGCCTTTCTCCAAGTCCTAAAACTAACAAGCAGCAGAGATGGGATTTGGACCCACTCAGTCTATTTCCAGCATCTTATTAAGTATGTGCTACCTTTTAGCAACTGAATTTAGATGTTGCTAGAGTCCTTCTCAGTGTTTGTATTATATGGTTCTACAAATTTAATATGTCTTCTATAGGCTCAGATCATATATTATAGATTAATGGAGCAAAGAGCTTACATAAGAAATCTTATCATTATTAATCAAAACTATACCTCACACTAGCACCAAAAAACGAAAATTTTCAAAATGCTTATTGGATAAGATTGTTTTAGATTCAAATTAGATCTCAGGTATATTGGCTTGGGAAGAGCAGCACACAGTCGATCAGGAAAACGAATCCCACAAAGGTCAGAACATGACTATATCACCCAATAAAAGAAGGAAATTGATCTTTAACTTCTCCAGCAAGATCAGAGGCTGGTACCCTTGGTTCATCTAACCTGAGGCACACGTGCACATATATCATTAAAAATGCCCTCTTTGATTCAGCAAAGACCTATCAATTTCTTAGCAGCAACAGAGTGAGGCCCTTCCCTCTGAGGCTCTCCTCCATACTTCTCCAGTGCCAGGTCTCACACAGACATCAAGATGTATGCCCTGCAAGCTGGGGTCAGTACACTCAGCTCTTCAAATCCAGATGCATTCATATGGACTCAATGAAGCATGAATTTCAGGCCTTCTAAGGGACAGTATAACCTCTAGCCTCTGCTGGCTCTCCTCTTCTTCCTTCCTCCTCTTAGGAGGAGTCTTCTGCCTCCACTGGAGAAAACTGCTCTCTTGAATGTCACCTGTAATGTTCTACTTTGAGAAGCAGTTGCTTGTTCCATGATGCACCCGGTGCTCTCCCAACCCCACTCTCTGTACACACTATTGCCTGCCCCATGAAAACACTTTTCAATCTCCTGCCTTCAAATTCTATTTCTTGATTCCTGGTCTGCTCACATATCACTTCCTCCAGGGAGCCTCTGACTCCCTTCAATCATACAAGATCTACTTTTGTTTAATGGTCCACTGTCCTTTTCTTAGGCCTCCCTCACCACCCACTCAATTTCTGCTTTTTACTATCACTGGACTTACACTTCCTGTCTCCCATCAGCTTCTTCACATTCAGATTGGATTGTACTCTCGCCAGAGCCAAGAGCAGAGCCTCACACTGATAAATAGCTTCTTGACTTTAAATATCTTCTAGCCTACTGTTAGAAGGATTCACACTGTGAAAATACAGCGCAAAAAAAAGGGGTTGTTAGACTCTAATTTCTTTCCCAAATTTTACCAATTTTAGAAAGATGGTTCCTTTTTTTTTTTTAAATGAATGAATTCCTGACTGACAGAGCTCAGCATAGAGGTGAGAACGTGCTTTTGGTAACTGCCATGCAGTCTGTCTCCAAAGAGGTTTTCGAGTGGGAATGTGTCAACTGCAGGCTCTGTTAATTGGATCATTAGCTGCTCAAAGTTCTCACGGCACTGTTGCTGTTTTTACCCTAGAAAGAGAGAGCTGGGGACAGTGTGAATGACAAAGTTGACACCAGAAAATGTCTTTGCTCTGCCAAGCACTCAGTTTTCACTTAGACTACTTGTCCTTACCAGAGATAGTGAAACCCAGGAAAGACTAGCTGATTGCTTTCTTCCTCTTCCCCTACCTTTTTGAATTATTAAAGAAGACTGATATTTAGAATTTTGACATTAAAAAAGAGTTTGAGTTTAAACTATTCCAGTGGAAAGAAAAATTCCAGTATTTTCCTCTGTAAACAGCAAAACAGTGGATCTGCAGAACTGCTTGTAGGGCCAGGGCTTGGGAGATGAGGTTCTGTGAAGAGAGGCTAAGGTGCCAGACTATCCCTGCAACCCACGTTCAGGCAAACACGGGCCATATTGGGGCTTTGCAGGTACCCATGAACAAATGGATGTTCACTTGATGAAATCGCCAGAGCCTCGCTCTTCGTTCCAGAGCATTCTCTCAACTTTTTAAACCTTATTACCTGCCTAAAGAGTTTGTAGAATTTTTTTTACCTAACTACTCCTCCTTCACTTTTTTTTCCTCCTTGACTTTTAATGCCACAGATACACTGCATTCTGTTTATGTACTGTGACCCTTTGAAAGCCACATGCCATTCATTGTAATGCCTCAAATATGTAACGCCTCATTGATCCCCCTGCTCCTACCCTGTTAATATCTCTCTTTTAAGATGCATGTGAGTCATAGACTCACGCTATCTATTAGTGAAAAGTAACAGGACATTTCCTGGGCACTACCCAGAGTTCCTTTCCATTTTTGTCCCTCACTCTTCTACAGATAGGATCCTGAGTCTTGCAGGGCACAGAGCTAGAAGCCAAAGTCAGTGAGACCCTACTTTATAGAACGACTCAACATAAAGATATCAGGGCAGAGAAATGACAATAATCCTAGAGAAATGTGGTGTTTCATTCAGTAAAATATTAGGTTCCCCAGCAGTAAGTATAACACTAATAATTACAAAACATTAACAGATAGAATTTTCTACCAAAAAGAAAAATCTTATCCAATTAGTACCATGGGATTGGAAATTCCATTGTCCCTTTTACCAGCATATGGGTACAAAACAATTTTTACTTCTATCTAGTTCATTTTTCCAATATTATAATTAACTTGACCAACATTTTTCAATTTCTACACCTTCCTTTTCGTCTGAACATTTTATAAGCACAACACAAAACACCAGTAACGATTTTAGTTATTAGCTCACTTTAGAACAAAAATAAGAGGTCTAACAATACATTAACATTTCCATTATCAATCAAAAAACTGCAGGTCAGCTCCCTGAATGATACGTTGCTCAGCACATTAAATCCTTGAACTCAGCAAAAACATAAAAACACTTTTACTCCTGAAGTTATGCTTTAAGAGAGTCAAGAAAAAGTGAGATGAGGAGAGCAATCAATTTAGATTGGTTGAAATGGAAGACAAACGGATTGCTATTTTTTTTTCCTTTATGTGGTGTAGAAACTGAGTGTCTGCGCTATCATTTTGGCATCAAAGAGGTGGCAGTGAGTAACTAATCAAAAATAAACTTCAGTTTTTGCTCCTACATGGGTACTTCAGCATCCTCTAGGCACACGTCATCTTGGAAGAGCGTCAGTAGATGTTTACCAACTGATAGCAGTAAACAAGGTTAGGGACAGATTATTCCTTCACTTGGGCAGCAGAGGACTTGGTTTTTCTGTGGAAAGCTAGTGCCAGTTCTTGCGTGTGTGTCACTAAAGATACCACTAGTTCATTATTAATTTCTTCCTTTGTTATTGCCAACATTTTGAAGCCTCAAAAGTGCTCCCAAGTAAATCTCTTCCATAATAGTAGCTTTCTCCACAAAATAAAGCAAAAAGAAAAAAAAAGTTTTTGGCTGACATTCCTATAACTATGTCTATAAGGGTAGGAGCAAATAAAGAACCACAGGCTAAATCCAGTCATGCCTATTTGCTTCCATAGCAACTATTATGGCTACTTTAGTACTACTAAGTAGTTACAAGAAAAACTAGTTATTTGCACGGCCAAGCTGAAAATAATTATCATCTGGCTCTTTAGAGAACACATTTTCTGACCCTTGTTCCGGAGCAATAATCTTTTTAAAATAAAAAGGAAAAACAAAAGGTAAAGTCCTTTTCTTCTGTAATTTAGAATTCAGAGTTTAGAATTATTTTTAGAATAGCATGGCACATGATTCTTTTTCCTGGATATGAAATTTGGAAATATAAACCCAGAAATGTAATAAAAACATTACGGGTGATGATATGGATTATATATAAGTCATCTGTTATTTTTGTTGAAAAGTAATACTAAGTTTTCCCTTGAAAAATAACTATGGATGTCCATAATAGATCAGGCTAGTTTCCCTCACAGCACAGATGTTTGTTTTCTTAAGCAAAGAAGCATGTTTGAGAAATGAACATATAGCAGGATTTTCATACATATTTAAATATTTAACATTAATGTGCCAAAATTTCTTGAAGAATATTAATATAAATATGTAATATAATTAATGTTTTATTGTTTTTGGTTGTGGTATTAGTTAAGGAGAATCATATCTAAAAATAAATATAGCAATACTATTGCTTCAACCCACTCAATACCATTTTTGCATCTAAACTTTATGAAGATATGGGTATGCTCATTAAATCTAACCTTCATTAAATGGGTACTGCTCAATATACTATATTTATTTAACATATGCATATAAGAATGCAAAATACCCACCATATAATAATGAAACAATGTGTAAAAGATATTGCCCCTGCTGCCAGAGAACTTAAAACCTAGTAGGAACACTAAGATTTGCAAATAGATTCCCAAATTCTATTTTATAATGGTGTTTAAATTTAAACATATTATTGAATATATAGAGGTAATAAAAGCTTCATATTTTCTTTAGACAATTGTTGATTATAACTCAAACCATATGGAAGACTCTAATTATATCCACACCTAAAACATTATTTTTCTTCTCTGGTGCCATAGTGACTGAAATTGTACTGTATTTAAGAAATCCACTAGGTTAAGCATGCCCCTATTTCCTTTCAATATGTACCATTATTTACATTTTTCTCAGGCATATTTAATAGTTTAATTACTGGCATTTTTTCTAGCCTTTTTAAAATTTTTATTTTGAGACAGGGTCTTTCCAAGTTACCCTCACTGGCTTAGAATTTGAGATCCACTTGCCTCAGGCACACAAGTATTGGTATACAGGCATGTGCCACCTTGCTAGATAAATTGCTTCATTTAAAATATAAGAATCATGTGAATAAATTACTGCAACAGTTGCTTTTATTTTTTCTGATAATCTTGTTTAAGAACTACCCATAGGTGAGTTAATAATGTTGTCATATTATTTATTTATCAGATCACGTTCTATCATGTAAAAGAGGATCCTAACTCTTGAAGGCACTGGGAATTTGATAAGAAATATTACTGAAATAGGAACATTACACAAAAATTAGGGAAAAATCAATAAGATAAGCTCACACCTCTCACAAACTGGGCCTGTACAAATAGCTAATGTTATCCAGAAAATCAGAAGTCAAAAGAGAAGAGGTGGCCTTCTCAGTTACCCCCACTCCTAAAAATCAATCACAGTCAATTGTCGTATTGAAGTAAGATGAGATGCTGGTAAAGGGAAAGAAGAGAGAGAGAGAGATTTCCCATAAATTCTGCCTTATTGATGACCAACCACACAGAGGCTAATGTTCACAACAGGAATGAACCTTCATAAATTCATGCATTAAAACTCTGTTCCATTCTAAAGTAAAAAATAACACTTTGTTAACATCTTATGCCTTGATCATAGGCAGAGCCACATGAGATTTTTGACTAAAATCAAAGCAAAATTGTGTAATACTGAAATCATAACATACTTATGGGGAATTCAAATAATTATTATTTACTAATAGGCATTAAAGGCTATAATAAAGGAGGACTTCAGTGAACTTATTTCAAGTGATACCAAGTATAAGTATAACCTGATTAAATGACTGTTAATTTGCCTCTCTGAGCAGGTAGTAAGTCTACTGCATAACTTAGCAGTACATGTTTTGTTTATTTTCTGTTTTATATATTATACAGTATTTATATGTAGTTAACCTATATTATAATATATAAACATCTTGCTGGGATTTTCTTTATTCTTTCCTTTTGTGAGTTTAATTCTATGAAATTTGGTTACATATAGAGATTAATGCAATCAAATCAAACGTCACGTTATAGAGCTGATCCATACCTGTCCTCCCCTGTGTAGTTCTAGACTGTCCCTAATATTAATCAGCTAATCTGGTCTGCATCTCTGTAATTTTGTTCATTTGGAAATGTTCTATAAATTGAATCACAATATATTAAATAGAATCTTAAGTATTCCCTTTATTTTTAATGATCAATCTATATTTAAATGTGTATATGGCAATATATATACAATCATATACATATATTTACTTGATACAATCTGGTCTTAATTTTTTACATGTGTTTTTAAGTTCAGTTTGATTCAATCTCCAAGATATTAGAGATAGATAAATGTGCCAGAATGCCTCAAGTAGGGAGAAATTTGTTCCCTGAGGACAACACAGCTCTGCATATTTCAAAGGGTTCAATAGATCTGGAGGCTGGATTCTGTCATGGAGCTCAGAAGTTCCTAATATTAGAGTATTTGGAGCAGATCTCTGCAGTGTGGAGCTCTGTCTTTGAGAGGCAACATAGGAGAACACAAACCACAGGAAGGAAGATAGTATACCATTAGGTACAATGTCCACTCTGCCTTCTCCCTGACTCTCTAGAAACACAGCAACCCATGAGGGATTCTAATGGACCAGGGGGTAGATTCTAGCCAGGCCATAAATTAACCTGTTTTTTTAAAAATCTGAAAAAAGTGGTTCTCCAAAGGATTAATGAACACACACGTCTAAAAATAACTCCTGCTAATTAACAGCACAATCCACAGTCACTCCAATTAAAACTGTTGGGCCAGACTGAGGACTATTGGCTCCACATCTTTCACAAGCATTAAAAAATTCAATGAAATCATTTGCACATTATGGGGAAATAACATGTAGGCAACTGTGGAGAAGGTATTAGAGGAGGAAATTAATTTCATGTTAAGCAAGGAAGAAGCAATGGACTAGAAGTCAAGCTGTGTTGAAGGTCAGGGTAAGACAGGCAATGAACAAGAATGGAACCCGAGAGGTGAAAAGAGGATTATCATTTCCAGGAAAGCTCTGTGGTTGGTTTGTGAAGACTGCAGGGAGTTGCCTAGCACAGAAGCATTCAGTTCTGCCTTTGGGAGGCTAAGCCCAGCCCAACATGGAGGAAGACTAGGAAGCTACGCAAAACTGAAGGATTTCAAGTCCCTATTCTAACAACTAATGAAATTTGTTACATGTTTATTTTATGCCAAGAATTGTTAACTCTTACTGCCTAGTGAGTGTAACACTCACAACAAACCACCTTATAGAAGCTTCAAAAAGTCACTTGCTCAAGGTCTACAATAGAAAAGCCAGGAAATGAACTGAGGCAGATTAGAACACTCACCAGGGACATTACCTACTTCACAGGACACTGTGACAAATCAAACACCTGGCACTTACCTGGGTGCTTAATAAATATTTCCCCTAAGCCTCACCTAAATGCTGACATCAAAGCCTAAAGAAAGCTATCAATGAAATTTGTTCAGTTTGAGTAAGGTTTTGTGTGTCTAAGGGCACTCTGAAAACCAGTGAACAAAAATACAGGTAGTACATATTACATGCATGTTGTCCCTAAAGATTTCTATCAGATATGCAGATGAAAAATGGAACAATGTACTGGTGTACTCTAAATGGTTCTATTATCCAAAAGCTAAAATATTAAAAATATATTTCTTCTTATAGGCTTGGTCTTTAATAATATCTTTCCTACATTTAACTAATTCTCTTTGTTTCCAGTTTAAATCTTGAAAAATCTCTGAATGAGACTAATAAGTATTGCACTGAACTTTAAACATTATAATATCATTCTAAATACAAAAAGCAAAAGTTGGATACAGATTCTTATATTCCTCCAAATAACCAACGCAGGAAAAGACAGTAGGCTCCCTAAATCTAAACTGTCAAGAAGTACCACTGGGCATCAGCTTGACCGTTTATTTACCATCTTAAATTAGGCAAAAAAGGCACAGTTCATGTATGTTAATGCTTAGTATGTGGGAAATGAGGAAAAATCATGTATTGCATTAAGCTGCTCCAGCAGTCAGAACCTTTTGGGTTTCAAATTTGTTAGATCACAAAAATAAATGACTGTAAACAGGGCTGGGGATTTAGCCTAGTGGTTCCGCTGCCTGCCTTGCAAGCACACAGTCCTTAGTTCGATCCCTGGTACATACATACATACACACATACATACATACATACATACACACACATAAATGACTACAGGGCCCAGGCAGGCAGTCAATAATATGACATAACAGGTCTAAGGCTTTAGCTATGGGTGGGAACTATAGCAAACAGGAGTAGCACATAACTGTCTGGAAAGGGCATCTGCTACTCACCTGGTGACTGCTGTTGGGAAAGGTAACCTCAATAATACACAAGATTTCCTTGTTTTTATATGAAATTTTCTGGCTTTTAAAACTAAATATTTTTTAATTAATCATTGCACTGGCCAAAGAAAACACTTCTGAGGTTGATCCAACCTGCAGACCAGGAAGCTATGCACTCCGGGAAAAAGGCAACTATGAGTACATTTTGATTAGTTGAAAAGCAAGAAGAATGAGTGTGGTGCCAGAGACCCAAGAGTGAAGGTGAAATTCTTCCACACAGAGTAGGTCTATTGTTGGACAGAGAAGGGAGAAGAAATAGAAAGTGAAATGACAATGGAAAGAGGCTTTACTTTCTTCACATTGTGTATATTCTTAGTAATAGCTAGGAATGTGGAAAGAAAAACAAAAACAGGTAGGAAAAGCCTGGTATGTCTGTGAGCATGTTCAATATTCAGGGGCAAAAGCTAAACGACTGTGATAAGCACATCATTTTCACTATTCTTGGGTGTGAACTGATAACATTCATAACAGTTGATATTTCCAGGCATCACTGTGTTCACCCCTGTACTGTACAGTTTACAGAAATGATCACTCATTCCATCATAACAATAAAATCAAGTAGATATATTTTCCCACTCTACAAATATGAAATCTGGGTCTTAGATAGATTAAGTATCCATCTCAAGGTCCTAAAACTGGAAGGTGAGAGAGCAGGCAGTGGACCCAGGGCTAACACTGGTGGCTGAGCTCTTAACCAACGTACATTGTTGTTTTGTTCATTGGTCTTTCCGTGAGGGCTCTGAAATCCTTCTGGAATGTTGCAGTTGCCACACAATCTAGGAGCTTCAAAATCCAGAGAGAGCTAAGGAAGCCCACGTTTTGCTTCTCTTGACTGTGCTATTTCTAGGAATGGCAAAGGGAGGTGGTGGCAAGAACAGTGCGTCCACACATCAGTGTCCCATTGACCCCCCACTCCCACTTTTGTGCCACATAAATGTTGGCCAAGTCACCAAAGCTCTCTCTGCAGCTCCCCAGGATTCAATTCCTTATCTAGTCAATGAGAACAATATCATTTTAGCTACCAAGGAAAGATGATCCACAAAAGGATTTCTAAAAGTCTGTTCCAGTTTCCTTTCAGAAAAATCTTTCCAAGCCAGCCCAGCATTGCAGAATTTCTCCCTCATGATTGTGTTACTCTTCCATACTCAGGAAAGTTCCCTGTGCTGACTGATTCCCAGGCTCCCAGCATACTCTGGTTATGGTGAACACCCCAATCCAGACATTTATCACCTGTTAATATGTGGATTTGAGCCTCTCTTGACTTTATCCAGAGAAACAGTAGAAAGTGTTTTACAGAGATTATAAAATCCCAAGGTCCATGACCCTTACCTAAAGATGAACACTAATGACAAAGATACATATAGAGAGTAGGCTTTTAAAAGTTCACTTTTTTTTTTTTTTTTTTGCTTTAAACACTTTTTTTCTCATTGAGATTATTGGTACATTTTAAGTATACAGTACAGTTACATTCATCATTAAGATCTTGCACCTTTACATGACAGGTCTTGGTTCCTTTTTTTCCCATACCCCTGCCCTCTCTTCACCCCCTCCTCCCTTCCCTATTTACAAACACTTTATTTCCATTTTTCCATTTTCTCATATTTTTTCTTTTCCCTTATTTCCGTTCCCCTACCCTTCCCACATCCCCTACACCTTTAGCCCTTTTCTTCCTATTTCACATTGTAAATTATACCATGAGGATCTTATGTACAACTATAATTTTTCACACCAGAGAAACTATTCAGTATTTACACATGTGTAATTTATTTATTTCACTTGAGTATATCCTCAGTATGTATTCATTTTCCTAGGAAAAGTTCAGTTTTTAAATGTTTGTTAACTCACTGAACACCAAAATATCTACTTAGTCACCTTTGTTCAAAGTCAGAGAAAAATCAGTTACACCTGAAGACCTCAAGGTGAACTCAGTACAATGACAAAGCAGAATACCTCCAAAGTAGGAGTAGGAGCAGCTTAGTAAATGTATGTTGATCAGGATTAGGATGACTAACTCCATATTTTAATCAATATTAATATATTGGGTTGTATTTCATTTTCATTTCAGTGAAGAGTGTTGGAAGGAATTGTATCAGCTGCTATGAGGTGATCCATGCAAGACCTGCATGTGAACTGACTCACATATACCTATGCATACACCTATGCTACTGCACAGTAGGAAAGCTCTCACCTGCTGGCACCTCCCTGCTGCACATGACTATAAGATGTACTGCTGTTAACTTAGGGAATGTAGCACTTGATTCCCACTCTTTAAAATTCTGGGATATTGTCCTATTGAGTAATGTCAGTAGTTTCAAAAGTGGATGTATTCAGGCTGAAATTTTCAAAGTGGCTTTAAGGCACTGCCCTTTCCTGAGCAGCTGTCCTCCCCTGTCTGAGAGATGAGGAGCCTGAGATCTTCACTCATCAGGCCTTGTGAATCTCCACTGAAACATGATCTGAAAGTGGGGCCAAGTCATCTCCAAAAGTGAACTTATTTTTCCAGCAAAACCTACTTCCTCCTTCCTTATCTTAGTTATTGCTAGCTGTAGCTACTCACTAGCCCAATCTATGAACTTAGAAGCTATTTTTGGTTTTTCCCTCCCCTCATCTTCATATCTACCAACTTGTCACATGCAGTCAATACTAGACCAGAGAACCACCAACCATGGGCAAATGAACTGACCTAGACTAAAAGCTACAGAGATGAAGGGGCAGCAAAAGGCCTGCTGGTCACCCAGCCACATCTAAAGAGCCTCATACAGCGTGATCCATACAGCAGTGGAAAGCCAGTCACTTTGAGTGAAGGAAGCTCTAGTCTGCCTACCAGCTACTCTAAGGGTGGTGTGTATAACCCTGAATGTGTCCACCAGGGGAGCTCAATCACATCATGAAAATACCTATCATGGGGGAGTGGGGGGAGCTGTGGACCAAGCCACAGCCTGCAGAGTACCACAACAGCAGCAGAAGAAGAAATGCTGAGATGTTCTAATGTCAAAGGAGACATGAATGAAACATAAAAATAGAAAGGAGCGTAATGGTCAGAATTTAATTTCTGTCCACAATCAGCAACTGAACCTGTCTCATGTTACCTGTGCACGATTCATCTCTAGAAGTCAAACTTGGAGGCAAATAGCAAAAGGGAAAAAAGATATTTGACAAGAAGAAAGATGCTTGCAACCCATTTAATTTTGCATAAAGAACATACATTTACCAAGGATTTGACCTAAAGTATTAAAGCAACCCATATACTGTTCTAGTCAATTAGGTCTTGCTGTATCAGCACTTTTACCTTGAAAACATCTAAAGCCATCAACTTCCATAATTTAGAGGGAAAATTTAACACAGATTGATTTCTCTGCACATTTTTCATTATATTTTTAGACAAACAAGAATAGTTTTGAAAATAGTTTGGAAGCTCTCTGTAACTGAATATAATGAGTTGTCACAAAATTATACCCATTTGAAAGAAAGAGTTCAATGCTATTTTGTGTTTACCTTGGAGCTATGCACCATTTTGAAATATTGAAATATATATTTTTACATGTGAGCAATGTCCTTTACAATTATTCACATTCCAAATTGAAGCCTTTCCCACTGTCCTGATGCTATCTAGATTTATCAAAATTATAATTGCTTCTCAGCCTTTTGGTTAAGATCAAGTGTAAAATTATAAAAGTGTATATTTTATAGCTACCGTGAGTTTAGAAATAATCTCTTTCATCCTGTGGAAATGCAGCAATGTTTATGGGAGGATCTTTGCTAATAATTATAAACCTATAAATGAACTATTCATCGAACACTTTCTATATGTCAAGCATTGTGTTCTTCTTGTACTTTATCTTATTTCACCGTCACCAGATGCTTTGAGATTGTCACAGTTACTAAGCCTGTTTCATACATAATAAGTCTGAGATCCTCAGTAATGAACATTTCATAGACTTTGGTAGATGTAAAAATTAAAGGATATTGAAACATACACTTCAGTGCTAAATCTCTTAAGAGAAGAGCCTTAGCTCTCCACCCATACAGAATAAGTAGTTCTGAATTTTCATCTCTTGAACTCTCTGAAAACATTACCATTTTTAAAGATGTTCATATATGAGTATTTCTGTGAAACATTAATTGTACTACTCTGAGACTTATTCAAAATCCATTTTATTGTTCATTAAATTGTTCACAATATAAAGATAGAAATTTAATAATGGTTAAGGTCTTCTGTGTACCACATATTGAGTTAGACTTTTGAATTACTTTTTCACAATATTGCTGTTTAATACATTTCAAATTCTATAGGTGTAAACCCAGAACAAAGAGATGACTGATAAGGGTTGTGACTGGAATTTAGAGGGAGATTTTCTAATTCCTAAAGGAGAAAAAGAGGCAAGGACTCCAGCTAATTGGCTTGCTACTATGGGGAAAAATATTTTCTAACAAAAATATATTGAAACAAAGAGCCCAAGTTCAGATAGTTCGCTGAAGGCTTTTATTTATTTATTCTTGGTGGCAATATACAGAATGCTGTCATAGCTCCAAGTTTCTTTGGGAAATCTTGACACAAACCACATGAGATGTGAATCCTAACAGTTGGCAGCCCAGTCTTCTTGCTTTCTACACTTCACAAAATCATCCTTTTCTCCTATTTCCAATTAGATCAGAATTCAAAGGCATAGAAATGGGCCTCACATTTAGTTAGAGCAAAGAAAAAGAAGTAAAAATCACACTATCAGGAATACTCACAATTCCATTGCTTTTAAATCTGTTACTATGCCAAATACAGTTGTCACAAATTTATATCTTAAACCAATTAAGTAAAAAATGTCAGATGACCTACACTTGGTGGCAACTGATTTCAGGATTTTGCAATTCTAATAATAATAGCAACAAATACTTAGAAATGAATGTTCTTACTAGTATCTTCTCATGCTAAATCCCTGGAATTGATCTCCCAGTTTCAAAAAGTGTCCCTGAACCCCATATACCAGGTGAACTATACAATGTAAATCAATAGATTTTTCAAGTGCAATAATTGTTTCTCTCTGGGCAAGTCCCATTAGTCCCAGAAGGAAGAGTACTTTGATTGACCTCCAGGAACACAGCAGATGTGGGTAAACTGTGTGAGCTGCTGACCTTATCAGAAGAAAGCCAGGCCTTGAAAATCACTGGGGAACACGCTGGGCATGTGCATATCGGCTGTGAGAAAACAAACAGCTGGTCAAGTGTGTGTTCTCCTTACAAATCAACCAAATGAAAAAAATGCAGATTGCAGAAGGGAAAGGACAAAAAGTGAGTGTGTGAATTGACAATATTTCTTTATCTTTAAAAAATATGAAATAATAAGATGAATAGAAACAAGAGGACAGGTATGTTTGTGAGCATCTGGGAATCTCTGATGCATTAGTCAAAAGATTTTCTACATAAAATCCTGGGGGCCCAATTGCTTAAACTTCTGGGTACAGAGAAGCTTACTCTGTCACCTTTAAATGCCATATTTCCTGTCTGTTTCGGGGGTTCTACAGCTAAATGAGATGGCTAGATAGATTCCTCAGTACCAAAAAATAAATGGCTAGAAGAAGATGGAAAATCAACAAAACTTATTTCTAATATTCCCAATCCAAAGGAACAGTTTTAAGTTAGGACAGAGAAGTAGGAGAGGAAAGAACAAAAAAAGGGAACCCTGGACACAAAGAGAAGTCTTCACTTTGAAATGGGATGAGTTTCCAGTCCCACTGAAATTACTTTCCAGCACTAAGGCGGTAGATCTGCTGTGGTAGGAGCAGTTCCTTGTCCCCTGCTATGAATTGGATCAAGAAACAGAGTGCAATGTTAGCATGGAAGATTCATAGGCACTGCTCCCTAGTATTTCTGAGAAAGCAGCAAATGATCTCCTGCAAAGCACAACAATGAGATATCACAAGGCAATATTTTACAATCTCTGTTTTAAATTATTGCAAAGTGTAGCAAAACCATGGCACTACTGGACAAATGGAACAGATGCAAGGACATGAAAATAAGCTCTGGTTCAATGCTAGTAGAGGGCTCAAAGGAAACCCAGGGATGTAACTAAGGACCCACAACAGGGGTGGCAAAGGGAAATTTTAAACATCCATGCCTCTCTTACAAATGTCTCAGAAATCAGTTAAAGGCACAGAATAATTTTCATTTGTTTGTTCATTTAATCAACTTGCATTTATGGCAGGTCCACTATTGCCAAAGACCGTATTAGGTATTAGAAATACAGGGAAAAAATAAGATGGGAGTTCTTATCTTTAAAGAGCCCACAACTCAGAAGAGGAAAAAATGTCACTAATACAATATGAAGTATAGAAAGTGGTTATTGGACAGGGGTTATAAGACAGGGTCAGGAGGAGAAAAACAAAATAGGGTCAGACAGAAAAACTAAAGATGAGATGAGAGCAGTGATTCTGACACATTCAAGAAGCTACATGGAGGTAAAGAAGTGGAATAATTTTCATCCATTTATTTATATATTCTGTCATTGTGGCTAAATCACAAGTTATAAGGTGGGGAATAAAGAAAGGAGCTAGATGGCAGTAGAACCATGATGACTAAAGTCGAATTTGGTACAAGGAAGTTTGTTGAGCAGCAGCGTGGTAGCTATTAAAACTTTTAATTACCTCTAAGCAAATCATGAACATTTCCCACAAACACCAGGGATACCACTCCAACTGCCTTACACCAGGACAGTTTAACACACGTTATCTGCTAGCCTCAGGGCCCACTGGCCTTCATGTTTATGATTTCTGACCCAAGTCATGGCCAAAGGAAATATGACCAGCCGTACAGCTATTGAAAACATGCAAAGGTGTTTTTGGTCATCCCAGTGACAGGCAGGTGTTCCTGGAAGGTGTAATCCAGAACTAGAGGAGCTGGACACCCTGAACCACCTGGAAAAGATCCTCACTAGGAAGACTTGCCTGTCCCCAAAGTCCTATAGTATCTCCTCTGAAAAATCACAAGACCACTTCTTTACCTCCATGTAGCTCCTTGAATGTGTCGGAACCACTGCTCTCGTCTCTTGTCTTTAGTTTTTCTGACCCCTTTTCATTTTCATCCTCCTGACCCTGTCCTATAACCACTTTCTACACTTCATATTCTATTAGTGATGTGGTCTCATGCTCAAAATTTGTACTTTAATAATTGTCTGATCTATAATACTGACTCTAATTTCATTATTAACCCTTCTAATTTCTGACAAGCAGAGAAATACAGACCACTAAAAAGATGCCAAAAAGAATATTTATGTGTAATTCACTCTGAGAAAGAGACAACACATTCTGCTATAGTTGAAAAGAGGGCAATATTTTCTTCCCTGAAATAGTAGTGGTAGGATAACTGGCCTCAAAATAAAGACAATCTTTGTGAAAACAAGATGTTCCTTCCACTGTGACTTAATACCAGCACCTAATTAGAGAAACCAGAGGGGAGCTAATCAAAACCACCTTTAAGGGATTTGGCTTTTAAATGTGAACTTTCTGGCACCCGCCTCCTTCATGATGGTAGTAAATGCAATAGAGGGGACCTGGAGCTGCTTACTGCACACATTGGGAACAGGCTATGTAACGAAAGTGTTTTCCATTTAATAGTGCAGGGCAGAAACCACCATGATGAAGATTCACAGTCACTTGGGTTGGTGCTTTCTATTTCTCCGTATGATCTCTCTCTGTGTAAAGTTCAGGAAAAGAAATTATAATTGTAAAGTTCTTGGCAACTCCAAAGAGTGTGTAGAAAAGGACAAAATGGCATGTTTCCGGGGACTCAACAACAAGTTGCTGGTATTTACAGACTTATTGACTCCACGGAAGAGGAAGGTCAGCTCCTCCAGTGATGACCCTAGGAAATGACTGCGTGGGGTGCACCCTACCCAAAGATGGATAATAACTCTGTGGTCAAACCATCACTTCAGTTTTCAAGCTGACCAAATAGTAGGCGGAAAAATGAGCCAGAGATAGGTCTTCACATGGCATAATCATTTAAGAAGAGTAATGGCATTTTTAAATTGAAAGGGAAGAAGGTTCCTATCAGGTTTTCTGTTGAAAGCTTAAAACCAGGATTGTTATTACTCAGCCCACTGCTTCCCTTACTGTCAATCTTTTTGAGAACTGAGCCCACTCTTGATGTGCCTGCCTCCTTTTCCCCACTCAACAGTTTGGCTTTCAGGATCCTCCCCCCACATTCACTAGGCAGCCAAGCCCCAACTCCACAACCTCTTTCATTTTCACTGTCCCTGCTTCATTTTCTCCAATCCATTCATTCATGCAATATTGATTAAGAAACTCTCCATGGACCAATATTCTAGGTTAAAGTAATACTGAACAAGAAAGAGAGTCCCTGTACTAGAGGCATTTAGAATCCAGTAGAGTACATGGAGTATAAATAGATCAAAAGTGAGAAATAAAAAAGAAAATAAATAAAATCATTTCAACTAGCAAAAAATACAACAAAGAAAATCAAATAGGGCATTAGGCTATACAGTGACAAGAAAGATCTGAAAGATAAAGGAAATGTTTACTGGGGCCAGACCACCTAGATTCAAATCTTGGTTCTGCCATTATAGTTAGCTCAAGGGAAGTCTCATCACCTCCTTCTGCCTCAGTTTCCCTGACTAAAAATGGAAATAATAATGCTACATGCTTTATAGGGGTATTGTGGGGATTAATTTTAATTAATATATGCCTTCTACAAATGCACAGAATAATATTTTCTATTAAAAGCTTTTCCTGCATCTATTGATATGATCATTTGATCTTTAATGTCCTTTCCAGACTACAATTATATATTTATTTCATTTCCACTAACAGCTCTAACAAACATCTCAACTAGCAAAGCTATGAGATACTTTACACAAGTCCATAACCTTTCTTTCCTTGTCCTAATCATGGATCTGCTAAGTACAAAATAGTAACCCGTTCAAGATATGTCACTATATAAAGGTAAAAAAACATATGAAAACAAAAAAGTAAAAACAAAATGTATTTCCTCTAAGATTCCAATTTTTCAAGGAATTATCATCAACTAACAAGTATCAGAACCAACTGGGAGGCTTTCAACTCCTTTCTACAAGCAGTTAATGGCAAACACCTTGTCATAAACATTTGGGGGGCAGGGTACCAGGGATTCAACTTGGCACCTTGTGCTTGCAAGGCAGGTACAGTGCCACTGAGTTAAATTCCCAGCCCTGTCATAAACATTTTTGAAAGGTCAGAAATGATAACAATTTTGCTAAAGAGGTAAGTAGTCAAACAAAATGCTTTCCTGATAGTTCTCAAGTTTGGAAAAAAAAAACCAGCATAACTCTAATGGATGATGAGATATACAAAAGGATTATGGGATAAGGGGCACGTCCAACTGGAAGTATTAAAAACTTCCCCAAATCATTTCCTACCCAGTACATCTTGTGATACAGCAGATACCAGAGCTGTTAACAAGAAATCCACACTTATAATGACAGAAAAGTAAAATTCTTCATTTGAAACATGATTATTTTAGGTTGAAGAAGTAAATAAGAAGAATAAGAAGTGTTGCAAAAGTCAAGGTAAGAACATTTTGCTTCTGTCATACTCCAATTATTGAAACAAATTTTCGAATTTTTAAAAATTGTATTCAGTACTGTTTGCCTTAATATAGTGTAAAACACAACGATTCAAAGAACACTAATTTATTCCTAAATGAACATACTGGTATTCTTATCCTAAGTGTGCTTTAGAAACAGCATATTGCTATGTACTGTCTTAAGAGTACATTTAACTTTATGTATATTGATAAGATAGTTTTCTCTTTGAAAATATCATTATGAGTTTTAATTTTTTAAATGAAGGTATTTCCAGTCCTCATTGATCATATATTGCCGGCAAAAGTATTTTATCACTTAAACTGTATTACATTGATTATCTATTATCTGCTCATATTAAGCAGCTTCTATCATCAGTTAATGTTTACTAAACAATCAATAAAATCTAAGTGAAACAAGAATAAACTCAAAAACTAATAAGTGCGCAGAAATTCAGAAAAAATTGAGATAATGTCCACTTTAGAAAGGCAGCCTTTGTAAGAAATCATTTATGCTTAAAAGATCTAATTTGTCTTTTTTATTGCTAGCTAAGTTAATAATGGATGACATATCTTACAGCTTCACTGATGCAGCAACTTGTCGATAACACAGAAAATTTAGAAACTAATTCATCAATTCATGATTTTTAATTGGACTGTGGATGGTTAATTTTAAGTCATTAGATTCTTCACTAATAAAACCCTAGAAAGAGATAGAGTTAATAGGGAAGTGGTTAGCTGTACTGTACTTTTCAATAAAGTACTCAGAGTTTCCATTCTTGCCCAATTAACAGGTGGCACTCTTCACTTTGAACACCTCTGGATAGAATAGAGGCAAGGTGGGTGCATAGCAAAGAGTGAGGTCCACATATAATTTTTGTGGATGTATTTGTGTGTGCACACATACTCTTCACAAATATCTCTCTCCCAGACACTCTCAATGAATCCAATACACTCAAGACAAATAGGAAGGAATGGAGATTTCCCTTTCTTCCTTATTCAGATGGAAGCTTAAGGAATTTCCCCACTCCTGGTTTGCATTTAGTGATAGGACTGCTCTGCTGCTCACACATTTGCCTATTGGTATTTTACTGTCCATTGAGTGTCCAAGCTAGAAGGGATCTTAGTGATTGTCTGGTTCACCTCAGGTCCTTCATAATCAGTGAACCAGAAGTTCAAGGACATCCGGAGACCTGTCCATAGTCACAGAGCACAAAGTTTGAGACATAGCCAGGCATTCTTCCAATTCCCATACCCTGCAATCGTTCCACTCTACCACACTTCTCTAATCTTCCTGCTAAGAACATTTCCTCTGACACTTATAATAGAGAAATTAATGAGTCTGCAAGTTAAAGATCCATTTTAAACAAATTGGTTCATTATTATTTAATTGAGGAGGCTTCAGAGCAATAAAAGCCTTGCTTTCCAAAACTGGATGAGCACCTCATGAAACACTGAGCTCAAGAAAAGCAAAAGCTTTCAAAAGTCAATATGTGATGCCTTCCTGTTTGATAAATTCTACCCAATAGCTTCAGAAGTATCAGAAATTAATGGTGTCCCAGCACTCCATAGGCCCACATTAATGGGATCAAGAGCATAAAATATAAACAATAATGTACATATTGATTGTTCCGGACACTTGAAGCCCAACAAACATTTGAAAGGTCAGTCATTTTACTTGCTTCAGATTACAGATAAAGTCATTTACTTGAAGCTGGAAACTTGGCTCTCTATATACATGTTTTCATGACCTATGAACTTAATCATGTCATAATTTTGTTAGCTTCCTTAGGCATGAAAAATGTATAAAGCATATGACAATGTACATATTACCAGGGAAAAGGTTGGGTGGGAGAAATCTATAGGCTGAATAAATATCATGAAACGGTTTTTTCCTCTGAAAGAACGTTTCAAGGTTTCCATGAGTCAGTTAATACATGACATAACAAATGAATATGTTCGCTGTTACAAGTTATGGAGATTAATCTCATATTACTTTACTTTTACTACCAAAACTGTATTTGGTTTGAGTTTTATCTTTAGGCAAACTTTTTCTACAATAAAAGATTTATTCCTTTCAGAGCTCTTCCAAAATATAAAGTAAAAGCTCATTTGAAGGTTATCCATATGGAGCTATCACTTTAAGAGTATTCTCACAGTGGAAGGCAACTCTCACGGAGTTCAGCTTCTATCTAATGATCTTTCTGTTGCTCCAATTGGATATTAGCAGACAGATCACAATCCCATGACCCAGTACTTTCCCTGAAGTGACAGGTGTTTGGAGTCAATATCCTACTGCTGACTTTAGAAAGGGCAAGAGGGAATTTGAGAGCCTTTCAAATTATGTTCCCTCTATGAGAATAGAAATTCTACCTCTCCTTTAATATTGCCTTCAACTATCCTAAGCTTAGAGAACTCCCTCCATTCACTGTCAAGTATGACGGCCAGGTTAAGAACCAAGCTGGCAGAGATAGATCTCACCAAATAGCCAAAGCAAAACATCCTTGGTGAGAGACTTGAAAAACAGCTTACTACAAGAAGGGAAGAGACAAAATAAGAAAAGAAAAATTGGAAACAAAGTCTTTGTAAACAGGGAAGGGGGGAGGGGGGAGGAGAGCTAGGGGAATGGGAAAAAACTAAGAACCAAGATATGTCATGTAAAAGTACAGGATCCCAGTGATGAATGTAACTGTTTTATACTTGTAAAATGTACCAATAAAAATATTTTTTTAAAAAACAGCTTACTACAATTTCTAGAATTTCTTCCGGCAGAAGAAGATGAATGAAAATACACTGGCCTTAAGGTAGATAGCTTTAACTCTAAGCATTTTCAACTGTTCTCTTTGTGCCATGATGACCAGGTTTCCTTATTCTAAATTTTGCATGGTGGAACTTTTTCACTTTCTTCCAAGATTCTACAATAGCTAAAACTAGCCATTTTGAAAATCAGATTTCCTTATTCATGAATGATATCTTTAAAACTTTTTAAAAACACCTTTAAATATATATTACATTTGTTCTAGCAATTGATAGCCAATAAAATAACACATCGGTTACTTTAAAAGATCATAATTCTAATGAAGAATTTAAAAACCCCGAAGTAAATAATCATGATTTATTTCATGGACAAATGACTTTATTCTAATGTTAAAGACATAATTTTATAGTTTTCAAATAAAGCAACTTTCTATAAAGGAGATTCTTTATTTTGAAAAATACACCTGGAAACTTAAATGAACCAGATGAATAAATATCCTTTGACCAATTATACTTGGTCAAAAGAGAATAAACATGTCAAAAATGATCCTTTACTTCCTTCTTAAGGCACATTGACTATGGATATAATTACCAACATAAATTGCATTCATTAAATAAGGTTAAGCTTGCACTATTGTTTTTCTGCTGTTTAGACTTTAAAAGGGCCCAAAACCAAAATAGTATAAACATATTTTATAATAATCAAAACTCAATTAAGTCTACAGTGGTAACTTTTTAAGTAAAGAAAAAAATGGGATCTCTGATTTGTTTTGAATGAGTTTGTTTGTGATGCTGGGCTTTGAACACAGGCTCTTTGCACACTGAACTATACCTTCAGCCTCTTTTTACTTTTTATTCTGAGACCAGGTCTCTCTAAGTCCCTAAATTACCCAGGCTAAGCTAGAACATTTTAGTCTTCTTCCTTCAGGCTTCCAGAGTGCCAGTATGACAGGTACGTAGCACCAAAACCAGTGTCACTGTTTTGATAAGTAAGCACATTCTGAAATTCAGACTATTTTACTCTAACACCACTAGGATGAAAGAGTATTCATGCCAAAGAGAAGCAAGCAGCACCTTTTAATTGAAAATACTATCTCCTTAGCAATTTCAAAATTATATCTTTTACTGGGTCAGAGATTTACCTCAGTGTTGCAGTGCTTGCCTCACAAGCACAAGTTGGATGTCCGGTACCCCGCCCAAAGAATTTTATATATTTTACTGAGATGTCTTTTTTTTTAATTAAGTTTGTTGGTACATTTTAGGCATGCAGTACAGTTACTTTCATCATTGGGATCTTGTACCTTTACATGACATATCATAGTTCTTATTTTTTCACATTCCCCAGCCCTTCCTTCACCCTCCACTCTTCCCAATTTACAAAGACATTATTTCCATGGTTTCCCTTTTCACATATCTTTTCCCTTTTTACCTTTCCCCTGCCCCTCCCACTTCCTCTACTCTTTCAGACCTTTTTTTTCTATTACACAATATTAAATATACATTTGGATCCTTATTTACACTTTTGGTTTTTCAAACCAGAGAAACTATTCAGTATTTACATGTGTGTCTTATTAATTTCACTTACATGTATAGCCTCAATGTGTATCCACTTAGCTATAAATATCTCTAGTTTCTCATTCTTTATGGCTGAGTAGTACTCCATTTTATTTAAAACACACACACACACACACACACACACACACACACATACATCTTTTTCATCTACTCTCCAGTTGATGGGCAATTAGGCTGTTTCCAAGTTTTAGCTTTTACCAACTGTGCCGCTATAAACATGGGTGAGTATATTTCACTGTGGTATGATTCTTTTAATTCTTTTCAAAGGTTGTCCAGCAAGGGAATAGCTGGTCAAATGGGACTTCCACTCCTAGTTGTTTGAGGTATCTCTATAATGATTTCCACAGTAGTTGTACCAGTCTGCACTCCCACCAACAATGGAGAAGGGTTCCTTTCTCCCCACAACCCTGCCAGCATTTGTTATTGGTTGATTTCTTGATAGCAGCCATTCTTTGTGGGGTGAGGTGGAATCTCAGTGTTGTTTTCATCTGAATCTCTCGAATGACCAGTGATGTTGAACATTTTTCATATGTTTACTTGTTGCTTTTACTTCTTTCTGTGAGAAACATCTGCTCATTACAGATGTCCATTTTTGAATTGGGTCTTCATATTTAGGGGTCTGATTTTTTTGAGTTCTTTATATATTCTAGATAGTAGACCTTCATTTGAGGAACAACTGATAAAAATTTTCCCCACACTGTGGGGAAAAATAAAATGCCACTTATTAATTCTTTGTGCCAGTTCCCATGCTACTGAGGATTTATTCAAAATATTTTCCTATGCCAGTGTCTTCAAGAGTTCCACCTAACTTATGTTCCAGCAAATCTAGTGTTTCTGTTTAAATATTTAGATCTTTAATCCACTTGGATTTTAGTTTAGTGCATGGTGAAAGATGAAGGTCTAGTTTTAATCTTTGGCAGGGTGAAATCTAGTTTTTCCAACACCATTTATTAAAGAGGCTATCTTTCCTCCAGTAAGGATGGTTGGCTCCTTTGTCAAAGATGAGGTAGCTGAGTACATCTGGAGTTGTTTCTGTATCTTCCAAGCTATTCCACTGGTCCTTGGGTCTGTTTCTATGCCAGTACCATGCTGTTTTTATCACAGTGGCTTTGTAGTTTCAAATTGGGGGTTGTGATACTCCCTGTTATATCTCTGTTGAATAGAATTGCTTTTGCTATTCTAGGTCCCTTGTTCCATATGAATTTTTTTATTATTTTCTCTAGTTCTGTGAAATGCACTGCTGGGATTTTAACTGGGATTTCAATGAATCTGTAGAGAAGTTTTAGAAGTATCGCCATTTTCACTATATTGATTCTTCGTACCCAGGAACAAGGGATGTCTTTCCATTTTCTTATATTCTCTTCAATTTCTTCTTCAGAGTGTTGTAGTGCTCAATGTACAGGTCTTTTGTTTCCTTAGTTAGACTGATTCCTAGATATTTCTCTCTCTTTTTTTTTTTTAATGCTATTGTGAAAGGGATTGTTTCCCTAATCTCATTCTCAGGGAGTCTGTTATTTGTGTACAAGAAGTCTATTGATTTTTTAGTGTTTATTTGTATCCAGCTACTTTACTGAATCTGTCAATTAAGTCTAGAAATCTTTTGGTGGAGTTTTTTGGGTCTTCTATGTAGAATATATCGTCAGCAAATAATGACAATTTCAATACTTCCTTTCTTATCTTTATTGCTTTTATTTCTTTGTCTTGTCTAATTGATGTGGCTAATGTTTCCAAAACTATATTGAATAGGAGTGGCGATAGTGGACATCCTTGTCTTGTTCCTGATTTTAACATGAAGGTTTTCAGTTTTTGACCATTTAGTATGATGTTGACTATTGGATTTTCATAGATACCTTTATCAAGTTGATATAAAAACCTTCTATGCCAATTTTCTACAGGGTTTATATCAAGAATGGGTGTTGAATTTTGTTGAATGCTTTTTCTGCATTTATAGAGATGATCATATGGTTTTTGTCCTTGATTCTGTTAATATAGTATATTTCATTTATTGATTTATGTATATTGAACCATCCTTGCATCCTTAGTCAGGGTGTAGGATTTTCTTGATTACCCTCTGTATTCTGTTTGCCAGTATCTTATTAAGAGTTTTTGTATATATGTTTATTAGGGAGACTGGCCAGTAGTTCTCTTTTTTGGTTGGGTCTTTCCCTGGTTTTCAAAGTAACACTGGCTTCCAGGAATGAATCTGGGAGTATTGCTTCCCTTTCAATTTCATTGAAAGCTTTAAAGAGTGGTGGCAATAGTTCTTTTCTAAATGTCTCATAGAATTCAGCAGTGAATCCATCAGGACCTGGGCTTTTTCTTTGTTGGTAATGTTTTAATTATGTTTTCAATTTCACTGATTATAATAGGGATGTTTAGAATTTTTATATCTTCATTCAACATTGGTAATTCATATGTCCATTTCTGTCCATTTCTTCTGTGTTTTCCATTTTATTAGAGTACAGGTTCTCAAAGTACATATTGATGATCCTCTCAATTTCTGCTGGATCTGTTGTGACTTCACTATTTTCATTCCTAATTGCATGAATTTGATCCGTTTCTTTCCTTTTTTTGATAAGGTTGGCTAAGGGGTTATCAATTTTATTTATTCTTTCAAAAAACTAATTTTTCAATTAATTGATTTGTAGTATCATTCTTAGTTTCCATGCTTTGATTTATGCTTTGATCTTTATAATTTTATCCATTGTATGAGCTTTAGGTTTCCCTTGCTCTTCTTTATCTAGGAGCTTAAGATTCACACTAGGTTGTTTACTTGAGCTTGCTCTGTTTTCCAACTGTGGACATTCACTGCTATGAATTTCCCACATAAAACTGCTTTCACTCTATACCATAGATTCCTGTATGTTGTACTGGCATTATCATTAAATTGTCTTAAGTTGTCTAAAACTGTCTAATTTCTTCTTTAATTTCTGCTGTGACACATCGGTTGTTCAGGAGAGTGTTATTCAATTTCCATGTGTTTGTGAAGTTCTTACTGTTTCTTATGCTCTGGATCTCAAGTTTAATTCCACTACGGTCTGATAATAAACATAGGATTACTTCAATTCCTTTGAATTTACTTAAACATGTTCTATGAGCTAGTATGTGGTCTATTTTGGAGAATTACCCACGTGCAGCCAAAAAAAATGCAAATTCTGATTTTGTGGGGTGGAAAACTCTGTAGACATCTATTAAGTCCATTTGTTCAAAAGCTTGCTTCAGTTCTAGTGTTTCATTGTTGATTTTCTTGTCTAAATGATCTGTCTATTTGCAACAATGGGATATAGCGGTCCCCTGCTAGAATTGTATTAGTGTTTATTTGGTGTTTCATGTCCCTTAATATTTGCTTTGTATAGTTGGGGGCATTAGTGTTTTGTGTGTGTGTCTGTGTGTGTGTGTGTGTGTGTGTGTGTGTGTGTGTGTGTGTATATGATTCTCATCTCTTTCTTTTGGATTGTTCCCTTTACAAGGGTGTAGTGAACTTCTTTGTCTCTCTTAATTAGTTTTGGTTTGAAATTTACTTTGCAGATAAGACAGCTACCCCTGCTTTTTTCTGTATTCCTGTTGCATGGAGAACTCTTTTCCAACATTTTACTTTCAGTCTATGAGTTTATTTTTCAAGTAGGTGTGTTTCTTGTATACAACATATGGTTGGATTTTTGCTTCTTAATCCATTCTGCCAGTCTATTTCTTTTGATTGGTGAATTGAGGCCATTAACATTGATGGTTATAACTCATATGTATTGACTTATCATTGTCATGTTATTGTCCTATTGTTGGCTCTTTTTAATTTTTCCCCTCTCCCTTTAGTTTCTTGCCTTGCCTAATTGATTTGCTTTGTTGGGCCTCATGGTGTTATGACCTTCACTGTCTTTTTCTAGGATATTGTTTAGAATTGTTTGTAGTGCCGGTTTGGCATTCATGAAGTTTCTCAGGTGTTTTTTGTCATGAAAGTATCTTATTTCTACATCGATTTTGAAAGATAATTTTGCAGGATACATCAGCCTAGTTTGGAGGTTGTTTTCTTTTAGGGCTTGAAATACTTCATTCCAAGCTCTCCTTGACTTGAGGGTTTGTATTGCAAAGTCTATTGTGATTCTGATGGGCTTTTCTTTGCATGTGATTCATTTCTTCTCTCTAACTGCTTGTAGTATTTTGTACTTCTTTTGGATTTCCAGGATCTTGGCTATTATATATCTAGGTGTAGATCTTTTTCTTTTCTTTTTTATTGAGTTTATTGGTCCATTTTAAGTATACAGTACAGTTACATTCATCATTGGTATCTTGTACCTTTACATGACAGATTTTGGTTCTCATTTTTCCCCATACCCCTGCCCTTCCTTCACCCCCTCCCCCCTTCCCTGTTTACAAAGACTTTATTTCCATTTTTTCCTTTTCTCATATTTCCCTTATTTCCCTTCCCCTGCCCTTCCCACTTCCCTACACCTTTAGCCCTTTTCTTCCTATTTTACATTATCAGTTATACAATTTGGATCTTATTTACATCTTTAGTTTTTCACACCAGAGAAACTATTCAGTGTTTACACATGTGATTTTTTTTTTTTATATTAACTATTTGGAATCCTACATCCCTCACTTATCTGTATGTCAAGTTCTTTTGCTCTATTTGGGAAGTTTTCTATCATTAATTCTGTGAACAGTTTTTTATATTATGTGTGCTTTCTCCTGCTTTTTCATGGACTCCTATCAATCTTATATTATTCTTTGTGTCATCTAGGAGTGGTTGGATAGATTTCTCATGGTCCTTCACTATTTTTTTTTCAGCTTTAATTGAGTTTATTGGTACATTTTAGGGATACAGTACAGTGACATTCATTGTTGGGATCTTGTACCTCTACATGACAAGTCTTGATTCTCATTTTTTCCCCTTACC
>NW_022900914.1:33846377-33848333 GCF_012274545.1 Fukomys damarensis | reverse complement strand
AGAGTGCTGTAGTTTTCAGTGTAGAGATCTTTTGTTTCTTTTGTTAGATTGATTCCTAGATACTTCATTTTTTTGGATGCTATAGTAAAAGGAATTTTTTCCCTTATTTCTCTTTCCATGTGTCTGTTATTTGTGTATAGGAAGGCTATTGATTTTTGGGTATTCACCTTGTATCCAGATACTCTACTGAATCTGTCAATTAAGTCTAGAAGTTTTTTGGTGGAGTTTTTTGGATCTTCAATGTAGACTATCATATCATCAGCAAATAATGATAGTTTAACTTCTTCCTTTCCTATCTTTATTGCTTTAATTTCTTTCTCTTGTCTAATTGCTGTGGCTAATGTTTCCAGAATTATATTGAAGAGAAGTGGTGGTAGTGGGCATTCTTGTCTTGTTCCTGATTTTAACATGAGTTCCTTCACTATTTTTAAAAGATCTCTCTTTTCATGATCACTGGCTGCCATCCTGTCATCTATCTCTGATATACTGTCTTCAGATTGTGTTAGTCTGCTATGTATACTTTCAATAGAGTTTTTAATCTCCTGGATATCAGTTTGAATCTGTTTCATGGATTCCATTTCTTACTTATGTTGGGCATTCATGGTTTCCATTTCTTTCCTATGCTGAGCATTCATAGCTTCCATCATGGTCCTGAACTCATCTATTTTTTTATCTGTTTCTATTCTAGAGACTCTAATCATGTCTTTTATTCTGCTCATCATCTCTGTAGTTATCTTGGAAATTATTTCTGTTTTGAATTTTTCTAGAGCCTCATTTCCTTTTTTTTTTTTTTCACTTCCTGTGCTATCCATTTAGGCTGTCCAGGTGGTTGATAATCAGACTTTTCTATCTCATTTCCCCCACAGCTTGCCTTTGGTAAACTGGAAAACTGTGTCTTGATTAAATGTCTTTTCATTTCTATTATTGCTGTTGGTATAGTCCTTGGTTTAATTACTGAGTTGATACTTTGATATTACTTATTGTAAATATCATTGTTGCTTGTATTTAGAATCCTTAAGGAATGACTGCTTTCAGAGATGTCTTCCAGATATAACTGATTTTTAGGTCTTGAGTTTCTAATGACTCTGGGGAAATCTCATTTTCACTATACCAGGAAAGATAAGTGATTAGATCAATCACAACACTAGCCTAAGTGATACAATCAGCAACAACAATAGAATCAAGAACAGCTTAGAAAATGACTATTTGTGGTATATATAAACTTTAACTGTGTGAAATAAAATAAGATCAAAAACTAGCCCAAAATATGTTTATAATGAATAAACTGATCAATATAGTAACTTTACCCTTCAGGATGGGGACTTAGAGGGAGTAAGGCCTGTTACTATTCTTCACTTCTGCTCTAGTTCAGGACAATGGCCTTTAAGACCCTCTATGCCTCTGCAATGTAGATGAGGTACAAGTGTAGCCAGGAAGCAGGGGGTGGGCCCTGTTGGATTGGGTTGCTGGAGGTGCCAACACGTCTTGGTCCTCACCAGTCTGCTGGTGGCTGAGCAGTCTTTTCAGACCTGCTGGTTATGCATCTTCCCTGGAGAATAGTCCTCTGCATTTCAGAAGCTTTTTTTTTTGTACTGGGGCTCAAACTCAGGACCTTATGCTTACTAGGCAGGCACAGTGCCACTGAGCTAAATCCCCATTCCCAGAAGCTATTTTCTGAGCTTTAAATTATAAACCACATCTTTTTTTTGGGGGGGTGAACTCAGGACCTTGCACTTGCAAGGCAGGTGGCAGAACCACTGAGCTAAATTCCCTGGCCCATAAACCAAGTCTTTGATGATCAATGAATAAGAAAAAAAAAATTTAATTCAAGACAAAAGAACCCTGAGGGGCCGGGGATTTAGCTCAGTGGTTCGGTGGCCTGCCTTGCAAGTGCAAGGACCCAAGTTCGATCCCCAGTACAAAAAAAAAAAAAAAAAAAAAAAAAAAACCCTGCTT